>NC_133538.1:287533171-287846782 GCF_048544455.1 Silene latifolia
AGCATGTCACATTGAGGATCTTTCTTCGTTCTCTCTCGAACCTCCTTTATGATCGACCGGATATCGATGTTTGAACAACCATGAGGTGTTACTTCTGATGTCTTACTTGAACCCGGAGCGGACCAGGAAGGTGGTCTTTAATGCTCCTTCGATGGTTTGTGCTGCCCTTGCCTTGATGGCCACTTCCTCTTCCCGATACTTGAGTTGTGGCGCCATCGCCACTCGGTTAGCTGAAAATCTAACCTCTTTCTAGGCTTCTTCAGAGTACGTGCCTCTAGTTACCCCGGTGCCCACTATGGATCGTGACTACTATCTCGACCTGAAATGGTTCAGGACTTTGGCTGACGGTAGCCTAGCTTGGAGGGTGTGGGGCGTGAGTTGGATGAAGATTCCAGCTCCCGAGCACCTCCCATCGACGGAGCCCTTAGAGCCGGCGGTAGTGACGGTGGACTCCGATGATGAGGAGGAGGAGGAGGAGGATGATGATAGACCCCGCTATCTACAGACCTACCTCATCGACGACACGATTCTCGAGGTGATGCCAGAGCCAAAGAAGGGCGAGAATGCGTCAGTTGTGGCAGTGGAGAGACCTAGGTTGGGGAGAGGACCCCGTTGAGTGAGGGAGAGGACCTCGGAGACTAGGCCACGGCCGGTGGCACCACAACAGCAGCCTTTTCCGTGTTACCCTTACCTCGACACCCCGGAGACGCGATCCAGCTACTTGGCGGAGAGAGTGTCATCTATCTTGACACTCCGGAACATGCACGAGATGACATACGCTCAAGGGATAGGGACCGAGGGACCGCATCCGGTTTGGTGGAGTGGAGTTGGGGACTACACAGGGGTTTTCCATTCCTACGGGGTGGATCAGTCGACGTGGGGGACACCTCAGTCCTTTGCCTACGGTGGCTTGACTCCATGGTACGTGGGCCCAGGAGCAGGAGCAGGAGTGGATGCGGGGATTGGGTCATCGAGACCAGGTACTTCTGGCGGTGGTGGTGATGATGAGGTGATGGTTGAGCAGCAGCAGCAACAGGAGGAGGAGTGATACTCCTTGTACTTATCTTTGTTGATGGTAGTTGGTTTTAGATGTTGGTATTGTTGTTAGACTTTAGTAGTTGTTTTCGTTGAGACTTAGTTGGACTTGTATGGTTGGCCATAATGCCGGATTTGATGCTTTGACCTTATTACATGATGTTGGGAGTCGGGGAGTGATCCCGACTCGATTTGTATGACGATTACGTACATGTATGTTGGTTTACGACGAGCTTCATAGGCATTGTTGGCCTGTAGGTACTCGACAGAGTACCCCGTACTCTATCGAGTAGCTGCAGGCATGTATGAAGTAAAACTTTCTGATCTGTGGGCTACTCGATCGAGTAGCCAAGACACTCGATCGAGTAGCATGGCACTCGATCGAGTACCGCTAAATACTCGATCGAGTAGCACTGTTACAGGAGGTTTTCGAAAATTAAAAATGTTCAATTGTTTTATAATTGCAAGTTTAATGTTTAATGTAGTTGTTAGTGCCTAGTAACGCCTTTGAACCGTTAATTTCATATGTTGGAAGTCAAGTTTCGGTTTTATATGCATATTTGTAACAATTAGTGAAGTGGCGACGGTTTCTTGATTGTTTTAAATTTACATATGCCATATTACCATTCATTCATTGAAGTTACATTTCTTCATACGTTGTGCGTACGATATTAACGTGCTTTATCGATGGCGACTAGTTATCCCGATGTATGTATATGATTTATAATTTAACGAGTAATGTCCATAATAACTACTATGTTTCTAATACACGTTAGGAATCAGGTAATAAGTAAAATGTGTGGTAATTTTGGTGGTGAACTTCGGGGACGAAGTTCCTTTTTAGAGGGGAAGAGTAATGTCGCAAAATAAAAAGGCCGCAGTTTTGAAGTTATGTTGTTACTCGTTTACAAGGCTTTGTTGTTTAATTACTAATCTTTGTTACTACGTTGGTCACATTGCTTATATGAAGTCTAGGTGGTTACTTTAGTTCATTAAAATGAATGTGATAGTATGTTTTAAAGGACCATCATAAAGAGCTAGTTATGGTGCGATGTGTCGTAATAGAACGAATTAGTGAGTAACACGTGGTGTTAGTTGTGCAGCATGAAGTTGATACGAGATACGTTTCGGGTTGATAGTTGTTATCACATGATGTTTCGGGTTGATAGTTGTTATCACATGATGTTTCGGGTTGATAGTTGTTATCACATGATGAGCGATGGTCGTTTGTGTTGGCTCGTATGGCAAGGTCAATGTTTGATATATAATAATTTGTAAGAACTGATGCATACATGTAGAGTGACAATTAACGGTGATAATGTTTGCATGATAGTTGTAAGAGTCGATAGGTATAGAGCGTAGACGGTGATGATGATGACATGGGGGGATGGTATTTACGGGGAGCAAAGTGGTTTGAGTAAGAAGTTTGGTGATGTCGTGTTTTTCCGTGTCTTATGCGTGAGATAGGTGAGTTGAACTTCGGGGACGAAGTTCTTTTAAGGGGGGAAGACTGTAATACCCGCCCTTTTTGAGACCCTTTGACCAGCTTTGACTGACCTTGGGAGCGGGAATAGCCTGAGAAGTGAGTGCCAAATCATCTTGGGTTGCGTGTTAAGAGTGGTACTCGATAGAGTAGAGGCTACTCGATCGAGTAGCTAGGTTACTCGATCGAGTAGGGGGACACTCGATCGAGTATGTTGGGTACTCGATCGAGTACCGAGTTTTCAGCAAGGGTTTTATATCGCGTTTTGTTAAATCCGCATATCACTTCCGCCACTTTCCTCCTATCCTTCAGTCGCCTCTTTCCCTTCCCTTCACCTCAAAACCTCCACGGAAGCCTATGTGAAGATCCTTGTGTCTTAGAAGAGCGTCACTTGAGTCGGGTAGCGGTCTTTTGCTGAGTTTCTCCCTATAGGTATGTCATAACCATCATCCGTGTCCTTGTTCTTTACAGTTAGGGTTTGCTTATTGGTAATAGATAATTGTATGGTGGTTATAGGCTTTGCTTGGTCGCTGGATAGGTTGTTTGTTGGCATGGATGGGTTGCAGTTGCTCAAAGGTAGGTTCGCCTACTCAGTTTCTGTAGATGGTCTAGTATGTCGGTCGTTGTGGTTGTATTGTGATTTCTTAGTATCGTAGTTGTATTGTGACGGTTGTGATGGTGATTGTGGTTGATTGTTTCTGGTTCTCGAGGTGTGTCCTCGGCTGAGTGGGGTCACTTGGGGGAGTGACTTCACGCCCTAGTTTTGCCCTTCGTGGAACCCGCCACAGAAGGGGATGTGCACATTAATGGACAGGGTTATCGCTCATTATGAGGAGCGGGGATTTAGTGGGAACGGCTGCGGTCTCCCACTGGCAGGACTGGTCCAGTGGACAGTCAGTGACAGAGTTGGTTGGGTTATCGTGATTGTGTTTGACACTGTTAGCATTGTTTGTATTAATAATTGTAGTTGCCGTTGTCGTATCTTATCTCAGTACTGACCTTGTGTGGTTGTTTGTTTGTTATGTGTCTGCCGTGATCCCTTATGGTGAGCAGTCGGTCTTAGCAGGTGTTGATGTTGTTGATAGCTGGAGTCTGGGCAGGGATGAGTCTTCACGAGATTCGGTAGTCATAGCGAGTAGTCTTTGAGTTGTATTCTTTCATATCGTTTGTTGGTTTAAATCGCTTGTAATACAATATAATAGTTCTTTTATCGACATTTATTTACTACTATCCTCGGGCAACCGAGATGGTAACGCCCTTATATGCTAAGGAAGGCCTAGTTAAGGCTCCTCTGAATATGAGGGTGTTACAGGTAGTTTGCCTTAGTTCATTTTTCTTTGTGACATGGGGGGAGGGTGAGTTGAACTTTGGGGAGGAAGTTCTTTTTAAGGGGGAAAGACTGTAATACCCGTCCTTTTAGGGACCCGTTAACTGACCTTAGACACCTACTTTAACCTTCAAAAACCTTATGAGTGATGACTTGTTACGATATGAGCCTTGGAGTGCGTCTTACTCGATCTAGCGGAGGCAACTCGATCGAGTAACTTGGTAACTCGATCGAGTAAATGCCACTTGAAAGAGTAAGTGTAACACCCCCATTTATTCAGGAGCCTTTAGCTAGACATTCCCAAATAAATAGAACTGTTACCATCACGGTTTTCCGAGGTAGTGAATAACAAAGACCAACTCACCAAAGTACTTTAAATAAAAACTTTAAAGATTACATATGTTTTACAATTTTAACCAACTAAAGCTTAATATAATAATAAATACAACTCACAGCGGAAAATAAATAGGTGATATAACTATATATGTGATCTAGACTTCATCTAAGGTTCCAAGTTTGGCTCCTATCCCAATACTCCCAAGTCAACTAACCTTTGGAACCTGTCAAATCTGTTCCCCATAAAACGGTTCACCGCAGGTGTTCACGAATACACTGTCAACCACGAGGTTGAGTAGGAATAAATACTATCAACGAAAACATAAGATAACAATCCAATTCCCTTTTTACATTGCACAACCCCCTGACAACATGCTCACTTTATATCATTCCAACCGAAGTTGAAGTATCCACCATCCCAATCGAAGTTGAGGTATTCACCATCCCAACCGAAGTTGAGGTATTCACCATCCCAACCAAAGTTGAGGTATTCACCATCCCAGTACTGAGGTATCCAACATTTACGACATGAGATAACCAACAACCACAATATAAACCAATGACATATACTTCACAACTGATAATTCATCCAACAACATTATCGAGTAAAAGTTTAGTAGGATTTATCCCAACCTGGCAAGCAAGCACTCCAATTACGCAACCCAACAATTAAAGCGAACAAATCCGATTATAAACTCTTCACAATTCCGTCACCTATTTAATAATAACAATTACAACAATTATAATCACTAACTTTATTTATTTATTTATTCCTTTTATTTACTTATTCAAATAATTATTTATTATATTTATTAAAGGTCACGATATTAAAACCCGACCCAATACAAACCCGAGTCACCCAAATAAAAACCCGTCACAAAAACAAACAACAAACACCACCCTATACACCGTGTAAACCGCGTGCAATCACCCCCCATAAACACCCTCCAAACCGACACCACACACCACCACAACCACCACCCGACGT
Source organism: Silene latifolia (assembly GCF_048544455.1). Classification (NCBI taxonomy): domain Eukaryota; kingdom Viridiplantae; phylum Streptophyta; class Magnoliopsida; order Caryophyllales; family Caryophyllaceae; genus Silene; species Silene latifolia. The sequence goes on from NC_133538.1 coordinate 287,538,341, forward strand.
ACCTACCTTCTCCCTACACCATGGCCCATCCAAACACCCACTCACCACCCATCAAACCACCACCAGCAACCTATAAACCCACGCCCTAATCCACCCGACACCAACAACACCTCTTTGACACACCCACAAAACCCGTCCCAAAACACCACCTAACACCACCTATGCTGCCGCCTATACCCACCACCCAACTCACCAGTCCACCCTAGACAAAAGCCACCAAAAACCACCCCAACCTAGTCCTACTACAACCACCAAAAACACCCTCGAAACAGCCTGCCCAGAACACGGGTTACTCTCCTGTTTTTGCCACCACCGCCACAACTCACCATCTCCGGCCACCAAGACACCACAAAGGTGGTCGACTACCTTCCCTTGTCACAACCCCTCTATACCTAGGTCAAGACAAGGTCGATTAGGGGTTCAATTACTCATTCCAATCCCACACAACCAAACCCACATAACCCCCTGACCAGCCACCTTTAGCCGCCCTAAACACCACCCTATCACTGTCAACGACGGTCAACAATGGTCAGGTCAGAAACTTTGCAGTCCAATGTCGTTATAGGTCCAATTCCCGAGTCCTATGGTGGTCTATAGAAGTCATACCATCGATCTAAAGATGCTTGCATAAAAAGAATATAAACCGATTTAAGATGAATAATTACCTCGAGTTGATTAATTGATTTATGTAAATTCCTACTTCTTCCGTCTCCTAAAGCTCCTTCTTTTAATTTGTGAATTATTTCTCAGATTTAAGGTGGTATTTATAGTGTAAGATTTAGAGAATACAAGGTCAATTAGGAAACTATGTAACTTACCTTATTGTAATTAGTATGGGAATTGTCATTATAATTATATCATTATTATTATCACATATTATTAACCTTACCATAACTAGGATTTCCTCATATAATACTTACTAATTTATTATTGCCATAACTTTATTATTATTATTATAATTATTATTACCTTTATATATTATTATTTCATTATTATATTATTATAAATTTCCCGATATAAATCCCGATTACACTCGTACCAATTTAATAAATTCGGCCCATATAATAATAGCACACGGCCCAAAGCACAAATATTAGCCAAACCCAATTCCCGACTTGAATTATAACTTATTATTTAATTAATGTCTTACTTGTATTAATTATTAGAAATGTCATTTAATTAATTATTAAATTACATAAATTATTCTCATAAATCATTATCAAAATACGGGGTATTACAGTCTTCCCCCCTTAAAATGAACTTAGTCCCGAAGTTCGCCCACAACTACTACCACAACACACATAGACATTCTCATAACCAAGCACCATCCAACACAATTATGCATTTTACGATTATCAACCATGCCAATCTTATAACAAGGTATCACAAAATAACTTAAAACACTCGTAGTATCACATTCCTTCCCCCTAAAAATAAACTTCGTCCTCGAAGTTCGGAATATCAAACAATAGGAACACACAAATCATTGTTGTAACGCCACAAAACATGAAACGCACATTGTAACATAAGATAACACTTATTTCCAACACAACACCAATTAATGGCTAAATGAATAACAAAATCTTTGAGTTACTTCTAAATAGCAAAACCAATCATATAATATATTATAACTAATCTATATTTAAACTTCAACTTATTACTTTAGCTATCGACGAGTACATTGCCAGGCTAGATAATAATCTATAACAAAATACGCATAATTGTTTAGTTTAATCTTTTCTTCATAATAATGCTATCTAACTTAGAGGTGGATGCATTTAATTTGAACATATATATATAGACTTAGGGAAACACATTCCGCATATCAGTAGACATGGTAATCTACTTCACATAATTCACAACATCAAAATATCAATGCCTAAAAGATAAGAAACAAAACTTATACTTTTCAAGGCTAGGAAAACAAGTTATAATAACGTAATTACTTCTTGCGAACTTATACTTTTTAGAAAAAATAGAGAGTTAGTAAACTATGAGAAAAAGAATCAAGACAAAAACTCATAGGATCGATTTATAATGCATTTTATAAACTACTTGGTCGAAACAGAAACTTTACAGCAACTTGTCAGAAACTTAGGTCAAATTGTAAAAATCACCATAAGTTGTCAAAATATTTTCTTACAACGTGGCTTACCAACTTAGAAACATACATGAGTCTATTAAATAGTGGAGTTGGAATTATAACAAATCATTACGTAGTTTTTAACTGATAATTTTTACAAAAATATGGCGCGAAAACATTACTGTACAAGAATATTTCCACTACTGTCCACTAAAATATTTATTTCTCCTAAACTGTATATCATTTGAACATAAGAACAGTGGCATATGAAAGCTAACTCACAACGTAAAAATCTGGGACAAGAATTTTAAACCGACAGTAAATGGCAGCCAAAACAATCAAGCGATAAAATTTCGAGAAATCAAGCAAAATCACAACAATTAATACTTCACATGTTTAATCATATTAACCCTTCCACATACATGCCAACATATTTTCCCCATATCATCATTCTTATAACAATGCTTAAATAAATCATGTCACACCCCTCCTCCGTAAAATAAGGTTACGCCCCCGCAACCTTTAATGACAACAATACGCAACCAAGACAGACAAAATACCTAAGAGAATTCTACTATATTCATTTTAATTTACCCCACACTCTCAAGTATTCTCTCAAGGTTACCGGTTCAAAACTGGAAGGGCCGGAAGTTTGGTGTGAGGGGCCCTACTCATCCAAGCCTTAAGGGGGCACCAAACAGTTTCTACCTGGGGTCATTTTATTAGACACATCCTATGTTCATTTATTGTTCATTGGTTAGGCCTGAGGATCGTTTTTGCTCTGATACCACTTTGTAACACCCCCATTTATTCAGGAGCCTTTAGCTAGACATTGCTAAATAAATAGAAATGTTACCATCTCGGTTTCCCGAGGTAGTGAATAACAAAGACCAACTCACCAAAGTACTTTAAATAAAAACTTTAAAGATTACATATGTTTTACAATTTTAACAAACTAAAGCTTAATATAATAATAAATACAACTCGCAGCGGAAAATAAAATAGGTGATATAACTATATATGTGATCTAGACTTCATCTAAGGTTCCAAGTTTGGCTCTCATCCCAATGCTCCCAAGTCAGCTAATCTTTGGTACCTGTCAAATCTGCTCACCATAAAACGGTTCACCGCAGGTGTTCACGATAACACTGTCAACCACGAGGTTGAGTAGGAATAAATATTAACAACGAAAACATACGATAACAATCCAATTCCCTTTTTGCATTGCACAACCCCCTGACAACGTGCTCACTTTACATCATTCCAACCGAAGTTGAAATATCCACCATCCCAACCGAAGTTGAGGTATTCACCATCCCAACCGAAGTTGAGGTATTCACCATCCCAACCGAAGTTGAGGAATTCACCATCCCAGTACTGAAGTATCCAACATTTACGACATGAGATAACCAACAACCGCAATATAAACCTATGACATATACTTCACAACTGATAATTCATCCAACAACATTATCGAGTAAAAGTTGAGTAGGATTTATCCCTACCTGGCAAGCAAGAACTCCAATTACACAATCCAATAATTAAAGCGAACAAATCCGATTATAAACTCTTCACAATTCCGTCACCTATTTAATAATAACAATTATAATTACTAACTTTATTTATTTATTCCTTTTATTTACTTATTCAAATAATTATTTATTATATTTATTAAAGGTCACGATATTAAAACCTGACCCAATACAAACCCGAGTCACCCAAATAAAAACCCGTCATAAAAACAAACAACAAACATCACCCTATACACCGTGTAAACCGCGTGCAACCACCCCCATAAACACTCTCCAAACCGACACCAGACACCACCACAGCCACCACCCGACATGCCTACCTTCTCCCTACACCACGGCCCATCCAAACACCCACTCACCACCATCAAACCACCACCAGCAACCTATAAACCCACGCCCTAATCCACCCGACACCAACAACACCTCTCTGACACACCCACAAAACCCGTCCCAAAACACCACCTAACACCATCTATGCTGCCTCCTATACCCACCACCCAACTCACCAGTCCACCCTCGACAAAAGCCACCAAAAGCCACCCCAACCCAGACCTCCTACAACCACCAAAAACACCCTCGAAACAGCCTGCCCAGAACACGGGTTACTCCTCTGTTTTCGCCACCACCACCACAAACCACCATTTCCGGCCACCAAGACACCACCAAGGTGGCCGACTACCTTCCCCTGTCACAACCCGTCTATACCCAGGTCAAGACAAGGTCGATTAGAAGTTCATTTACCCATTCCAATCCCTCACAACCAAACCCGCATAGCCCCCTGACCAGCCACCTTTAGCCGCCCTAAACACCACCCTATCACGGTCAACGACGGTCAACAATGGTCAGGTCAGAAACTTTGCAGCCCAATGTCGCTATAGGTCTTCCCGAGTCCTATGGTGGTCTGTAGAAGTCATACTATCGATCTAAAGATGCTTGCATGAAAAGAATATAAACCGATTTAAGATGAATAATTACCTCAAGTTGATTAATTGATTTATCTTAATTCCTTCTTCTTCCGTCTCCTAAAGCTCCTTCTTTTAATTTTTGAATTATTTCTCAGATTTAAGGTGGTACTTATAGTGTAAGATTTAGAGAATACGAGGTCAATTAGGAAACTATGTAACTTACCTTATTCTAATTAGTATAGTGTAGACACCTCAAAATGTCTACCTAGCCTTACGGGTACCCGATGATGAGGCTCAAATTTAATGATTAAATGAAAATTGACAATGTTATAATTTTCGGCTCTTTACGCTTATTTTCCAGTAAACCACGTAAAATGCCCCAAATCAACCCAAAAAGCCCTTATTCCCATTCAAACTACTTTGATCCATTGCATATTATTCACATTCAAATGAAAATTGATAATGATATATTATTGGCCCAAAACCAATAAAAGCGATGGAGTAATAACCGTGTTAAATAGTCCGTGGTTATTAGATAAGGAATTTGGTTGAAGGCCTACATTTGTTAAGAGCCCAGCACAAATAAATTGAGTTGTTAGTATGACTCAATATGGGAAATTAAATCCAATATGGAAACTTTATCATGTAGAGACAAGAACCTTGTCCTTTGTGTGGGAAAAGAATTGGAGATGCATAAGAATTCCAACCGGCAGAAGAGTTTGGGAGACATTATGAGTAAAGGCAAGTACAAACAAGCTATAAATAGTCAGTCGTTGGAACGAAATAGAGGACGGACATAAAAATAAATCGTCTGAGGGAACACACAATTCCACAGAGAGAGGAGCATACGTGATTCACAAATACAAACAGAATATCGAAACCAGATCAAGAATTCTATTCTTATCAACCGTCTCAAATAAACTATCCCAGTTTCAAATCAAACCATTCAAATAAACCATCCCAGTTTCATATAAGCGCATAAGAGCCGTTAATTTACGACAAAGTCGAAATTCATTAATAGTCAACATCCACATAGGCCTGAGGGTACCGACATCAAATAAGTTCTCTTTACTTTTTCTATTTCGTTGTTTTATTTATTTTATTTATTTATCGTATAATTTGTATTACTAACCTAGTTAATTTGTTTTTGTAAATAATTTGTATTAAATTGTATAATTAACCTTCTTTTCGTCTTAATTTCGTCAAATATATAGTATTACAAATAAATAGTAGAGGCCGTCAGTTTGATGGGCGATCCGGGTGCCTAACACCTTCCCTGATCGTACCTTTACTCCCGAATCCGCAACCTTTGGTTCAGACCGGAGTGACGGATCAGTCCCCATACCAGGGATCAAAAGGGGCTTTTTTCCGTTAACTTATTTTTGTATGTTTTTTTTTTAAAACCTACTGGCGACTCCACCTATTTACATATATTTTCAAAAAGGAGATTTTTTCAGGGATCTCACAGTGGCGACTTCACTGGGGACTTATAAGAGGGTAAGACTTGAAATTTAATTGTGATATTATATATTTGACTAACTTTGTTTTTGCGCACGTGTTGACAATTTAGCAGTGTGACTTATAGCTAGTGCAAATCAGGTATGAATCAATTCTTTCTGGATTTTCATAGTAATTCGCCAAAATTGTATGCATCTGTCATGGCAATCAGCTTATCAGTACTTCTTTGTTTGTAATTATGGTTGGCACATATTTTAGTGGGGACTATTTTCATATTATGAGTTGATTTTGATCCCATCCCCTATTATGCATGCAATCCGTAATTTTTTGATGACAAATTTTATTATTTCTATTTAAAGGTAGGTTAAATTGATTTGCTACTCCGTTTTGTCTTTCATACAAGTTAAATCTCATACTTGAGTTGTATGTTTTGTCAATTGTATTATTATTCGAATATTTAATGGAAAAGACAAAAAAGGCATAGGCTCTCCGTAAGCCAGTATTATGTCATCTTAAGCTACCCTAATTCACCCTCGGTAAGTATGTTGTATACTTAGAAGGTCCATTCGACCGACTAGGCCTTACACATATTTTCCACCTCATGACGTCGCGTTTTGGCAACTCGTCTGGTCCATATGACTGGGGGAGCACAAAAGCGAGAGGTACCTTCGGGTATTTTAATGTTGTGAGCACCCAATTTTCCAACCCATGAACCAAACCATAGATCCCGTAGAACCTTTGACTAAGATAACATGTATGTACATTGTTTTTTGTTTATAATCTCAAAAAATTTGTCATTTTCCGTGAGCCATCTGATCGTGTTAAAATTTTAACTTGCCTAATATTGTTAGTTGCGTCAAAATATTTCATTCAGCCGAGTCATTAAGGTGAGCAATTGGGTTTCTGAGAGTAGCTTGTGCATTAATTAGTCACATACAAATAACTAACTATTAAGGTATAATATGAATTTTAGTATAAAAATTAGTTGTGTCTAATTTATGACTACTTAGTGTCTCGTTGCATCATTAGAGTAGTGTAGAATAGATCAACAATGTAAATAGTTACTTAGTTAGGCATTGGGCTGGCCATTAGCATAAAATCATGCATGCATAAGCATAAAATCATTAGTCTCATTTGCATTCAAGTTTGCGGTTTTATATTTTCAAAAATAAAATAAAAAAATTCCTTTCCTGGTCTAAAAAAAAAAAAAAAAAAAAACAGTGTCTTCTTTTCTCAATTTATTACTTTCTTCTAAAAAAATAGGGGTCTTATTTAAAAAAAAAAAACAGTTGTTGTTTTTGTTTTTACTTTTTTCCTTTTTTTATTCTCCATGATAATTTTTGTTTTTTTTTAAACATAAAAAAAAAAAAAAAAAAAAAAAAAAAAAAAAAACTCAATTGTGATCCACGGTAGAACTCCACTTCCAAATTACTCTCTCAAAAGACGGTTCTATCACATAAAATGGTAGAATCAAATCAAGTTATAGTTATCAATGATTATGTACTCCCTTGCATACATATTACCTACATCAATGAGTTAGAGAAAAGAAGGACTATTTGAGACAGACCGAAAGTATATTGAAACATTATTAAAGAGGCCATGGCATCTTATTCTTTGACTTCAGTACTTTATCCACCGTATGTAACCCTTTGGTCTCTTGCCAAAAAAAAAGAGCAATACACGATAGAATTAGGGAGCACATGATTGGCAATTCCTTTCGGACGGACGTTTGTATCATGATCGATCACCAATTTTACCACACTTTATAAATTATGTCATATAATACATTTGACATTTTATATTAAGTTAGGACCATCCTAGTCCTTTTTGAGTTACATAAATAAATAAATAAATACGAGCATATGTCATTTTTATTAGTCACTTGTTCTACTTTTTACCCTTAACTAGTAGAGTAGACTTGAAATACTTTAGGGCGTATCTCTTTAGTGTAGATCAATCGACCTCTTAGAGTTAGCCTGAACGAGGGCGTGCATTTGACCATCTTTTCCATCTCCTGTGGTGTGATAATTCCTTGATCGCCGTGTCTCTAGCTAGGTGACCTCTAGGTTTGGAGACTCTTTCTTTTTCCCGATTTGTCAAATTCTCCATATTTCATATGACTACTAATCTAAATGAGCACAACTCTCTATTTACGAAATTTGTCAATTTCCCATATCTCAAATGACTACCAGATGAGCCCAAACTCATATGACCATTTTAACAAATATTATCATTCATTCCCATTCATGCTAGAAAACTAGCTCAAACATATTCAAACCAGATTCCTAGTACACCCGTGTTCAAACATACCAAATAAGACACGGGAGCGCGCACTCCGTGCTGTTTTATTGGTGACCATTAGTCCCTTAAAATGAACTTAATATGTGAGTCCAAATTCCAATACAAGCTCAAAATACCCACAGTAAAGACTCTTATAAGTCAACAAAAATACTCAGTCAAAGTTGAAATCAACTCTAGTGACAAAAGTCTCAAAAGTCAAAGACCAAAATGATCTCAAATAGATTCAAATCCAGTTTCAAGACTCTCAAATATTCAAAGAAAAAATTATGATCTGAAAAAGATGCAAATCCAGTGTCAAAAGACTTAAAAGTTCACAAGACAAAAAAAAATTCCAGCCAAAGCTGCAATCAAATCCAATGTCAAAAGTCTCAAAAATTCACAAGGCAAAAAAACAACTCTAGTCAAATTTGCAATCAAATTGCAGAGTAGTCATTTTTCAGATGAATCAATCCACAGTTACTTTGTCTCCATTCCTCTTGGGACGATCCTTTCATTCATTTAGGTGAGTGAGAGAGGCACACAGGTCTCCAGTGTCTTCTAACACCATAGAATCTTCTACTCCATTCCATTTATCACCCTCGTTCAGCATCTAAGACTTCGGGGGATGTACACTAAGTTTATACGGTCATATAAGTATTTTGTTTCTATGGTATTAGTTTTGTTTAATTAGTAGAGCTTGTTACTTTAAAGAGGGCAGAACTCGTCAAAGAATAACTCAAATTCACATATCAAATAAAAATGATAAATATTCTCCACACCAGAGATTATTTAAAGAGTAGTAGTGTCCTGTCTTTTTACTTGGATCACATTTGGGTCAGACCCCATCTTTTTCAAAAAATCTTTTAAAAAAAAAAAATAACAAAATAAAAAACATTTTAACTGTTTTCGAAAGTACTCCATTTTTGCATTCATCAGTGCATCATATCTAGGTGTCTAGGACATGCATTTGCACTTTAGGGGTCATATATTTGTCACTAACTGCTCCAGTCGATTACTTTGTCACTCATCTTTCAGATTCGTCCAAAGTGGGGGCTTCTTATAAAGTCTCATTTTTCTCGTAATAAAATTTTGCCAGTTTCAAAATCAATCAATTCTCCAGCTCTTTTCGTGAAATAAAATTTTACGATCCTCCAATCAGCTTCTTTTTCAAAATAAAATTTTGAAATCCTTCGGTCGGCGGGCTCTAACACGCATCTAAGTTCTTAAAATAAAATTTTTTTTGAACTTCCCTTTTTGCGAAATAAAATTTTGCAATTTTCAAACTTATCGGTCGGCGGGCTCTACACGCATCTAAGTTTGTAAAATAAAATTTTACGATCTTATCCATCCTTTTTCAAAATAAAATTTTGAATTCCTTGGTCGGCGGGCTCTAACACGTAATCCTTTTTCAAAATAAAATTTTGAATTCTTCGGTCGGCGGGCTCTAACACGCAATCCTTTTTCAAAATAAAATTTTGAAATACCTTGGTCGGCGGGCTCTAACACGCGTCCTAGTTCATAAAATCAAATTTTGTGTTCTAATCCAGCTTCGTTCACCTGCGAAGTTAAGCAAATCCGGTTTCGTTCACCTGCGAAACTAACCAGTCCAGCTTTGTTCACCTGCAAAGCAATCCAGTTTCGTTCACCTGCGAAACTAACCAGTCCAGCTTCGTTCACCAGCGAAGCTAAACAATTTCACGTTTTGTTCACCTGCAAAACTAAGAAACATCCCTTGGTCGGCGGGCCCTAACGCGCATTCGAGCTTGTGAAATCAGATTTTGCAGGTTCACTCTTAAGCGAAACAAAGTTTTGCTTAACCAGTTCCAGACCAGCTGAACAAAGTTTAGCTATACGATCTGATTCAGGCCGTGCGAAACAAAGTTTTGCCACGCCGGATCGGCGAAACAAGGTTTTGCCATGCCAGTTCCAGCTTCATTCCAGATTAGTAAAACAAAGTTTTGCTAAGCTAGTACCAGTTTCCAGCTGCTCCAGACAGGTATTATAAGAGGCCCAGGTACGTTTCTTATCCTTTATCTGTCCCGACCGGACTACTTTGACCTTCGTCTTACTCAGACTCGGTCAAAGTGGGGGCTTCTGTAGACACCTCAAAATGTCTACCTAGCCTTACGGGTACCCGATGATGAGGCTCAAATTTAATGATTAAATGAAAATTGACAATGTTATAATTTTCGGCTCTTTACGCTTATTTTCCAGTAAACCACGTAAAATGCCCCAAATCAACCCAAAAAGCCCTTATTCCCATTCAAACTACTTTGATCCATTGCATATTATTCACATTCAAATGAAAATTGATAATGATATATTATTGGCCCAAAACCAATAAAAGCGATGGAGTAATAACCGTGTTAAATAGTCCGTGGTTATTAGATAAGGAATTTGGTTGAAGGCCTACATTTGTTAAGAGCCCAGCACAAATAAATTGAGTTGTTAGTATGACTCAATATGGGAAATTAAATCCAATATGGAAACTTTATCATGTAGAGACAAGAACCTTGTCCTTTGTGTGGGAAAAGAATTGGAGATGCATAAGAATTCCAACCGGCAGAAGAGTTTGGGAGACATTATGAGTAAAGGCAAGTACAAACAAGCTATAAATAGTCAGTCGTTGGAACGAAATAGAGGACGGACATAAAAATAAATCGTCTGAGGGAACACACAATTCCACAGAGAGAGGAGCATACGTGATTCACAAATACAAACAGAATATCGAAACCAGATCAAGAATTCTATTCTTATCAACCGTCTCAAATAAACTATCCCAGTTTCAAATCAAACCATTCAAATAAACCATCCCAGTTTCATATAAGCGCATAAGAGCCGTTAATTTACGACAAAGTCGAAATTCATTAATAGTCAACATCCACATAGGCCTGAGGGTACCGACATCAAATAAGTTCTCTTTACTTTTTCTATTTCGTTGTTTTATTTATTTTATTTATTTATCGTATAATTTGTATTACTAACCTAGTTAATTTGTTTTTGTAAATAATTTGTATTAAATTGTATAATTAACCTTCTTTTCGTCTTAATTTCGTCAAATATATAGTATTACAAATAAATAGTAGAGGCCGTCAGTTTGATGGGCGATCCGGGTGCCTAACACCTTCCCTGATCGTACCTTTACTCCCGAATCCGCAACCTTTGGTTCAGACCGGAGTGACGGATCAGTCCCCATACCAGGGATCAAAAGGGGCTTTTTTCCGTTAACTTATTTTTGTATGTTTTTTTTTTAAAACCTACTAGCGACTCCACCTATTTACATATATTTTCAAAAAGGAGATTTTTTCAGGGATCTCACATATAGGAATTGTCATTATAATTATATCATTATTATTATCACATATTATTAACCTTACCATAACTAGGATTTCCTCATATAATACTTACTAATTTATTATTGCCATAACTTTATTATTATTATTATAATAATAATTACCTTTATATATTATTATTTCCTTATATATTATTATAAATTTCCCGATATAAAACCCGATTACACTCGTACCAATTTAATAACTTCGGCCCATATAATAATAGCACGCAGCCCAAAGCACAAATATTAGGCAAACCCAATTCCCGACTTGAATTATTAATTTATTATTTAATTAACGTCTTACTTGTATTCATTATTAGAAATGTCATTTAATCAATTATTAAATTACAGTAAGTGCGTTACTCGATCGAGTAACGGGATTTCAACCGGGAATTATACAACGTAAAATCTTGAAACTCAAATCATTTACTCCTTTCTTCCAAAACCTAAATGCCGTCATTTCACTTCTCCTCCACTATAGTCCCTCTCCTTGAGGCCTTTGAGAGTGGTTACACCGTAAGGATAGGAAGCTTGAGTCGGGTAGCGGTCTTGACGCCGGATTGCTTTGTATATGTATGTTTTCGTCATCATCATCATCGTCTCCCTTGATTTCAGTTATGGTTGTGGTAGTAATAATAGATGGTTATGCTGGTTGTTATAGGTGGTTTTGGTGGTTGCTTGTTATCTTGTGGCCGTGCGCAAAATCGCTGCGGTTTGCTAAAGGTAGGTTTTCCTACTCAGTACTTTTGATTGTGTAGAGGGTCTATTGTTGTTGTATAGTTGGTTTAGTGTCTTTGTTGGATGGTTTGTTGTGGTCATTTGGTTAACATTGTATTGGAATAGGAATTGGTGATTGTTGTTTGTACAGCTGGTTGTGATTGTTTGTCTGTGGTTCCCGAGGTGTGACACGGCTATCGCAACCCTATCAAAGATAAAACCTAACGGTCTCAACTAAAATGTAGCAGAGGCAGTCGAGTATCGAATCCACAGGGAGGTAACGCAAATATAGCTGTCTATTTCTAATCCTATGGTAACAATTGGGGGTTTGTTTGAAATTGGTTCTAAACTACGAAGTCTGAAGGAAAAAGAAATAAGGTAAAAAGTAAATAAAGCAATAAAATATGATTAAGCTATCAAGAAGAGAGGGACATGCCGGGATTTCGGTTCACTACGGTAGTCCAATAACTCAGCGGTAAATGACTCAGACGAACTAATGTGAGACGGATGTTAAAAGGTCCTTTCGGCCCACTTTCTATCCTAAAATACCACTAACTTAACTTTAGTCCTCATTAGGGTAGTCTACTGTTTATAGCAGGCCTATTTAGTCCAATCTTTCGATCCAGGATTAATTTTAGCCAGTTTAATGGGTGACATAGAAGCGTGCACTCAACTAGGTCGGGAATTGGAGTTAAATTGCTATAGTGACAGAGTCTCTTAATCAGTTCATCTAATTCATTCACTACATCGTCATTTTCCTACCGCAGATTCCCTAATCCCAACATGAAGGGGTTTAGCTACTCATGTTCGTAATTAAACTAACAGCAATTAAATTCCCAGCAGAAGACATAATGAAATAACAATAAAATGCAATAAAGGTAAGTAGGGCAAAGGAGAATGATAACACAAACAAGAAATCAAGAAACAAATGATTATTATTAATAAAGGAAGAGGAAGGATTACAATCAGAGCGAATCCGGCGTAAAGAACACTGAATCCGAGCAATAATGATCCGAAAATAAAAGTAACAGTGGAGAAGGCAAAGTAACGTAGCAAGGTAAAGTAGTTTTCTAGTATGAAAGATAGTAAAAAGAGAGATCCCAATAACCTAGTAAATCGTAGGTTAAATAGCAAAACAAACAATGTTTAGCGAAATAATTAAACACACGGACCGAATTAAAGCCCATTAGGACGAAACCACTCGATCGAGTGCATTAATACACTCGATCGACCAACTTCTCAAACAAACATTGCTCGATCGACCATCGGTTACTCGATCGAGGACTTGGTCTGGTGAAATTTTACTCGATCGACCGGTAAACCTCTCGATCGAGCATCAGGGGGTGTGGGAACCACTCGATCGACTGGTAAACTCCTCGATCGAGTGACTATGTCTTCATTTCAGCTCACGTCTTCACCCTAGTGCCTCGTAGTGCGTGCCACGACGCTTTCAAGTGCAGTATCTTACTCTGGGACAATCCCGTCTCCTCTAAATGCATGCAAAAAGGACAAAAAGGGGTATGGTTCCACTACTTTCGCGATCATTCCTACAAAAAGGACAAAATACACCAAAGTAGCCAATTCGGGGCAAAATACCATAAAAACAAAGATAGAAATGCATAGAAATACGTCTTTGAAATAGGCCAAAAAGACTATACATTAGGCACGTATCAAATCTCCCCAAACCAAACCTTTACTCGCCCTCGAGTAAACTCAAAACTAAACTAATGGAACGGAAATGATAACTCAGAGCTAGCTTAACTTGTCTACTTGAACCAATTTAATGCAACAAAATCAACAATTAAAGCCAAGCGGTCAACAAGACGCAAACGAATTATGGGTTACATTCGAAATAAAGCTGACCTATCGACCTTGCAAGACCAACAGAACTGGACTCTCACGTGGTCACTCTTCTCTCATGAAGCAAGAGGCAAATGTTATATGTAAAAGAGAGAAGAAAAGACAGTCACTCACCTAACTGCGACCTACATAGCATGCATGCAACAAAAATAAAAGACAATTCAAGTACTAATGCACAAATTCCAACCGATAATGTCCGTCACAGCCGAGGGTTTGCAAATGATATGGGAATAGTGAGGTTCAGGTGAGAAAAGGCAAAACAAGTTATGGAAATGTGGAGGTAAAAGCGTCAAGCTAGTTCCTAACAGGACCATAGTGAAACCATCTGGATCTCAACTGACTGAAAAACTAAGTACTGGTGCCCTTCACTTGGCACAAAACTCACTAGACTCAAAGCACAATCTCCTCAAAAAATATGGGATAGAACGGAGGAGTCAGACGGTCACAAACTTCCCTTTTAAAGACATCGTCTGAAACAACTAACTGGAACAAACAACCCTCGTCGATTGTATATCTTCGAACATCTTCTCAACTCTGACAAGAGGGTACAATTATTTTCACAATTTTTCTTTCTTTCTTTTTCGTTTCAGCTCTTTTTTTTTTTTTTTTTTTTTCATATTTTTTTTTTTTTTTTTTCTTCTTTCTTTCACGTTTTCTTTCTTTTTTTTTCAATACTTTTTTTTTCTTTCCTCCTTCCTTAATACAGACACCAACTCCAAACAAGAATTATGGACCAAACTGCAATGGAAAACATACCACAAGAGAACATACTAACTAGCTTGACTAGGCAGGCTTAGTTTGGAATGTAGCTAATGGGTCAAAAAGGCAAGTTTTGGCTAATGTGGAGCTAAATGGGTGAAAGATATAAAGAAAGGGGAATTTGCAAGACCCTCCCTGCATGTGACACCAACCACAAACCCGAATATGTGCATTTGACAAGAAATTGAATGTCATAAATGTGCAAATGAGACGAACATGCTATGCAAGGAGTACTACTCTTAAAATTCCTAATGAACTGGTCATGAATGTCACCAGTTATGGCTTTAAAACTCAGAATTTTTAAGTAGTTTGCCAGTTTATAGGTCAAGTCTAAACAGTCAGCTTATATTTGAACAGAAATTCGTAGATTATGCGTATGACAAGGCTAAAGACTATCAATAAAAGTGCAAGGCTCAAGTAAAATGACAAGTTATAGTGCAATTTCATCACGGGAATCTACCGTTCCGACTCAACCTATATGCAAAAGTAAACGTGAAATATTTTTGAATTTTTGAAATTTTCCTAATTTTTTTGGATTTTTTTTTTCTTTTCTTTTTTTTTTTATTGAAAATAAACAACAATGCAAGCGAGAAATTAAATGTGAATGCAAAACAAATGCAGATGCAGACTCAAAAGGATGCAATACCCTCCCCAAACCAAAACGGACAACGCCCTCGTTGTCCTCCAGCATACACCAGCAGGAAAATGGGGGATGGGAGTATACAACCAGCAAAATAAAAATAAAGGAGACAAAATAAAAAGAGTAAGAGGTACATACAAAGAACGCGAACTTCCCCAAACCAGCCAGAAAACTGGGGAAGTGAGTAGACCAGTAGCTACTCGTCGTCGGCACCGTCGTCTCCCAGGTTCTCCGACTCAACAAAACGGTCTCCCCAAACCAGCAACAAACAAGGGGGACCTCTAATCGTCATCTCCAGCCACCTCCTTCGCAGTCGGTGTAAACGGAGGGTCACTCGCCTCCTCTCTGGCAGCTCGTTGTGCCGCCTGCTCAGCCCGTAACCGCACCTCTCGTGCTACCGGTGTCTCCTCCGCCTCGTCCTCTGAGTCAGAAGGGAGTGGAGGGTACCCACCCTCTGGGTATCGGTAGAAGGAGGGATGCGGCCACCCTGCTGGAACCGGTCGCCGTGCTCGGATATGGAACTCGTAGAGCGGGAATACAGCCAAGGCCATATCCCGTCTCATCTCAGTAATGTACCTGCACATGTCCAGAAGCAAGGCATCACGACGCCCTTGGTCCATGACCTCGGGCGCCCCTAAAACAGGAGGGCAAACAAAATTGGCCAGAAAGGCCGGACCAGAAGGAGGAGGGGTGAGTGAAGGTGTAGGTGTGGGAGTCTGTGTAGGTCCAGTCTGAGTCTGAGCCGGAGTCTGAACCTGAGGGGTAGATAACTCTCCGTCCTCCCGCCTCCTCTTCCTAGAAGAAGAAGAAGAAGGGGTGAAGGTGAGGTGGTAAGTGGGTGGGGTTGGCCTCGCTCCCTCAGCAGCAGTCGGGAGCGGTAAAAGTGGAGGAAGAGTAGGGCACGGCAAGGTAATAGACGTGGAACCACAAATCTTCCACGTCCTCGCGCCTTTCTTCGGGAACCAGGCGAAGTCAGCCATGGCAGCCAAGTCAAGGTAAGCCTGCCTATCGGGCGCAGTAAGTCCAGGCTCAGTAGGGTAAAGATGGCAGGCAATCCTAGTCACTAGCCCGCCGCAGACAACAGCGGTCTTGACCCGAGTCCCAATTCCGTTCCAATGCTGAGCTACCAAGTAAGCAATGTTTAGAACAAACGGGGTACCGTAATCAATGTTGAGGTACCCCGCGAGAATCGCTAGCTCAGTGTTGGTCACGTTATTAGG
The DNA here is from genome assembly GCF_048544455.1 of Silene latifolia. NCBI lineage: Eukaryota > Viridiplantae > Streptophyta > Magnoliopsida > Caryophyllales > Caryophyllaceae > Silene > Silene latifolia. Next base: position 287,555,129 of record NC_133538.1, read on the forward strand.
CTCAGGTCGCCCAAAGATGGTCTCTCCTATCAGTCGCAAAAAGTAACGGGGGGCAGGTAAGTGAACGTGAGCTCCCCTCCGTGTGGGGAAGGGAGTGTGAGAGAGTGCAGCCCAAAGTGGCTGAAGGAGATCCCGAGGTGGGTCTACGGGGCCGTCACTAACTAGGCCTAAAACCTCACCAAACCTGGCCAAAGTCCAGTGGTGCGACTCATTGCGGAGTCGGAAGTGAATGCAAGGACTAGAGGGGTTGGCATCATAAGAATCGGTGTCAAAAGAGTAGGAGCTGAAAAACTCGTATGTAGGGATACGAATAGCAGCTTCCTGCATGGTAATCAGACCCGACATACCCGTCCCGTTCAACAAACTACAGACCTCCTCATAAATTCCTAAGGTCTCTAGGTCAGTCCGTGCAAGGAAACGGGTGGAGGAGAGAGGGCAACGAAGTAAAGCGGCTAACCGAGTCCGGTGAGCCGTGGAAACAAAACGCACCGTGGGCATCCCTGGTAAAGGGGTAAGAGCGCCCTCTTCGTAACAAATGACCTCGGAAGGGTGGGAGTAGTAGCCACGGTGACTAGCCGGTGATGCGGCCTAGGTGGCACCATACGTGCGCCGGAAACGAGGGATGAATCCTCTTTCCAAAGATAGTGAGGGGCCTGGCGGGGTAGAAGTAACAACCAAGCCGCGGTGGTGACTAAGGCGAGCTAGTGGCAACAGCAGGGCCACCGACTCGCTCACGGGCGGGCTGGAAGTGGTACTAGTGGAAGGTAGAGAGCCACTATCCATCCTGCAAAATGTTAAAGGGCATGATAAGAAAAGACTGCTGCTAACCGTGGTTAAAACAACACGTTAACCAACATGTGATAGCAAAAGATGGCCCTATCAGTCGAAAAATTCGACTTCCAGCAGATAAAATCCAACAAACCTCAACAAATTCGAAAGGCAGCACGTGAGTGGTGGTAATATGATAACGTAATGACTGCTAAAGGGGCTAACACAACATGAAAACCACATATGGGAGCATGTAAGACTCCTAGCAGTCGAAGATTCTGACTCACAGTACAAGATTTCCCAGTAATTCACATCAAGTAATGGCGATAGGGGACGGTAGTAAGCAGTTAACAACATCAATAAGTAAGAAAGAACTGAGGTTAAACAAAGCAAGGCAACAAAAAGACCGTCTGACAGCCGAAAAAAATCGACTTAGAAGCCCTAATCGCGGAAATCTCGCGCAAATTTCGAATTAAACAAGCAAAAGCAGTGAGGGATTGGGATAAGATCATCAAGCAAGCTAATTAAGGGTATATAAACACAATTAAATCGAAAAAATTCGACTAGACATGGATTTTTCGAACCCTAATTCAAAATCACCTCAAGAAATTCGAATTAATCGAAGAGAAAATGCAAAGAGTGTGAATGAAACACTTACTTGATGATGATGATCCTATAATAGCAATTAAACTTCAAATAAACAAGCAACAAAGGCGGATTTTAATCGAAAAACCCGCAAACCCTAATCCCTTTAAACAGCGAGAAAACGAGCACAAATAAAGGGGAAATCAAGGGGCTTTTGAAGATTAATATGCAAGGAAAGGATTGTAGGTGACGGATTGGTGATTTGGGCAAGAAAAATGGTGATTTGGGGAGTTAAAATCGCAATTAGGGGGAAGGGTTAGACGGAAATTAGGGTGAAATGAAAATAGAAACAAGGAATAAAGAGTTTTAAGAAAGAAAACTCCCGTGTCCACTGTTCATTTCACTCAATCGAGTGATTTTAAGTCACTCGATCGAGGACTTTGGTGTCCCAGGTGCTCGATCGACGAACATCCACTCGATCGATCAACACCTCCTTTGGCTTTACTCGATCGAGCAAACAAACTACTCGATCGATCCAATTTCCACTCGATCGAGTACAGAAGTACTTGATCGAGGACTTTCCTCTTGAAGGCTTTTTGAATTTCGTCCTTTCTTCCTCGAATTGCGTGAAATTTCCCCAAACCTGCATAAAACATATCCAAAAACATCCCAAAATACCAAATACGCAAAAACACAGTCTATAGTCTTATGTCTATGCTAAAAATTGTCTAAAACTAATTGTCCTAATTAAAACGTAATAAAACAAATTCAAAGGAAATTCAGAACAATTGTCTATTACAATGTGTTACACGGGGCATTTCCCCGTTTAATTCTCATCAGATTTCAGTAGCCCTTCGTGGGCTTCTGACTGGAGGACGTCACCTCAGCAATACTGACCGATCTCTTCAGTTTCCATGAGCTTGAATCACTATTTGCAATAGTAGGAGGAATGTAGTTCCAATCCACGTAGGTTCGAACTTTCTTCGTTCTCGCTCCTCTGTCGTCTTCCTTGGCATCCTTGGCTCCAGTTTGATTGACAACAGTTGCACAACGTCCCTTGACAGCCCCATCCTTGCTTTCATCTGTACCTGCAGTAAGGAAAACAGACGAACTTTCCTCCTTTTTGCTCTCAATCCGAGGCGGAGGGTTAACAATAACAACAATATTCTCTAAATTTTCATTTGGAGTGTCAATAATAGGGACAATAGAAGAGAGAGCATTGCAAGGCTGGGCTTGCATGGGAGCTCTCCGGAACTTGGACTGATGAAAAATCAGCTCCTCATCCCCTACCTGAAAGGTCAAAGTCTTCCCACTGACGTCTATTACTGCACGGGCAGTGGATAGAAATGGTCTCCCTAAAATAATAGGGGTGTGTGCATCTTCGGGGATATCTAAGACAACAAAATCGACGGGAATAAAGAACTTCCCTATCTGAACAGGTACGTCTTCTACAATACCTAATGGCCGTGATAGACTACGGTCGGCCATCTGGAAAGTCATGTTGGTGCAACTCAGCTTTGTCAAACTAAGTCTCTTAGCCAGAGACAAAGGTAAGACACTTACGCTAGCGCCTAAATCGCATAACGCATTATCAATCAACTGCATACCGATGTGACAAGGAATCGAAAAACTACCCGGGTCTGATTGCTTAGGGGGTAACTTGTTTTGAAATAGGGCTGACCCCACCTCAGTCAAAGCTACGGTCTCACTGTCATTAATAGTCCTCTTACGTGCTAAAATTTCTTTCATAAACTTTAAATAAGAGGGTACCTTAGTCAGCAATTCAGTGAACGGCACGGAGACTTCTAAGTTCTTCAAAAGTTCAACAAATTTGTCAAACTGTTGATTAACTTTGGTATTCTGCAGCCGCCTCGGGAAGGGAACCGTGATTGGTATCTCGAGCCCCTTGTTTCTCGCTTCCAAAGTGTCTTCCGGTGCAAGTTCGGTATCCTTTGGACGCCTCTTACCTCTCGAACGAGGTCTTTCTGGTGATTTCTCGCTTAAACGAGCACTAGCAGGCTCTTGTATAAGCTTCCCGTCATCAATATCACTCGATCGAGCAATATGCTCACTCGATCGAGCAGTTTCCTCATCAACTTCAGTCGATCGAGTAACATTTTCACTCGATCGATCAACCTCAGCTTCCTGTTCACTTGATCGAGCAGAACAACCACTCAATCGAGGGCTTTCTTCACCATTTTCACTCGATCGAACACCATTCTTCAGTCGATCGAGTAGTTCCCTTGTCGTGAGCCCTTTTTTCTTGGCGAGCAATCGTTCATCATCAGTTATGGCTTCCCTAGGGTCTGATTTCTTCACTTCTGGTCCCTCATAAGAAAGACCGCTTCTCAATTCTATCAGGTTTACCGTCTCGTGGGGATTATTCTCATTTTGAGTCGGTAATTGAACCGGCTTTCTCGAGGATTGATTTGCAGCAAGTTGGGCAACTTGAGTCTCAAGTGCCTTATGTGATGCGATTTGCTGTTGATTTTGTTGATCATTCAGCTGCAATTGCTTCGATATGGCTTGCATCATAGTCTTTAAATCGCTCAATTCACTCACCCCGCTAGATGACGAAGTACCATGGTTAGGAGAGTTGAAAGACGGAGGCTTCTGATAGACTTGTTGATTCTTATGTGGTGGAATATACGGTTTTCTTTCTTTGGTTCGAGAGGAGCCGTGGGGTTGAGCACGTTCGATTGCTCCACCTCAAATTGGGGTGGACATTCGGCTCGTAGTAATCGTTGTTGTGCCCGTAATGTTGAAAGGCGCGCATTGCTCAAAGGATCGGGACAATGATCCGAGACATGTCCCTCTCCTCCGCATCATCTATGCACGAAAGGACCGTCTGTCACAACATTAACCTGGTACATGCCCCCTTTGGAAACTCCTCCTAGCTCATACTTGTCAAACCTTGCAGTGAGGGCTTCAAGTGCGGCGACGTAAGAAGACTCAAAGCTGACTCTTCTTTGATTTCCTCTCGAGTTCCCATATTCAAGCCTTATGGATGGCCAAATCATCTATGATCTTCCACCCTTTGGTTGCTCCCAAGTTTTCAAAGAAACCGGCCATTGTGCAAAGATCCAAAATGGCTCTCCGATCATCATACAATCCATTATAGAAATGATTGCATAGACTCCACTTTTCGAAACCATGGTGCGGTATGGTTCGCACTAGCTTCTTAAATCGAGTCCATGCCTCGTGAAAATTCTCGTCAGGCCCTTGTTTGAAGCTCGTTATCTGAGCTCTAATGGCAATAGTCCTTGATGCAGAAAAGTACTTCTTATAGAACGCTAAAGCCAATGAATTCCAATCAGTTATGGCGTGAGCGTTCGGTCCAAATCCCTATACCAGTCCCTCGCAAAGATCGCGGAGTGAGAAGATGAACAAGGTTTCTTTTATCCGATCACCTGTCACGCCAAAGCAGTGGGGGTATGGAGCAGCGAGAATCAATAAAAGTCTCCATAATTTTGTCGCATCCTCGTTCATGACCACCGAATCGGTTCTTCTCAACCATATTAAGGTAAGAAGGTTTCGGCTCGAATTTCCGAGCTTCCCCTGGTAGCTCGAACCCTTTATAAAGATTCTCAGCTGTGGGTTCAGAATGACTGGCAATGGTCGCTTCTTCGGCCATTTCGGGAAAGTCCGGAAAAATAACGGTTTGAACTGATGAATTAGAAACTGGAGAAGACGGTGGGTTGTCCTCGAACAGTTCGTTCTCGTAAAAATTGGAACGAGAACTAGACTCTTCCTCTAACTGTTGATCTTGAAACAATCTCCTCTTTACGTGCAAAGATCTTTCAATCTCTGGATCGAATGGTAGTAGTGGACCACCTTGCGACCTGCGCATAAGAAGAAACTACAACAGAAAATAAGAATAGTCCAAGGAACGGGTGTCCCTTAGACTGAAAAGGATTAAAAATAAAGCAACTAATAATTTGAACAATTGACTCCCCGGCAACGGCGCCAAAATTTGACACGGCTATCGCAACCCTATCAAAGATAAAACCTAACGGTCTCAACTAAAATGTAGCAGAGGCAGTTGAGTATCGAATCCACAGGGAGGTAACGCAAATATAGCTGTCTATTTCTAATCCTATGGTAACAATTGGGGGTTTGTTTGAAATTGGTTCTAAACTACGAAGTCTGAAGGAAAGAGAAATAAGGTAAAAAGTAAATAAAACAATAAAATATGATTAAACTATCAAGAAGAGAGGGACATGCCGGGATTTCGGTTCACTACGGTAGTCCAATAACTCAGCGGTAAATGACTCAGACGAACTAATGTGAGACGGATGTTAAAAGGTCCTTTCGGTCCACTTTCTATCCTAAAATACCACTAACTTAACTTTTGTCCTCATTAGGGTAGTCTACTGTTTATAGCAGGCCTATTTAGTCCAATCTTTCGATCCAGGATTAATTTTAGCCAGTTTAATGGGTGACATAGAAGCGTGCACTCAACTAGGTCGGGAATTACAGTTAAATTGCTATAGTGACAGAGTCTCTTAATCAGTTCATCTAATTCATTCACTACATCTTCATTTTCCTACCGCAGATTCCCTAATCCCAACATGAAGGGGTTTAGCTACTCATGTTCGTAATTAAACTAACAGCAATTAAATTCCCAGCAGAAGACATAATGAAATAACAATAAAATGCAATAAAGGTAAGTAGGGCAAAGGAGAATGATAACACAAACAAGAAATCAAGCAACAAATGATTATTATTAATAAAGGAAGAGGAAGGATTACAATCGAGCGAATCCAGGCGTAAAGAACATCGAATCCGAGCAATAATGATCCAAAAATAAAAGTAACAAATGGAGAAGGCAAAGTAACGTAGCAAGGTACAAAGTAGTTTTCTAGTATGAAAGATAGTAAAAAGAGAGATCCCAATAACCTAGTAAATCGTAGGTTAAATAGCAAAACAAACAATGTTTAGCGAAATAATTAAACACACGGACTGAATTAAAGCCCATTAGGACGAAACCACTCGATCGAGTGCATTAATACACTCGATCGACCAACTTCTCAAAGAACATTGCTCGATCGACCATCGTGTTACTCGATTGAGGACTTGGTCTGGTGCAGCTTACTCGATCGACTGGTAAACCTCTCGATCGAGCATCAAGGGGTGTGGGAACCACTCGATCGACTGGTAAACTCCTCGATCGAGTGACTATGTCTTCATTTCAGCTCACGTCTTCACCCAAGTGCCTCGTAGTGCGTGCCACGACGCTTCCAAGTGCAGTATCTTACTCTGGGACAATCCCGTCTCCTCTAAATGCATGCAAAAAGGACAAAAAGGGGTATGGTTCCACTACTTTCGCGATCATTCCTACAAAAAGGACAAAATACACCAAAGTAGCCAATTCGGGGCAAAATACCATAAAAACAGTATAGAAATGCATAGAAATACGTGCTGAAATAGGCCAAAAAGACTATACATTAGGCACGTATCAAGGTGCGTCCTCGGTTGAGTGGAGTCACTTGCGGGATTCGCTTCATGCCCTTGATTCACCTTTTGTGGAACCCACCATAGAAGGGATGTGCACATTAAGGAACATAAGTTATCGCTCGGATTGATAAGCGGGGCTTAGGTGGGAACGGCTGCGGTCCCTCACGGGTAGGACTAGACCTTCGGGCAGTTAGTGATGTGTGGTTGGTTGGAGGAGGTGACGTGTGTGTGTGTGTGTGTGTGTGTGTGTGTGTGTGTGTGTGTGTGTGTGTGTGTGTGTGTGTGTGTGTGTGTGTGTGTGTGTGTGTGTGTGTGTGTGTGTGTGTGTGTACTGTATTTCCTTGTGGCTGCTTTTGTATTTGTACCTCAGTTACTGACCTTGTGTGGTGTGCTTGTGTTGTCTTCGTGTGTTATGTCTGCCATGATCCACTACGGTGAGCAGTCAGTCTTAGTAGGTTGATGTATGGATCTTAGCTGGGTGCTTGGAGGGACGATTCTACCACGAGTCATGGCAGAGATAGTTTCACATAGATGATAGTAGTAATGAGTTATATCTTTTATATCGGTTGTTTGTTTGGTTTAAATCACTTCTAATATAATATAATCGTTCTATTATCGACATTTGATTATTATTGTCCTCGGGCAACTGAGATGGTAACGCCATTATCTGCTAGAGAAGGTCTTGTTAAGGCTTCTTGGTAGATGGGGGTGTTACAGTTAGTGTAGAAAACATGCAACAGGTAGCACGTATGCACACACGTAATTAGGCAAAAGCATTTGAAAAAAATAACCACGATGACTCAAAGTTAGAATTTGAATTTTGAGAAGAAATTTTGAAAATTCCGCGACAGGTCGTCACGTTTGGATTTTTGAAAAGAATTTGATTTGAAATTTTGAGCAATTAAATCGTGTTTGAATTAAATTGTATCGAATTTTGCTGAAAATTTATTTGCAACTCGAAAAACTAAAACTCAAACCGTCACGGATGAATTTTAAAAGAGATTTTTGCGAGTGTATTTGATTTGATATTTGTGAGATTAAGACTCGGATATGTAAGAGCTTGAATTTTTGAAGAAAATTGACGTAGTGTTATCAATTCTCGATTTTTGTGAAAAAAAAACGAAAAAGAGAAATATTTTCGGAATTTTCGTCTGACATGGAAACGATCCGTTGCGGATTGTGGCGACTAGCCCTCCCCCCTTTAAAAAAAGAGAGAAAAACCCGTATGATGAAAGCTGCGTCATGGAAACCATGCCGGATTTCGTAAAACGCAAAAACAAGGAAATGTGAGTGTGAGAAAACACAAAAATTCCCGGATAGGCCCGAAGACGCGCGAGCCATAAGGCGAGAGAATCTAGGTGTCAGGAATAAACACAACTTGATTGGGACAAATCAAGGTGCAGATCCTGAGGACCAGCCCAAAGAGGCGCGAGGCCAAGGGCGATGGAAGCGAGCTTCTCCTTTTTTCGGAAAAAAGCGCTGATTCTTTTGTATAATTAGGGACGTTTGTGCTTTATTGTTTCATCATCCGAAACACGAAAAATATCTCTACAAAAACCTTTCTTCTTTTTCCACAAAACTATTCATGGATGCTTTCGAAAATAGGTTGCGACATTGGTGTCGGATTTGTCGCCTCCCGAGAAGTATCAACTCTTTGTAATGGGAGTTGGTCAATTGTTGGTGCTTCATCAAGTAAAGGTGCAATCCTCGTTCCTTGAAGCATGCTTTCGGCTTTGGGATTCGAAACATCATGTTTTTGTTTTCTCGAAAGGTGAAATTTGTCCTCTTGCCGAAGAAGTAGGCGCCATTGGTGGGTGGCCGGGTTGTACTCCGGTGCTTCCTCCGACTCGGTTGTGTTAAAAATAGAAGTTTCGTTCAATGTTAGGCTTGTCAACAAGTCAAGTGAGGTTTCTCCTTGCTCCCCATGGTGTGGATATGTTGGCTCTTATCAACATTTTCTCAAACTGGTTGGATGTCAATGTCTCGGAGGTGGCTAGGAGAAGGGCTCTTTCCTTTTTCTTAGTGCATGAATACCTCCTTGTTGATGCCTTGAAGAAGGATGGGTCAAAGTGTTATGGTAGTATGACCCTTGTGCATATAGTTGAGCAAATGAAGCATGATAGGGATCCATCATGGTTGGTGCTTGGCGAGATCATCCAAGCCTTGGATAAGAAGGGCTCTTGTGGAGAAGCTTCCTTGTTTGGCTCTCCAAGGATCGTCCAAATGTGGCTCTTGGAGAGGCTAAGGTATGTAGAGCCTATGGCCGATTTTTCTTCTTACTCCTTTCATCACCTTACTATGAGGAAGAAGTTGTACTCGGATAGTTTTGCATCCAGCGAGGCCTATTGGACCTCGAGATTGGTGGAGGAGGGTGGTCCTCATATCCGTTGGGTGGTGCCATGGTGGCACTTGAGGTCCTTCATGGGGTTGCCCGCATCGGCCGCTAGTTCTTGTTCTTTGATGGTGGTGGGCTTGAAGGTTGCTTCCTTCATCTATCCCGAAAGGCTTATGAGGCAAATGGGACGACATCAAAAGGTGCCCGCTCAAGATACTCTCGTCCAAGAGAGTGTTTTTCGGAACTCTGAGCTTGTGGAGGTCTTCGAAAGGTGGTGGGCCACTCGGCCGATTTGGGAGGTACCAAACCACGGTTCCACGATATGGGTGACTCTTATGTCAAGTGGTCAAGAGCTCAAACCTTGGAGGAGAGGTCCAAATCACGTAAGGACGAGGTCGTCGACTTGAAGTGTAGAGAGGTTGGCAAGGCCAATCGTGCCTTCTTTGACGACTTTGTTGATGGAGCTAGCCCGGATGTAATGAGGCCACCAAAGACGATAAACTCGGGTTCCAAAGAGGTAGTGGGCCGTGTATGGGCTTGACTTGGACCGAGTATGAGGTCTTTCAAGAGACCGAAGGCCGTTGCCGTTGTTCCGAAGAGGAAGTCCCTGCTAGGCGGGCCAACAGGAAGAACAAGGGGAAGATGTACCCCGAGGGAAAAGGCAAGGGTAGAGTGGAAGAATGAAGACCTCCATTACCCGTTTTACTATTATGTTGTAATAGTGTTGTGAGTTTTTATTATGTTGTACTAGTTATGTATTGGGTATTTTGTGCTAGTTTTACTATGTGAGATGTCTTAGTCGACACTCCAGCTTTGACAAGTTCTAAACTTGCCTAGCTTTATTTGTTGTTAAATTTGTAATCCTTCTCATTATTAATTAAATAAGAGGATTGCTTGTGTTAAAAAAATTGTGAACGCTTGTTTCTTCCATCCATTTTGTAAAGGCAATTCGGTTTGAATCATCATAAACTTTGCACTTGTGAAATGGGATTTTGCGGGAAGGGGGAAAGGCTTTTTTTGTATTTTTTGTGGAAAAGGGAATGTCATTCCGTTCCTTTTTGTGGCAAAGGGAATTTTTTTCCCTTTCCTTTTTTTGATGTTGTTATGGGCGATGTTTTTTGTATGTAGGGATGATTGTATCTTTATTGCGTAAGAAAGTACTGCCTACGTATCCACCTGAAAAAGGTGAAATCAAACCATGCTCGTAATTCGAAAGGTGGTGTAAATTTTGATTGGGTTTTGTGGTTGTATCCTTCTTGTGTAAGAAATGACTGCCTACGTATCCACCTGAAAAGGTGAAATCAAACCATGCTTGTAGTTCGAAAGGTTTTGTAAATTTTGATTTGGTTTTGTGGTTGTATCCTTCTTGTGTAACAAAAGGACTGCCTACGTATCCACCTGAAAAGTTGAAATCAAACCATGCTCGTAGTTCAGGTTTTTTTTATGAGTGCAAATGGGTGTCGCCTTTGACAGATCAAAGGTCGTTTGAAACGTGGCAAGGTGCCGACACTTAAACTCGGTGAAACATGCAATTTCAAATCAGAACGCGTTGAGGAAATTGACTTGAAAGGGATATGGTGGTTGCTAGTTGTAAGACTAGGGCCAGGTTCGTTGGTTGCTAGGTCTCAAGAGTAGTATTTCTTGAGTTGGTCTAGGTTGGTCGGGTTTGTGAAATCCTCCCCGTCTAGGTCACTCATTCTCATAGCGCCCCCAAAAGTATTTTCTTGACCAGGTATGGTCCGGCCTAATTGGGTTTGAATTTCCCCCTCGGATCGACAGGGAGTGGTGCTCGAACCGACTTGAGGACCAGGTCGCCTTCTTTGATGTTCCTGGGTTTGACCTTTTTGTTGAATCCCCGTTGTATACGTCATTGGTATAGCGGGACGTTGTGCAAGGCGTTGAGCCGCCGTTCGTCTAGAAGCGTGAGTTGTTCGAACCTTCGACGGGTCCATTCCGCCTTAGGAACTTGACTCTCCAGTAGGATGCGTAGAGATAGGACCTCCAACTCTACTGGTTGAACCTCCTCCATGCCGTATGCTAGGTAGAAGGGTGTGGCTTCTGTTGGTGTTCGAATGGAGGTTCGATATCCCCAGAGTGCGAATGGGAGTTTGCTCGGCCAATCCCGGTAATTACCTTGCATCTTTTTGATGATGGTGACAAGATTTTTGTTTGCTGCCTCTACCGCTCTGTTGGTTTGGGGACGATAGGGAGATGACCGATGCCGCTTGATTTTGTATTTGTCCAGCAAAGCTTGTGTTTCTGCCCGGAAGTGGGAGCCTTGATCACTGATGATTTCATGGGGCACCCTATATCTGCAAATGATGTTGTCCTGGATGAACTTGGCCACTTGTTTGGCGGTCAAGACTGCATAGGACTCTACTTCGACCCATTTGGTGAAGTAGCCGATGGCGACAAGGATGAAGCAATGCCCTTTAGTGCCTATCGGGTTGACTTTCCCGACGATGTCGATGCCCCAGGTCGAGAAAGGCCAGGGTGATGTCATGGTGTACAAAAGGGATGGCGGTATGTGTTGTATGTTGGTGAAGATTTGGCAATTGTGGCAATGTTTGACGTAGTTTCTGCAATCGGCTTCCATTGTGGTCCAATAGTATCCTAACCGCATCATTGTGCTCATGTGAGGCTACATTCTTCATTGTGCACCTCTCCCATGACTTTTTTGGCTTTGTGGTGATCAATGCAAAGGAGAAGAATCCCTTGGGGTGTTCTTTTGTATACTTGTTCTTGTTTTATCACGAATTGTGATGCAAGTAAACGGATGGCTCCTTGTCTTCTTGTATCAGAGTTGGGAGGGAATTTGTTTTTGGTTTTGTAGTTGAGGATGGCTAGGTACCAAGGTTTGAAATGGTTTTCCTCGTCGTTGTTGATGGCGCAGATGTGAGCTGGCTCGCTCCTTCACTCGACACATAAGGGCATTGACGTCATGTCATCAGGTATGTTGACGAGCACGGCAAGTTTTGTCAGGGCATCAGCAAATTGATTTTCCTCTCGTGGCAGGTGGAAGTAGTCGACCTGGTCGAAAAACTCGGCCTCCTGATTGATTTTTGCTCGGTAGGGTGCTAAGCTGTCGCTTCATATTTTCCATGATCCCGACACCTAATTGATGATAAGAAAGGAATCGCCGTGGACTCTCAACTTCTTGATGTCAAGTATTATGCTTGCTTGTAGGCCTGATGAGGTATGCTTAGTATTCGGTGGTATTACTGGTGACGGCGAAGCCTAGCTTGACTGAGATCGGAACATGTTCTCCCTATGGTGATGTTAGAAGGATTCCTACCCGAAGCCTCTTAGGTTTGATGCACCGTCGAAGTATAGGTCCCATGTGTTGATGTCGACCCAAAGGATGTCTTCATCAGGAAGTGACCATGTGTCGGTCGTTAGATCCTCGTTGACGGGGTTTTCTTCTAGGAAATCGGCGACTGCCCTTCCCTTGATAACCTTGAGGGGTATGAATTTGAGGTCAAATTCGGATAGCATAAGTGTCCACCTAGACAGCCTTCTGTTTAGTACGGGTTTTTCGAAGATGTATTTGACCGGGTCCATCATGGAGTAGTTGTGAACCGTGTAGCTAAGCATGTAGTGTCGTAGCTTCTTTGTTAACCAGACCAAGGCAAGGCATGTCTTTTCCATTTGGGTGTACCTTGTCTCATACTCGATGAACTTTTTGCTGATGTAGTAGATGCCTCGTTCTTCGCTGTTTACTGTTTGTGCTAGCATTTCTCCCATGGCTGTGTCGGTGATAGTCAGGTATAGGGATAAGGGAATTCCTTGTTGAGGTGGCATGAGGAAAGAGCCTTGGATAAGATTTCTTTTATCCTGTCGAAGGCCTTTTGACAGTCGTCGTCCCAATCGGTGTGATCGGAGGCGCGAAGCTTCTTGAATATTGGTTCGCAAATCATAGTGAGCTTGGCTATCAAGCGGCTGATGTATTCAACTTGACCGAGAAATCTCCGAATCTCCTTCTCGTTCTTAGACCGAGGCATTTGTTGAAGGGCCTTGATTTTAGTAGGATCAATCTCGATGCCCCTCCTGTTGACGACGTGTCCCAAGAGTTTTCCGGAGGTGACCCCGAATGCACACTTCTGAGGATTTAGTCTCATGTTATATTTCCGTAGACGAGCGGAGATTTTCTGGAGGGCGCTGATGTGGCCGTCCCGTTCTTTTAATTTGACGATCATGTCGTCGACATATACCTCTACCTCCTTGTGCATCATATCATGTAGGAGTGTGTTGGCAGTCCTTTGGTAGGTTGCTCCGGCGTTGATTAGACCAAAGGGCATGACAATGTTGCATTATGTATCCCACTATGTAGTGAATGCAGTCTTGTGCATGTCTTCCTCAGCCAATTTGATCTGGTTGAACCCAGCATACCCGTTCATGAATGATAATAGGGCGTGCTCGGCGGTGTTATCCACCAGGATGTCCACATGTGGTAGAGGGAAGTCGTCTTTTGGGCTTTCTTTGTTCAGATCCCTAAAGTCGACGCAAACCCGGATTCTCCCGTCTTTCTTGGGTACAAGAACTATATTGGCCACCCAGTCAGAGTATTCGGACACTTTGAGAAACCCGTCTTTGAAATATTTGTCCACTTCTTCCTTGATTTTCAAGGCCCATTCAGGGCGCATTCGGCGCAACTTTTGTTTCACGGGTTTAGCTCTGGGTTTAATGAGTATTCTGTTTTCTGCAATCTCTCTGTCGATCACAGGCATGTCTTTGAAGGACCAAGCGAATACGTCTTTGTATTCGTGCAGGAGGTCAATGAACTGCTGTCTTTCCGAGGGGTCAAGGGTTGTCCCTATCCTAAGTTCTTAAGGTGTGTTATCGGTCCCTACGTTAATAGGTTCGGTCTCTTCAATGATGGGGGTCCTATCTTCTCGTTTGTCGAGTTCTTTGGCTAGGTGAGGTGGGTAGTCACTCAAGTCAAATTCCTCATGTTCGTTCAGAATGGCATTGCAGTTAAAATGAGACGAGTCATAAGCAAACTTAATGTTCAGTAAGTCGACTTGAACGAAAAGCTTGAATAGGACAGACATCTCATGGGCAGTTAGAGGCGACACAGCAGAGGAGGTGGCCCCTAGAACAAGCTCCAGGTTGCTACCTTCGATGGGAGTGGGGATAACCTTAGTTGCCTCAGCCTCTGAATCAGCCACAAGTTTATGATAAAACAGTGGAAAGGGAACCTTGACTGGGACATCAGGAATGCTAGGAGCTAGGACAAACTTAGACTCAGACTCTCCTTCACATTCTTCTTTGAACATAGGACCTTCTCCAGTTGTGACCTTGAGGATGCGGCCTTGGCGATTGGTCCACTTAACAGTTTTCCTCCAGCCTTGTGTAGCTTTCTCTGGGTCAGTATCAGAGATTAAGGCGGTGGGATCAAACTGGTTACCCTTTAGAGCAATATTGATGATGTCCTCATAGCCGAGGTGCTTGATATTGTCTTCTCTAAAGAGGAGACTGACGGCTTGTCCATCGAGGCGTGGGGTCGACTCAGATTTGGTCGACGCGACTTTGGTGTTGTCGGGGTTGAAGTAGCAGTCTTGAAAGACCTATACTCCCGGGTGCTTGACCTTGGCTACGGAGTCATAGATTGGCTTGAGAAAGCCGTTGTAGAGCCCAGATTCTCCCTCGGGGATAAAGTATCCATTGAGAGTCAAATGGTAGGGACGGAGGATGACTCCGTGCTTTATGCGCTTCCGTATTAGGAGATTCATCTCCTAGATGTCTTCATCGGTAGGCTCATAGCCTAGCCCGAAGGGGATGTTGGGGACCTTGGCCTGTTTCATAGGAGACAAGGCGCTCTTCAGCGGATTGAGGGGCAAGCCCGGGAAATATCCTTGGCGCATCAGAATGCGGTTGACTGTGAGGTTGGAGAACGGGTCATAATCAAAAGGTGCTGATTCATCGGTTAAGGCATTCACAGCTTGGAATCCCAATATTTCGTTGTCGTCCTCCTCAATGACTTGAGAGGCTATTCCCTTCTTCAGGATAGCCTTGATCGGGGAAGAGGGATTTGTGATTGTCTTCCCGTTGAAAGGGACCTTGATTCTCTGATGGAGGGTTGAGGTGACGGCTTTGACGGCGTGAATCCAGAGGCGTCCCAGAAGCATGTTGAAAGAGGCGTCGATGTCGACCACCTGAAAACTGGCTTTTCTTTCCAAGGGTCCAGTTGTAATGGTCAAGGTGATAAGCCCCACAACCTTACAACGAGTGCCGTCATAGGCGCCTATTCCCTGGTTAGTTGGGACCAAATCAGCTTCTTTGATACCCAGTTTGTGAGCCGTCTTAAGGGGAATGACATTAACCGCAGATCCGTCATCCCCTAGAACCATAGGCACATTCTTCTTGAGGCATTGTACGGTGATGTACAGGGCCAGGTTATGGTTGGCTCCGAATGGAGGGATATCTTCGTTAGAGAAGATGACCGAGTTGCTCAGGTCGGGGACATCCCTTGTCATATGTGCCACCACTTCTTCTGGAGATGAGGTAGAGGGAACCGTTAGATTTTCCAAGGCTTGTAGAAAAGCCTGCCGATGTTCGAAGGATGTAGCAATCAGTTGCCAAATTGAACTTTCGGCCTTTGCTTTTTGCAGTTGCTTAAGGATCGAGTTTTCGGGAACCCTGGGTTGGGTGTCCGTGTCCAGGACAACTTGGTCATTCGTTGTCAGGACGACTGTTGAATTGTTAGGATTTTGGTAGGGGCTTCCGGACCGGGTAAGATGACCGATCTCTTTTGCTTATTTTCCCATTCCCGAAACCATGTAGACATCTTCCTGTGAGATCCCTGAAAAAATCTCTTTTTTGAAATATAGTAAATAGATGGAGTCGCCAGTAGGTTTTATAAAAAACATACAAAAATAAAGTTAACGGAAAACTCCCTTTTGATCCCTGGAATGGGGACTGATCCGTCACTCCGGCCTAAACCAAAGATTGCGGATTCGGGGGTAAAGGTACGGTCAGGGAAGGTGTTAGGCACCCGGACCGCCCATCAAACTGACGGCCTCTACTATTTATTTGTAATATTATATATTTGACGAAATTAACAATAAAAAAGGTTAATTATACAATTTTATACATGTCACGATATAAATCTGAGACAAGGACAAATTAACTTGGTTAGTAAATACAATAAAATAGAGAAAATGAATAAAAGACAAAATAAAAGAATTAAAGAAAAAGAAAGAGTAAAGAAAAAACTTATTTGATGTCGGTACCCTCAGGCCTATCTGGATGTTTGACTATTAATGAATTTCGACTTTGTCGTTAATTATTGGCTCTTATGCGCTTATATGAAAATTGGGACAATTTATTTGAATGGTTTGATTTGAAGCTGGGATAGAATATTCGAGACGATGTATAAGTATGAAATTTCTGAGATCTGGATGTCTCGTGAATTTGATGTGTGACGGAATTATTTGTGAATCTCTGTCTGTTTGTATTTTTGTGAATATTTTTGTCCCCCTTTACCCGTGTATATGCGGGTAGTATTTATACTGATTGAAAATGTTGTAGCTTACTTGGTATAGGAATAGGAAAAGATAGTCTCCCACCTTAACTACCTCTTTGATTTTCCATCTACTTCGAACTGTCATCCAATATTTATCAATCTTGTTTAGCATCCCTCGTAGATATGGAAATTAGCTTTTGCACAACTTCTATCATTTAATCCTTTGTCGGTTTTATCGCTTTATGGGCTTCACATGTGAAACTAGCTAGACCAACTCAAACATGCTTACTAATAACGTAATGTAGTCCATGTAGTAGCAGGGGTTAACTTTGTGGTTCACTCTAATTTAGTTTTTCCATGGATAATTAGCCCTTCGCAATATGCAATGGACCAATCGTTCCTTTTTACGTATAACATCTTGACCCGTAACAAAGGTGGGTTGCCTTTATTGAAACTTATTATTAAGCCCACTTATTCTAAATATCGTCTGAAACGAGATACGAATATGATAAGTCGTCAAACTGGTTTGGAAGGAAATGGATGGCTTTAAGGTGGTTTTGTGTCATTTTGAGTAATTTCTCGGAGAATAAGCGTAAAGAGCCTTTAATCATAACATTGTCAATTTTCATTTAGTCATTGAATTTAAGCCTCATCATCGGGTACCCGCAAGGCTAGGTAGACATTTTGAGGTGTCTACAGAAGCCCCCACTTTGACCGAGTCTGAGTAAGACGAAGGTCAAAGTAGTCCGGTCGGGACAGATAAAGGATAAGAAACGTACCTGGGCCTCTTATATTACCTGTCTGGAGTAGCTGGAATCTGGAACTGGCCAAACTTTGTTTAGCTGTTCTGGAATCTGGTGTAGCCAAACTTTGTTTAGCTGGTCTGGATCTGGTAGAGCGAAACTTTGTTTCACTTAAGAGTGAACCTGCAAAATCTGATTTCACAAGCTCAAATGCATGTCAGGGCCTGCCGACCAAAGGATTCTTCTTAGTTTTGCAGGTGAACAAAACTGGATTTTGCTTAGCTTCGCAGGTGAACGAAGCTGGACTGCTTAGTTTCGCAGGTGAACGAAACTGGATTTATAAACTATTCCGCAGGTGAACGGAACTAGATTGCTTAGTTTCGTAGGTGGACGAAACTTGATTTGCTTAGTCTCGCAGGTGAACGAAACTTGAATGATTAGCTTTGCAGGTGAACAAAGATGGATTATTCCGCAGGTGAACGGAATGAGATTGCTTAGCTTCGCAGGTGAACGAAACCGGATTTGCTTAACTTCGCAGGTGAACGAAGCTGGATTAGAACACAAAATTTGATTTTATGAACTAGGACGCGTGTCAGAGCCCGCCGACCAAGGTATTTCAAAAATTTTATTTTGAAAAAAGGATTGATAGGATCGTAAAATTTTATTTTACAAACTTAGATGCGTGTTAGAGCCCGCCGACCGATAGATTTGAAAATTGCAAAATTTTATTTCGCAAAAAGGGCAAGTTCAGAAAATTTTATTTTAAGAACTTAAAATGCATGTTAGGGCCTGCCGACCAAATGATTGCAAAATTTTATTTCGCAAAAAGACAAGTTCAGAAAATTTTATTTTAAGAACTTAAAATGCATGTTAGGGCCTGCCGACCAAGTTTAATTTCAAAATTTTATTTCGAAATAGAGTTGAAAATCGCAAAATTTTATTTCACGAAAAGGGCTAGGAAAATTGCAAAATTTTTATTTCGCAAAAACAAAGAGGTGTAAAACTTTATTTTACAAGAGCGGGTTTAAAACCGAGTCGAATAAGACCTACACTAAACACTTAAACATGCCTTACGTCAAAAACGGGTGAGAAATTAAAGTAGATGACTTTGTTCACTTAAAGCTGGCGTGTCCTTTGAATGCTCCACAAAGTTCAGGAAAGAAGAAAAATAAAAAATCCCCTTTTGCTTTCCCATACACTCAGACCACTGATCAAGATTTCACACTACTTCTTCAAAAGGGAATTTTTTAATTCCCTCATCAAAGAAAACCCAATTCATCGCTAACTTGTTTCTGGATCGAGTTTTTGTAACTCGCCCACTGTTACTCAGAAAATTAAAATTCGTCATTAATCGCGCCCGGAGCTAAAAGCAAGCTATTCCGCCGTAGCCATTGTTCTAGCTGATTCGCGACAAGATGATCGATGTCGGAGTATCGTCGAACCTTTGGCTCCTGATATGGGATGAAATCAGTGCGGGTTGTACCATCATAGCTGTCATTTGATATCCAGAGTCCCAATCGGCAACCGCAGAACTGATGGCGGAGCGCCGTCGAAGTAAGTGCTTCATTTCTATTTTTTTTTGTCGATTGATTTCGAATTTTATGACCTTTAAATGATTATCTTCAAAATTTCCACTCTTGCTCAAGCGTACTATCCTGATTTGGGACAGCAGCTGTGCCGTCCTAGCCTTCGTCTGAGCAATAGATGACGACGAGTTAACTGATGAAGGAGCACTGGCGATTGTCGATTCTGCTAGCTCCTGAGATAGAGTGAAATAAGCGGAGGTGTGCCGCAATTTGAGCCCCGATTAGCGACCGGATGACTGCTGATGGAGCACAGTCGAAGTAAGTGCTTCTTTTTTTTGTCGATTGATTTCGAAATTATATTGTTCCAGTGAACTATCCTAATGTGGGACATAATTGGTAGCAGATGCACCGTCGTAGCCATCGTCCGAGCCCCAATTGGCGACAAGTTAAAAGGAGCATCGTCGAATCTTTTGTCTTCTGATGTGGGATGAGATCAGCGTGGGTTGCGTCGCTGTAGCCACCGTTTGAGTGCTAGATTGGCGGCGAGGTGATTGATCAGAATGTGAGTATTGCTGTCTTTTTATTGGCTGCTTTTGCCCTTGTCTTATTTTCTTCTATTGGCCAAGTTGTGTGCTTGATAATATAATTGAACTGATAATTTTACTGGTCTAACAAGTCAAGTAGTGTGCCTGACTGATACGACTGGACTGATAGCGCAATTACGCCATTAATGCAGACGATTTACGATATTGATGATGTATAAATAGTATGCTGACAATGCTAATGATATATGCTGATGCATGATGCTCACTTACTTACGACAACAAAGACTACACTAGCCAATTGACAATGCATTCTTTCTAAAATAGATCATAGACACATGACACATCTCATTTCTAGTCCTGTTAATTTTTGTTTACCAAAAACGTACTCTTTTGCATGATCAGGGGAAAGGACAGTACTCTAGTCCTAGCTGCTTAGGTGTTGTGCCTATTGAATTGTCATTGCTTTGTAAGTCCTTATAACTTTTTTTTTTGGTCAGGGCTGTCGTCTAAATGTAGTAAAACATATGCGCTGAGTGTTTCCATATGCCCCTGGTCTTAACTTGGTCTTAACTGACTCTTCACTCTGTTTTGTGGTAGCCCCCTGTTCAGGTATTTTCTTTTTTTTTTTTTTTTTTTTTTTTTTTTTGACCGGGTGTGGATCGTGGTCTGTCCCCATGTTACATCAGGTATTTTTCTGTGTCAGTCACGCAGCTGTCGCATAGCTGGCACACTTGCTTTCCTCTCCTTTTTTCTTCTTTTTTTTCCTGACCTAGTATGGGTCATGATTGTGCAATTATATTTATTTATTTTTTTTTTGGATTTTGAGATTCATATTGTAAAAAGAGTTTTGCCCTCTTTACAGTAACAAGCTCGACTAATTACCCAAAACTAATACTATAGAAATAAAATACTTATGTGACCATATAAACTTAGTGTACATCCCCCGAATTCTTAGATGCTAAACGAGGGTGATAAATGGAATGGAGTAGAAGGGTCTATGGTGTTAGAAGACACTGGAGATCTGTGTGCCTCTCTCACTCACCTAAATGAATGAAAGGATCGTCCCAAGAGGTAAGGAGACAAAGTAAGCGTGGATTGACTAAATGCCCGAGAGATGAAAAAGTGACTACTCGCAATTTGATTGCAAATTTGATTTTTTTTTTTTTTTTTTTTTTTTTTTTTTTTTTTTTGCCTTGTCATTTTTTTGAGGCTTTTGACATTGGATTCGATTACAACTTTGGCTGGATTTTTTTTTTTTTTTTTTGTCTTGAGAATTTCTGAGACTTTTAACATTGGAGTTGATATCTATTTGGGATCATAGTTTTTTTGTCTTTGACTTTTTGACACTTTTGTCACTAGAGTTGATTGCAACTTTGACTGAGTATTTTTGAGCTTGTATTGGAATTTGGACTCACATATTAAGTTCATTTTAAGGGACTAATGGTCACCTATAAAACAGCACGGAGTGCGCGCTCCCGTGTCTTATTTGATAGATTTTGACACAGGTGTATGTACTGAGAATCTGGTTTGAATATTTTTGAGCTAGTTTTCAAGCACTGATGGGATTGAATGATAATAGTTGCTAAAATGGTTGATCATGTGAGTTTTTTTGCTCATCTGATAGTCATTTGAGATATGAAAAATTGACAAATTTGGTAAATAGAGAGTTGTGCTCATTTAAACTAGTAGTCACATGAAGTATGGAAAATTAACGAATCAAGTAGAAAGATGGAATCTCCAAACCTAAAGGTCACCTAGTTAGAGACACGGCGATCAAGGAATTATCACACCACGGAGATGGAAAAGATGGTCTAGTGCACGCCCTCGTTTAGGCTGACTCTAAGAGGTCGACTGATCTACACTAAAAAGATACGACCTAAAGTATTTCAAGTCTATTCTACTAGTTAAGGGTAAAAAGTAGAACAAGTGACTAACAAAAATGACATATGCTCTTCTATTTTTTTATTTATATGACTCAAAAAGGACTAGAATGGTCCTATCTTAATTGGACACTTATGTAAACTAGTGTTTTTTTTTAGGTAATGTCAGGAACACTCGTATGAGATTTTATGACTATAAGAGTGAATTCTCTTATTCTATTGACATTTTTGTTCTTACTCTTAGTTTTCATTTATATATATGCAAGTGAGAAAGGACTTGGATGGTCCTAAATTAAACAAATTTTGATGGAAACTACATGTGAGTTGGGGTATTGTCTAGTCTTCCTGTACCCTTCTTTTGTTCCCAAGCTAGAGTGGCTGTTAAAATTAGGGTCTCGTTTACTCCTCCCTATCCCAGATCATGACATCGTAGCTTTTAGAAAGATGATTTTATTTATTTTATAACAGACAAGACTAGAATGGAGGAATATGGTAAATGCACATGTATCTAATGCTAGCTAAGACCTGAATGCAAGTACCTATTTTTTTTTTACATGCTCAGTATTATTGTTGTACTTTTACTTTCGCTGTACTGGACCTATTATATGCAAATGCTGACTGTTGTATGCATGTCGACTGGCCTAGATACGAGACATAAGGTGATGCATGCTCTACATGAAACCTCGCCTAAGAATGTAAATTACTATGTTGAATGCATATGCTGAACTATCTAGGATGCTGAATGTTGCACCCTTTATTCAATGCAGGTACTGATATATACTTTGTTTTTGACATGTCACATGAGCAGGACGGGACGGGCGTCGGGTGCGCTGACGGACTGATGTGCTGGACTCTGGACTAGCTAAAAGCTGAACTTATTCAGTTAGTGGGTGGGATGAATATGTCAAGTACTCTCATAGGTGTCTAAATTATATATGCAAGCATGCCTACTGATGGACTCAATGGTTAATGAGTAATGACTATATGATATGAGATGCAAAGACAGGATAACTTTTGTCTTATGCAGGAAAGGGTGTCAATATGTGCACTATACGATTAATCGGGACATACGTGATTCTTTTTATATTTATTACCGCATTTAAACGTAAAGTGTGGAAGGACTCAATGCAATGTTTAGACCAATTTATTAATGCACATGTACGTTCATGATGTCTACTGTAGTTATCGGTAGCTGAGACACGTCCATATCAAATTAGCAAATGTAAATTAAACTACCGTTTTTTTTTTTTTTTTACCGACGAACAGAATGACGGATAGAGAACATAACTGACGATGTAATTGCAAATGCATGCTTAGGCTAATTTATGGCTGTACGTGAAAGGACAATGCATACTAGCTATCTCTGTTAACACACGTCTTGAACAATTTCTATTTATCATATTTTTTTTGGATTAATTTATTACGAATAAGATCATGTCAATAATTATCAACAAACAGGACACATAATATAGCCTAACAAAGGTTCTACGGGATCTATGGTTAGGTTTATGGTTGATAATTGGGTACTCACAACATTAAAATGCCCGAGGGTATCTCTCGCTTTTGTGCTCCCCCAGTCATATGGACCAGACGAGTTGCCAAAACGCGACGTCATGAGGTGGAAAATATGTGTAAGGCCTAGTCGGTCGAATGGACCTTCTAAGTATACAACATACTTTGCCGAGGGTGAATTAGGGTAGCTTAAGATGACATAATATTGGCTTACGGAGAGCCTATGCCTTTTTTGTCTTATATATACAATAAACGAAACAGAGATTATAAAAAGAGACAGTGAAAAGATTAGAGCACGAATAAGGATAAAACGTAGAAAACAATAACACGAGAACAGAGAATATGTAAAACCACTAAGTTAGCCTTATTTAATTCTTGTTAAGTTGATCTTTTGTGAAGCTACTGTGAACAAAGCATGCGACAGACCAACGTGATTAAATTTGACACAAGTGTATGACTTTAGGAGGTGGACGCAATTTGTGACATGTAATACATCCTTATCCTGTTAAAAAAAAGTCAAATATATAATATTATAAATAAAGTTCAAGTCTTACCCTCTTAATAAGTCCCCAGCGGAGTCGCCACTGTGAGATCCCTGAAAAAATCTCTTTTTTGAAATATAGTAAATAGATGGAGTCGCCAGTAGGTTTTATAAAAAACATACAAAAATAAAGTTAACGGAAAACTCCCTTTTGATCCCTGGAATGGGGACTGATCCGTCACTCCGGCCTAAACCAAAGATTGCGGATTCGGGGGTAAAGGTACGGTCAGGGAAGGTGTTAGGCACCCGGACCGCCCATCAAACTGACGGCCTCTACTATTTATTTGTAATATTATATATTTGACGAAATTAACAATAAAAAAGGTTAATTATACAATTTTATACATGTCACGATATAAATCTGAGACAAGGACAAATTAACTTGGTTAGTAAATACAATAAAATAGAGAAAATGAATAAAAGACAAAATAAAAGAATTAAAGAAAAAGAAAGAGTAAAGAAAAAACTTATTTGATGTCGGTACCCTCAGGCCTATCTGGATGTTTGACTATTAATGAATTTCGACTTTGTCGTTAATTATTGGCTCTTATGCGCTTATATGAAAATTGGGACAATTTATTTGAATGGTTTGATTTGAAGCTGGGATAGAATATTCGAGACGATGTATAAGTATGAAATTTCTGAGATCTGGATGTCTCGTGAATTTGATGTGTGACGGAATTATTTGTGAATCTCTGTCTGTTTGTATTTTTGTGAATATTTTTGTCCCCCTTTACCCGTGTATATGCGGGTAGTATTTATACTGATTGAAAATGTTGTAGCTTACTTGGTATAGGAATAGGAAAAGATAGTCTCCCACCTTAACTACCTCTTTGATTTTCCATCTACTTAACCGTCATCCAATATTTATCAATCTTGTTTAGCATCCCTCGTAGATATGGAAATTAGCTTTTGCACAACTTCTATCATTTAATCCTTTGTCGGTTTTATCGCTTTATGGGCTTCACATGTGAAACTAGCTAGACCAACTCAAACATGCTTACTAATAACGTAATGTAGTCCATGTAGTAGCAGGGGTTAACTTTGTGGTTCACTCTAATTTAGTTTTTCCATGGATAATTAGCCCTTCGCAATATGCAATGGACCAATCGTTCTTTTTTACGTATAACATCTTGACCCGTAACAAAGGTGGGTTGCCTTTATTGAAACTTATTATTAAGCCCACTTATTCTAAATATCGTCTGAAACGAGATACGAATATGATAAGTCGTCAAACTGGTTTGGAAGGAAATGGATGGCTTTAAGGTGGTTTTGTGTCATTTTGAGTAATTTCTCGGAGAATAAGCGTAAAGAGCCTTTAATCATAACATTGTCAATTTTCATTTAGTCATTGAATTTAAGCCTCATCATCGGGTACCCGCAAGGCTAGGTAGACATTTTGAGGTGTCTACACTTCCACGTCTTCTCTACAGATATCGTTGATTTCGGGATCGTGAGGGTACCTTGGAGGAGTATTCCTCGGTGGGTAGTTTTTGTGAGAGAAGTTTTTGTGGGGGTTATTTTTGGGGGGTCTATTATTGTGGGGTCGATAATTGTGGGGTTGATTATTGTAGGGTTGATTATTGTGGGGTTGAATATGGTGGGGTGCGTGCCCGAATGGTCACAGGAGCAATCCTTCCTGGTGAGGGTAGTTTTGGGGGCTTGGAGGACCCTCCCTCGGGCGCGGTGTTGGTGTCGGTGGGTGTAAAATCAATCGGTGGCAGGCGTCCTCAAGTCTGGTAATCCTTTCTGAGAGAATGGCTATGGCTTGCTCAACCTGTTGGAACATGGTGAGCATGGTTGCGGCGATGAATACGAATATCCCGTCCGAGGTATCCTTCTCCAAGGCATTCACCTCGTCATCAATTGGTAGGATGAGGTGCGAGCAATACAAGGTTGGCTCGTCATCATAGATGGCATGGATTCCCAAGGGGTTTGTTTTGTTGTTTGGTTTGGTTGGTGGAGGTAAAGGTAGCTCCCCCTTTTCGATCATATCTTGAATGATGTGCTTTAGCTTAAAGTAGGTTTCTGTGTCATGACCCTTTCCCTGGTGATACTGGCAGTAGGCATTGGGATTCCAGAAACAGGTTTTCTTAGCCTCGGACAGGTCTAGAGTGGGCCCAATTTGTTGTAGTTTCCCTTGGTCCATGAGTCTTTTTAAGGCACTGGCATAGGTTGATCCCAAGTTTTTGAATACCCTTTGAGGACGCTCAGTTTTCATTGCGCTTGGTTCGAGGAGATTAACCTCATCAATTTTGTTTGTCTGACCATAGGGGCAAGATCTGGTCGATGTAGATCCATGGTAGCCTCTACTAGTGGTTTTGGCTAGGACACCCTTGTGGAGGTCGTCTTCTATACGGGTCCCGAGGATCTCTAGGACCTGGATCGTTTTGATGTTTTAGTATCTCAGCAGGTTAGCATAAACTGGGCA
This sequence comes from Silene latifolia, assembly GCF_048544455.1. Taxonomy (NCBI): domain Eukaryota; kingdom Viridiplantae; phylum Streptophyta; class Magnoliopsida; order Caryophyllales; family Caryophyllaceae; genus Silene; species Silene latifolia. The sequence goes on from NC_133538.1 coordinate 287,580,917, forward strand.
GAGGTTGTTGACAAACTTCTCCACCAGAGTTGATTCACTCGGCTTACTGACCAATTGAGTGCTTACCCTCCTCCAACGGGTTGGGAATTCTGTGAACCCTTCCTTATCATTCTGAGTCAGGACCTCGAGAGTGCGGGTGTTAGCTTGGATTTCGACATTGTCGGCATATTGCTTAGCAACTTCATCCCAATTAGTAAGATTCTTGGGGTCGAGGGAATAATACCACTTGCGGGGAATTGGTTCCAGGGATGACGAGAAGATCCGAGTTAAGAGTTTTTGTTTGACCCCCTTAATGGCCATGTAATCCTTAAAGGCCCGAATGTGATTGAGTGGGTCCTCCACTCCCTTAAACTTGGGTACATCAGTCAAGGTAAAGTTGCCGGATAGTTGATCCCCAACTGATTCGAATCTTCGATTGTTCTCAAGGTGGATGTTGTTACCATGGACTAGGAGCAGTTCTTCCAAGAGCTTGAGCCTTTTCTCCGTTTCAGTCAAAGGTGGAATGTTGTGGTCTCTGGTTTCCTTGTTTTCCAGGGTGTCGATACGGGTCTCGACACGGTCCAGGGTGACCTTAAGAGCGGTGAGCAGGCTGGCTAGCTGAGCAGTTCTGACGTCTCTGTTGTCATTGTTGTTGTTGGATGAAGCTGAAGGCGGGGCCATCGCTCTGAGGCAGAAAGATGGCTCACATTACATCTCAATCCGATACGGTTTAACGTCTAAACGCAGACAACACAAAATACGGAAAGACAGACCAGACTCGACAAGACGAGGGCGACCGTGTGTGGTGCCTCGATGCTGACTAGCTCGATTTATAATGTGACGGTGTTGACTGGACTTTGACTCGCGTCCAACTTAATGGCGTGACGCCGTTGAACGAGTCTCGAGGTGAGATGACTCATAAGTAAAGACCCATAAGTACGCTTGCTTCGACTCGATAGACACGAGGTGAAATTGGAATGGTGGACTTAAGTTTTTGAAAATAGAGATTTTCAAAAATATTCGTTTATCGCTTTATGGACGGCTCCCGAAGAATAGGGATCTTCAGAAGTCGATCAGTTGAAGAGTTGTCTTAAGTTTGTTTTCAAGAGACGGTTTGAGTTTGAGTCGGCTCTGAAAATAATGTACTGTTTCCAAAGACGGTTTTTGAAATTCAAAATTGTATGTTTTGAAAATCGAGCTTTGAAATGTTTGACAAAGTCTCAGGGATGGTGTATGGTCCTCGGGATTTGAAAAAGTTTCGAAAAAGGGGTGTGTGCCTTTCTCTGGTTTTGAAAAAGCCATTGTGTCAGCACGAGACAGGATGAAATCCGTGTCTTGATGGGGCGATTATAACGGCACAAAAAAGTGTTTTTGAAATGGTTGTGAAAACCGGGTTTAAAAATCGTCATTACGATGGCCTAGAAAGGCGTTCTTTTGAAATGGTTGTAGAAAACGGGGTTTGAAAATCGTCATCACGATGGCCTAGAAAGGCGTGCTTTTGAAATGGTTGTAGAAAATCGGGTTTGAAAATCGTCATTACGACGATCTAGAAAGGCGTGTTGTTTGAAATGGTTGTATAAAACCGGGTTTGAAAATTGCCATTACCACGGCCTGGAAAGGCGTGCTTTTCAAATTCGACGATCGGGGAAAGACCGAGGTTTGAAACGGCAATTATAACGGCGCAAAAAGGTGTTTTGAAAGCTTGAAATGACACCTAGAAGTACTTATGATCACATAACACATAAGCACTCGTAGTTTCATTATATTATGCATAATGCTGACACACCAAGCGATCAACCCCCAATTTTCGAGAGGGATACCAATCCAAACAAAATATGTAAGGAGGGTGCCCTAGCCTCGTGCTCGAAGGTGATGAAAGCTCTTTGATGAAACATAAATGTGTAACGTCAACGGTATGATTGACTCAATCAGGATTCGAAACACGGGGATGAGAAAACTCACGCCGATGAGACGAGCCAATTGGCCGAAAAGAGTTAGGTTGTGGGCTCGGACAAGGAACCCGACGTATGACCGTAATATCAATTAACGCATTTCAACCAACACCTCGTTCGAGTCTCACCATCTAGGGATCACAAAGACACAAGTGTCCTAGTTTTCTCCAGCGGAGTTTCCAATCTTTGGACATACAACAGTCTTTTGAAAGCCACGCTCGGCGGCGTAAAAATGCTTTTGACCGGATCGTTTTAGATCGGTCGCTTTCATCTCGGCAAGGTCTCGAAACGATGCAAAAGATGTTCGGAGTCGCCACCAAGCATTTGTGGGATGCTTGGAACCCGTTCGAATCCATTTTATACCTACGTCAACCAAGGCAAAAAGCGGTGTTTGACATAGGTACTAAGGATAAGGATCCGTCCCTCTTTAGCATCCTATCTCTAGAATGACTCTCGTACGCTCTAGATAAGGTCGTCCACTATCCAAAGGTTATGAATAAGAGGTGAAGGTACGTATTGGGAAACCCTTTAATCGGACACCCAATCCCGCCCGCGGTAGCGGCCTCTACTGATCGATCTTGCTTAGTTAAATGCGAAACTTGATAAAACGGGTAAATGCATGAATGCGCATCCACAAGTTTGAACCTAACATGTGAGCTTTCTATGTCGGTTGTTTAATCCAAGTATCAAGTATTTTATGTCAAGTTGGATTTAATGTTGATTTGCATGCAAGACGAAAATTAAACATCCATTTACCGAGTTAGGTTTATGGTGGATAACGTGATCCATTTGTCTTTGTAAGGCATTTTACAAATACGATGTAAAAGGGCAGATTTGTCATCTGATTCGTCCTGTATTCATGTTATCCGAAGTTAGGATCGTCCTAGACAAGTGCTAGAAGAAAACAGGGTTTACATAAGGCAACCTATATAGGCGCGAGTTATCCGGCGATGCATACAGGCCTGTCCTGGTTTGAAAATTGGAAATTGAGTGGCCTGTTTAGGTGCGAGTTAGTAGGCGATTGAAGGGACGTCTCCTGAATATTAAAACATTTGTAAAATGGTTTGAAAAGAGGGTGTTTAAACCCGTCTTGGTTTGAAAAGGTCGTTTAGACCGCCTTTGTGTTAATGTGAAGAACGAGACGTGAATAATCATCATTGTATTGACAATATTCGATGTCAGGTTCGGTTTTTCAAGCTTGACATGAATTGTTTTGAAAAATGATTATGAAGTAATTGTCTTAAGTTCATTTGTTTGTAATTAGTCAATGTTCATCATCGTACTCGAGTTAAAATCCGACATGGTATGTAGAACCAAGGATGATTTTGTATTTATGACTAGTATGTTTGTTTTTGAAATGTAAAGAAATTAAATAAAAGGTTTTAAAATGCCTTTTAAAATGTAATTAACCAAATATTATCACCGAAACACGGATTAAACCGTCATGGTATTAGGAACCAAGGCTGAAAAATGTTTTATGGTTAAAATTTTATCATGAAAATATTTTAAAATATTTGAAATGGTAAAAACCGATTACAAATAAGAAATGAATTAAAGAGGAAGATGAGACCAAACACGGCTGGATTAAGACCTGAGAAGGGGTTTAGGCGCGAGCCTGTCTGCTATACAAGCAGCCCCTGTCTCCATCTAAAATCTGGTTTTAGCTCATCTAACCTATATATGAATCATGTTATGTATGTTTTAGCATGTTATAGTCATAAAACAGATGAAAAGCATGATAGAAGAGGATTTTTACAACCTCATACTTACATGCTAGGCTTGAGACGAGAAATCGACGAAAGTGTATCAACTTGTTTGGTCGGAAAAAACAGTTTGAAAACCGTTTTAGCAATGTAAAAGAGCTTTTTAAGTTTGGTGATGGTGTAGTTGGTCGAAATGGTCGGTCAAGTTATTTAATGTATGATGACGGTACCAAACAATGTGTAAGGCTTGTGTTTTCGATCGGTAGTTCGAAAACACGTGTCGGTGTGTGACTTCAGAAGTTGAGTCTAGAATTTTAAGGGAGAGATGAGAGGGCGGACACTCGCGTAGGGTATTATGGTGTGTGAAGGTGGGTATTTATAGAGAAATGGGTGGTTATGTGCATTTTGAGCGACGTGGCCGCATGAGCTGCTCGAAGAGGTGCGAGCCATTTCGCGGGTCTTCGAGGTGTCTTGTCACTATCACGCAATTGAAATCGTGATTTCTTCTATCCTATGTTTTGGATTACATGATTTGTACTTGAACATGAAGCATTCCGGGAATAGTTAACATGGAAGGCTTGAAAAGTTTTGTTTTTTTGTGTTTGACTCGGTTTGACTCGTTGTTGGAGTCGGGATTTGAATTTTTGAGTCGGTTTTTTGTCCGGTGTCGGTTTTGGCTCTAGTTAATGTCATTGCGACCCCGTCGTCATGCATTAAACACTCCAGGTACTTTTGAAAAGTTTTGAAATGTTTTGTTTTCGAAATTGTTTTAAGTTTTCCGACGTATAGTTGTACAAACTATCGATTATACGTTGGGCTTCCTAAGCATGTTGTAGCTTGATAACCATCGGGTGTTTGTTGGAGACTCGACAGATACTAGGTATCTACAAATGTGTGTTGGTCAATTGTTGGTGCTTCGTCAAGTTAAGGTGCAATCATCGTTCCTTGAAGTATGCTCTCGGTTTTGGGATTCAAGACATCATGTTTTCGTTTTCCCGAAAGGTGAAATTTGTCCTCTTGCCGAGTTGTACTCCGGTGCTTCCCCCGACTCGGTTGTGTTACAAAGAGAAGTTTCGTTCAATGTTTGGCTTGTCAATGAGCCAAGTGAACTTTCTCCTTGCTCCCCATGGTGTGGATATGTTGGCTCTCATCAACATCTTCTCAAAACGGTTGGATGTTAATGTCTCGGAGGTGGCTTGGAGAAGGGCTCTTGCGTTTTTCCTAGTGCATGCATACCTCCTTGTCGTTGCCTTGAAGGGGGGTGGGGGGGGGGGGTCAAAATGGTATGGTAGCATGACCCTTGTGCACATAGTTGAGCAAATGGAGCACGGTTGGGATCCATCATGGTTGGTGCTTAGCGAGATCATCCAAGCTTTGGACAGGAAGGGCTCTTGTGGAGAAGCTCTTCCGTTCGGATCTCCAAGGATCCTCCAAGTTTGGCTTATAGAGAGACTAAGGTATGTAGAGCCTCCGATCGATTCTTATTCTTACTCCTTTCGTCACGTTACTATGAGGAAGAAGTTGTATGCGGATAGCTTTGCGACCTCCGAGGCCTATTGGACGTCGAGATTGGTGGAGGAGGGTGGTCCTCATATCCGTTCGCTGGTGCCAGGGTGGAACTTGAGGTCCTTTACGAGGTTGCCTGCCTCGGCTGCTTGTTATTGTTCTTTGATGGTGGTAGGTTTGAAGGTTGCTTCCTTTATTTATCCCGAAAGGCTCATGAGGCGAATGGGGCGTTAACAAAAGGTGCGCGCTCAAGATACTGTCGTCCAAGTGAGTGTTTTCCGAAACTCCGACCTTGTGGAGGTTTTCGAGAGGTGGTGGGCCACTCGGCCGACTTGGGAGGTACCAAACCCCATTGCCACGACATGGGTGACTTCCGCTTATGTCAAGCGGTCTAGAGCTCAAACCTTGGAAGAAAGGTCTAAGTTCCGCAAAGACGAGGTCGTCCACTTGAAGTATAGGGAAGTTGGCAAGGCCAATCGTGCCTTCTTTGACGACTTTTTCGGTGATGGTAGCCCGGATGTAGTGAGGCCACTGAAGAGGAGGAGCTCGGGTCCCAAAGAGGTGGTAGGCCGTGTGTGGGCTCGGCTAGGACCGAGTATAGGGTCATGCAAGAGACCGGAGGCCGTCGCCGTTGTAGACATGTTGAGGATCCGTTCCAAAGAGGAAGTCCATGCTAGGCGGGGCAACAAGAAGAACAAGGAGAAGATGTACCCCGAGAGAAAAGGAAATGGTAGAATGGAAGAATGAAGACCTCCATTACCCATTTTACTATTATGTTGTAATAGTGTTGTGTGTTTTTATTATGTTGTACTAGCTAAGTATTGTGTATTTTTGTGCTAGTTTTCCTATGTGAGATGTCTTAGTCGACATTTTAGCTTTGAAAAGTTGTAGACTTGCTTAGCTTTATTTGTTGTCAAGTTTGTAATCCTTCTCATTATTAATTAAATAAGAGGATTGCTTGTGTCAAAAGGAATCGTGAACGCTTGTTGTTTCTTCATCCATTTTGTAAAGGCAATTCAGTTTGAATTATCCTAAACATTGCACCTGTGAAAAGGGGATTTTTGTGGGAAGGGAGAATGGCTTCTTATTTTTTTTTTTTTTTTGTGGAGAAAGGAATGTTTTTCCTTTCTCTTTGTTTTTAAATAGGTATGGGTGACTGTTTTTTGTGGGGATGGTTGTATCCTTCTCGTGTAAGAAAGGACTGCCTACGTATCCACATGAAGAGGTGAAATCAAACCATGCTCGTAGTTCGAATATTTTGTTAATTTTGTTTAGATGTTGTGGTTGTATCCTTCTTGTGTAAGAAAGGACTACGTACGTATCCATTTGAAGAGGTGAAATAAAACCATGCTCGTAGTTCTGGTGCTTTTGGTTTGAGTGCAAATGGATGTTGCCTTTGATAGATCAAAGGTCGTTTAAAACATGGAACGGTGCCACAACTTAGACTCGATAAAACATGCAATTTCAAATCAGAACGCTTTGAGGAATTGACTTGAAAGGAACATTGTGGTTACTAGTTGTAAAGATCGGTTAAGGTTTGTGGTTACTAGGCTTCAAGGGTAGTACTTCTTGAGTTGGTATATGTTGGTCAGGTTTGTGAAATCCTCCCCGTCTAGGTCACCCGGTCTCACTGCGCCCTGCAAAAGTATTTTCTTGACCAGGTATGGCCCGGCCCAATTGGGTTTGAATTTCCTCCTCTGATCGACGGGTAATGGTGCTCGAACCGACTTGAGGACCAAGTCTGCTTCTTTGATGTTTCTGGGTTTGACTTTATTGTTGAATGCCCGTTGTATACGTCGTTGGTGTAGCTGGACGTTGTGCAAGGCGTTGAGTCGCCGTTCGTCTAAAGCGTGAGTTGTTTGAACTTTCGACGGGTCCATTCTGCCTCAAGGACTTGACTTTCCAGATGGATGCGTAGAGACGGGATCTGCAACTCTACTGGTTAAACCGCCTCCATACCATATGCTAGGTAAAATGTTGTGGCTCCTGTTGGTATTCGAATGGAGGTTCGGTACCCTCAGAGTGCGAATGGGAGTTTGCTCGACCAATCGCGGTAATTATCTTGCATCTTTTTGATGATGGCGACAAGAGTTTTGTTTGCTGCCATTACCGCTCCATTGGTCTGGGGACGATAGGGGGATGATCATTGCCATTTACTTTTGTACTTGTCCAGTTAGGCTTATGCTTCCGCCCGGAAGTGGGTGCCTTGGTCGTTGATAATTTCATGGTGTACCCCATATTTGCAGATGATGTTGTCCTGGATGAACTTGGTCACTTGTTTGGCGGTCAAGACTACATAGGACTGTGCTTCCACCCATTTGGTGAAGTAGTCGATGGCGACGAGGAGAAAGAAATGTCCTTTGGTGCCTATCGGGTTGACTTTTTCGATGATGTCGATGCCTCAGGGCGAGAAAGGCCAGGGTGATGTCATGGTGTATAAAAGGGATGGTGGTATGTGTTGTATATTGGCGAAGATTTGGAAATTGTGGCAATGTTTGACGTAGTTTTTGCAATCGGCTTCCATGGTGGTCCAGTAGTAGCCTAACCGCATTATTTTTTGGTTTAGCATCATTACGCTCATGTGAGGGCCGCATTCTCCGTCGTGGACCTCTTCCATAACTTTTTTGGCTTTGTGGTGATCAATGCAGAGGAGAAGAATCCCCTAGGGGTTCTTTTGTATAGTAGTTCTTGGTTTATCACGAATTATGATGCAAGTAAACGGATGGCTCTTTGTCCTCTGGTATCAGAGTTAGGAGGGAATTCGTTTTTGGTTTTGTAGTTGAGGATGGCTTGGTACCAAGGTTCAACATGGCTCTCCTCGTTGTTGTTAATGGAACAGATGTGAGCTGGCTCGCTCCTTCTCTCGACGCATAGGGGCATTGACGTCATTTCGCCAGGTATGTTGACGAGCGCAACAAGTTTTTTTAGGGCATCAGCAAATTGATTTTCCTCTCCTGGCAAGTGGAAGTAGTCGATTTGGTCGAAGAAATCGGCCTCTTGATTATTTTTTTCTCGGTAGGGTGTTAAGCTATCGCATCGTATTTTCCATGATCCGGACACCTGATTGATGATGAGTGAGGAATCACCGTGGACTCTCAACTTCTTGATGCCAAGTGTTATGGCTGCTTGTAGGCTGAGGAGGCATGCTTCGTATTCGGCGGCATTGTCGGTGTCGGCACAGAGGATGTCTTCGTTAGGAAGTGACCATGTGTCGGTCATTGGGTCCTCATTGAAGCAATTTTCTGTTAGGAAATTGGCGACTGCTCTTCCCTTGATAACCTTGAGGGGTACGAATTTGAGGTCAAACGATCAGAAATACTCAAGAGGGGGGGTGGGGGTGAATTGGGTATCTAAAATTTTAACCCACTTTTTCGAATGTCCGTATGAGCACGACTTAATAATTAATTACTTAAAGTTTATTGATTAAACTTTAACTAATTAACTAGACGAAATTTAAACGTAAAGAAAGCGAACAATGAAACGAATGACACACGTGATTTTGAAGTGGTTCAGTTTCACAAGTTGAAACCTACGTCCACTATTCTCGATTAATAATTTTAGTACCTTTTTACGGATTACAAAATTACTAACCCACTCGTACAACTAACTCTAGTTGTAACTCAAATGAGTACCGTTAAATACTCGGTTTTATCTAACTTAAGTTAATAAGAAAGCACTTGATTGTTCTTCTTAGTGTTCACACTATTCAACGAGTAAGAAACAATGCTTAAGTACTATTATCTAGTAACGTAATCTTATGGAGTAATAAGCAAATTGAAGCACAACTTTTCGTACAGATTTTCGAATGCAAAAAGAAATAAAATACTTGATTAAGAATTTTCACTCAATTTGTTTGGAAAGAGATTTTAATATGCGAAAAGTTATTTTGAAACATTAAAGCACATATGTATATATAGTAGAGGAGGCAGCTGGAGTTTTATTCGAAACCCTCATGATGCCGTGAGGAAGAATGATTTGTTTCACAAGAAACAAATCTTATCTTTCCTTATTTTAATCTACAAGATATTTCAAATAAGTAAATAAGATAAATCTAAATAACTGTTTAAGATAAAATATCTTAAGACAATCTCTTCTAGATTTAACCCAATATATTACTTGCACAAGGAGTATAGTCGATTAAGAGAAACGGCTCATAAGCCCATCTCACTCGAAAACCCTAGTCGAAATAAGGTGTGCGGATTTAGGGTTTATGTTTGAACAACTTAACAAACCCTTGGTAGCATGACGACTCATAAGTCGTTTTACTAACCAATAGGATATATGTAAATTATTCAATCTTACCGCATCACTCCTCAATCATACATACATGTATTTTCAAAAATATATAGATAATTTTGAGCTTTCGAAAATTAATTTTAAAGTCCTAAAATCGTGCCTTCAAAATGCATCCTAATGTTATAACATAAATGACTATAACATTAAGCTTGGTAAGTAAAGTTACAGGCGAAATAGCTATAACTTTACTTTTCCAATATTACTTCCAAATATTCCGTCATTAGATGATGTCCTATACTAGCTAATCTTATTGGAGATCTTTGGTAGTAGGATCATCTCTTCATCTTGATCATAAGCTCTTTATCTTAAGCTTCTTATAGACTTGATCTTATCTTTTGCTTGAGTAATCATCATACTTGTGAATGAAGTAGTCACATAATGCTTTAGGAATATTCAATGTTATAGCTAAAGCAGCTATAACATTACAATGATGCTTCACAAATCTTCAATTTTATAGCCATGGGTGCTATAACATTGTTTTCTATGGTAACCTTTATTAAATCTAACAAAGACTAACAAACGATTACGCGCAAGAGTATATATATGATAAATCACACTTGTCATTATCGAAACAAAACATATAACTATATGGTCCAACAACAACCATCCGTTTAGTACGGGTTTTTCGAAGATGTATTTGACCGGGTCCATCTTGGAGTATATGTGAACCGTGTAGCTGAGCATGTAATGTCGCAGCTTCTTTGTTGACCAGACCAGGGCAAGACATGTCTTTTCTAGTTGGGTGTACCTTGTTTCATACTCGATGACCTTTTTGCTGATGTAGTAGATGGCTCATTCTTCGTCGTCGAATGTTTATGCTGGCATTGCTCCCATGACTGTGTCGGCGACAGTCAGGTAAAGGGATAAGGGAATTCCCTGCTGAGGTGGCATGAGAACAAGTGGTTTGGATAGGATTTCCTTTATCCTGTCGAAGGCCTTTTGACAATCATCGTCCCAATCGGTGTGATCGGAGACACGAAGCTTCTTGAAGATTGGTTCGCAAATCATGGTGAGCTTGGCTATGAAGCGACTAATGTATTGGACTTGACCGAGAAATCCCCAAATCTCCTTCTCGTTCTTAAGCAGAGGAATGTTCTGGAGAGATTTGATTTTGGTAGGATCAATTTCGATGCCCCTTTTGCTGACGACGTGTCCCAAGAGTTTTCCGGTGGTGACCCCGAATGAGCACTTATGAGGATTTAGCCTCATATTGTATTTTTGAAGATGAGCGAAGAATTTCCGAAGGGCGCTGATATGGCCGTCGTGCTCTTTTTATTTGACGATCATGTCATCGCCATATACCTCCATCTCCTTGTGCATCATTTCGTGTAGGAGACTGGTGGCGGTTCTTTGGTAAGTTGCTCCGGCATTGATTAGACCGAAGGGCATGACAGTGTAGTAATATGTAACCCACTGTGTAGTGAATGTAGTCTTGTGCATGTCGTCCTCAACCATTTTCATCTGGTTGTACCCAACCTACCCGTTCATGAATGATAATAGGGCGTGCTCAGCGGAATTGTCCACCAGGATGTAAACATGTGGTAGAGGGAAGTTGTCTTTTGGACTTGCTTTGTTCAGGTCCCTGAAGTCGACGCAAACCCGAATTCTCCCGTCCTTTTTGAGAACGGGGACTATGTTGGCCACCCAGTTAGAGTATTCAGACACTTTGATGAATCCGGCTTTGAACTGTTTTGTCTACCTCTTCCTTGATTTTCAGGGCCCATTCGGGGAGCATACGGCACAGCTTTTGTTTCACGGGTTTAGCTCCGAGTTTAATGGGTATGCTGTGCTCTGCAATCTCCCTGTCGATCCCAGGCATATTCTTTGTAGGACCAAGCAAATACGTCCTTGTATTCGTGTAGAAGGTCGATGAACTATTGTCTTTCCACGGGGTCAAGGGTGGTCCCTATCCTAAGTTCTTGAGGTGTATCCTCGGTCCCTACATTAATAGGTTCAGTCTCCTCAATGATGGGTGTCCTATCCTCTCGTTTGTCAAGTTCTTTGGATAGGTGAGGTAGGTAGTCACTCAAATCAAATTCCTCATATTCATTCAGAATTGCATTGCAGTTAAATTGAGACGAGTTGTAAGCAAACTTAGCGTTCATTAAGTCGACTTGAGCGAAAAGCTCGGATAGGACAGACATCTCATAGGCAGTCAGAGGTGACACAGTAGAGGAGGTTACCCTTAGAACAGGCTCCAGATTGCTAACTTCCGCGGGAGTGGGGATGACCCTAGTTGACTCAGCCTCTGAGGCAACTACAAGTTTGTGATAAAACAGTGGAAATGGGACTTTGACTGGGACATCGGAAGTGCTAGGAGCTAAGACAGACTCGGACTCTGACTCAGACTCGGACTCCTTCTCATCTTCACTTCCCTCTTTGAACATAGGGCCTTCTCCAGTTGTGATCTTGAGAATGCGGCCTTGGCGATCAGTCCACTTGGCAGTTTTCCTCCAGCATTGTGTAGCTTTCTCTAGGTCAGCATCCGAGATTAAGGCAGTGGGATCAAACTGGTTAAACTTTAGAGCAATGTTGATGATGTCCTCATAGCCAAGGTGCTTGATGTTGTTTTCTTTGCAGAGGAGACTCACGGCTTGCCCGTCCAGGCACGGGGTCAATTCAGATTTGGCTGACGCAGCTTTGGTGTTGTCGGGGATGAAGTAGCAGTCCTGAAAGACCTCTACGCCTTGGTGTTGACCTTAGCTACGGGGTCGTTGAATGGCTTCGGAAAGCCGTTGTAGAGCTCGGACTCTCCTTCGGGGACAAAGTAGCCATTGAGAGTCAGATGGTAGAGATGGAGGATGACTCCGTGCTTTTTGCGCTTCCGTATTAGGAGATTCATTTCCTGGATGTCTTCATCAGCTGGTTCGTAGCTTAGCCCAAAGGGGATGTTGGGGACCTTGGCCTGTTTCATGGGAGGCAAGGTGTTCTTCAGTGGATTGAGAGGTAGGCCCGGGAAATAACCCTTGCACAACAAAATACAGTTGACTGTGAGGTTTGAGAACAGGTCATAATTAAAGGGTGCTAATTCATTGGTTAGGGCATTCACAACTTAGAATCCCCACATTTTGGTGTCGTCTGCTTCAATGACCTTAGAGGCTATTCTATTTTTCATGATAGCCTTGATCGGGGATGCAGGAATTTTGATTGTTTCCCCGTTGAAAGGGGCCCTGATTTTCTAATGAAGCGTTGAGGTGATGGCCTTGGCGGCGTGAATCCAGGGACGTCGCAGAAGCATGTTGAAAGAGGCGTCGATATCTACCACCTGAAAACTGGCATATCTTTCCAGGGGTCCAATTGCAATGGTCAAGGTTATAAGCCCCGCGACCTTACGACGAGTGCCGTCATAGGCGCGTACCCCTTGATTAGTTGGGACTAATTCCGCTTCTTTGATACCCATTTTATGAGCCGTCTTGAGAGGAATGACATTGACCGCAGATCCGTCATCCGCTAGAACCATAGGCACATTCTTCTTGAGGCATTGCACAATGATGTATAAAGGTTATGATTGGCTTTGATTGGAGGGATATCCTCGTCAGAGAAGATGACCGGGTTGCTGAGGTCGGGGACATCCCTTGTCATGTGCGCTACCACTTCTTCAGGGGAGGAGGTAGAGGGAACTGTCAACTTTCCCAAGGCTTGTAGCAAAGCATGCTAATGTTTGAATGATGTAGTAATCAATTGCCAAATTGATATTTCAGCCTTCACCTTTTACAGTTGTTTAAGGATCGAGTTTTCGAGAACCATGGGTTGAGTGTCCATGTCCGGGACGACTTGGTCATTTGTTGTTGGAATGGCTGTTGAATTGTTCGGATTCTGGTAGGGGCATCCGGATCGGTTGAGGTGATCGATCTCTTTTGCTTGTTTGCCCTTTCCTGTAACAATGTAGACATCCTCGGCGTCGTCTCTCCAGATCCTGTTAATTTCGAGATCGCGAGGGTACGTCGGAGGAGTATTCCTCGGTGGGTAGTTTTTGTAGGGGAAGTTCTTGTGGGGGTAGTTTTTGTGAGGTTTATTATTGCGGGGTTGATTATTATGCGGTGCATGCCAGAACGGTCGCGGGAGCAATTCTTTCTGGTAATATTTGTGGGTGCTTGGAGGACCCTCCCTTGGACGTGGTGTATATGTTGGTGGGTTGAAAATAAACCGGTGGTAGGCGTCCTCAAGCCGGTTAATCCTTTCTGAGAGACTGGCTATGGCTTCTTCAACCTGCTGGAACGTGGTGAGCATGGTTGCGGCGCTAAATACGAATATCCCATGTTATGCAAGTTTTAGCATATCGGTTTGTGACTTAAGAAGTCGAGTCTAGAATTTTGAGGGAGAAATGAGGGGGCGGACAATCGCGTACCTTCAAATGGTGGAATTTGAGGGGTATTTATAGAAGATTGAGTGGTTGTGTGCGTTTTGAGCGACGTGGCCGCATGGGATACTCGAAGAGGCGCAAGCCATTTCGCGGGTCTTCGAGCTGTCTTGTCACTATCACACAATTGAAATCATGATTTGTTCTATCCTAGGTTTTGGATGGCATGATTGTTGTACTTGACCATTCAAGTATACCGGGTATACTTAACATGGAAGATTTGTGATGTTTGTTTTTTATATTTGACTCGTTGTTGGAGTAGGGATTTGAATTTTGAGTCGGTTTTTGGTCCGGTCTCGGTTTTGACTCTAGTTATGGGGTGTTTGGTTGGGGGGGTTGGAATGGAATGGAATGGATTTAATCCATTCTCTTGTTTGGTTGAGCTATTTTGGAATGGAGTTAGAATCCGGATGGATTCTAAATCCATTCCAACCCCCTCTAATCTCATACCCAACCTTTAACCCAAGATTCTAACTCCATTCCGTAATGTTTAACATTTCATTCCATTCCAAGGTTCAACCAAACAATATAAACCAAGTATGAGATTTAGAATCCATACCACAATGGTATGAGATTCCAATCTATTCCATTCCTTCCCTTCGAACCAAACGCCCCCTTAGTGTCATTGCGATTCTGTCGTCTTGCATAGAACACTCCAGGTACTTTTTAAAAGTTTTGAAAAAGTTTTGTTTTCGAAATCGTTTTGAGTTTTCCGACCTATAGTTATACAAAACTGTCGATTAAACGTGTTGATTCCTAAGCATGTTGTAGTCCGATAATTATCGGGTGTTTGTTGGGGAATCAACGGATACTGGGTATCTACAGATTGTCCCTCGCTTTTCAATGTATAGGGTTCTTATCAGCTCTCGCTTACCTTTTATGTCCTCCTTTAATTTGCTGAGCTCCAACCTAGATTACAAAACCTCAATCACTCCAACTCTCTTGATTTACTCTGATCTTTTCTTCTTAATCATGTGCCTTTGGTCAACTCAGTGTTAGACGTTTGGGTCCGTAATCATTTTCTTCAACTCGTTGTCATTACTTTTCTTTGTCTCTAGCCAATATTCTTAGAAGAACGCCCTCAAACACATGTTAATTACTGAATCTATTGGGCCCCTCCTAATTCCCCATGACACAAAATCAATGTATGTAGCCGCCACCCTTTGTGATACTTCTCTTTTAATGGGCATTGTTTGGGTTGGCCGTGATCATTTAAGGCAGCGGTTACAAGGATGAACTTTCAAGTGTACCGTTTTTACCCCTATGGAGAGAACTACTTGTCATCCAAGTTAAATTGGCGGTTGGCCTTCTCTCTGGTGCATCTCCTTTTATCTATGTAACTAAAGTATGGTAAACGACGAACATAGATAAGGTACTCCCTCTTTATGCACCTCCCCTCCCCACCCGAATCATGTGTTTGATGTTCTTTGTTATTAGAAATGGCACTTGGAACGTTTCTAACAATGATTTTATTATTTGTGCTCTTTTTTTTTCATTATCAAAATATGCTTGTTACACATTTTCCTTTAAACTTCGTTCTAACTGTGATATCAGCTCTCGGTGCTCCTTCAAAACCTAACAAAATCACCTTAACCTTTTTGTCTTGGCCCAACCGTAAATAATTATAGGGTCTAATAGTACCCAACAACGTATTTCTCTTTTATTATGGCTTACTTGAATTGGTGAGGGTATACTCCACATAATGTTACCCTCTCTTCTCGAGGTTTTGTCTATTTCGCCTTCTCGTGACATGTGTAACCATCATTCTAAGAGCCTCATCCATCTTTTCATAACCCTTTCTATCATTTTAATAATTATACTCCCGAGTCCCAGCTAAAAGAAGTAGAAAACACCGACACAGACTTGCCTACAACTAATTTTCCGTCCAAACAGTAAGTCTCCCTTAAGACGACACTTTTGTTCTTAAGCTTAAGACGGGTCAAGTACATACCAATTGTGTATATAAGAATGCTTCGGAAAAAGCAATATATTTGTCTTATATACACAAATGGTATTGTATCTGACCCGATAAGAAAAGACTTTTTCTTTGTATTATTTGCTATTTCAAAAATTGACACATATCGATTTACCTGGTATAATATTTGCTAGCCAGGAAACGAAAAAAACAAAAGGGGGGGGGGGGGGTTTATTTTCTTTATTAAAAAAGAGCCAGTTGAACACAATATTTAGATGATTATTTTGATTAGAAGTCAGGAGCTTGTAGCCTTGTAAGTGTATTTGGGAGAAAGAAATCGTCAAAATTTGGATATATACTAATGTTATGTTTTAATGTTGCAGTTCTAACCAAATATGGAGGATAATATAATTGAAAATGAATATGATCATATAATTTAAATAAGTTAAAACATTAACATTATGTTGTACTCTCTAGATTATAAAAGTTTGAGTCTAATTCAAGTTATTCAAATAATAATTCTAATTATGTTTCTCTGGAGGTAGTGTAGTAGATTGATAGTAATTTCAATTCTAAGCCAAAATAGCGGCTATGTAGAGATATGTTCATTGACAATTCTAAGATATGTTCAGTTGAGAAATTATTTTATATTTTTCTTAAAAAAAGTTACCCTTAATGTTGTATACCATATAACAAAATACCATGGAAATTGTAGTTGTATATTTGATTTCTGCAAGCTTTCATGTGAACCCACTTAACTTGCGTTGAATATAATATACGGAGGAAATAAAGTTAGTAATCAAAGAAAATTAGTAAAATATAAGCAAATAGAGTAAAGAACACAATTGTAATTTGAAGGAACTAACCCAAATGAAATATCACAGAAGTTTACTAATTCTAGTGAAAATGGTAAGAATAAATAATTAATTAGCCAAAGTCTACTAATTTTAGTAGAAAATTGAAAATTACTTATCTTATAATAAAGTTTTCTAATTCTAATAGAAATGTTAAAATATTATTTATTAATTAGAGTGTTTTAAAAACCATGGAGACTACCACGTCGCTCGAAAAAAGCCTCAAATATAGATTTACTAGATTTAATGCCCGGGCGATGCCGGGGCCGCTTATATTATTCTGTCTAGTGAACCACTGTTAAACGTCTAGTTTTAAAATAACCATACAAATTTCAAGCCTTATTTACAAAGACTAATTTTACCCATCAATTATAAGTACTATATATAGCTCCATTTTTAGTGTGAACTCACATTTTGATGAGTTAATGTCCTATTGTGTATTATATTAGACAAATACAAATACTAAAGGGTACCTATTTGTACTGTTCAACCATGTATAATGTAAATATAGTATTTCGTTATCGCGAACTTTACTACTTCGATGGTACCTTTGGTAGCTGCAAAATGTATATAAGATTAAGTTCTTCTTTATAATTAACTTGTTATATATTTTGGTATTCATTCATTTCAACTTCACAAGTCAAACGATAGGAAAATCGTATTTGCGAATATTTTTGACTGATTTAGAACTCTTTATCTTATTGGTAACGACGAAGGTTGATTGGTGTAGGATTTTTACTTGCCGTAAGTTGCTATTTCTAGATTCTAATCTAAATAGTCCATACATGATAGGTGTACAAAAATGATATATTTATTACTTCATCCGTCACAATGGAAATACTGTAAAATTTCACAAGTGTCAAGCTAAGTAGATAAACATGATCCATCTGTATTAGTGATGAAAAACATGATTGATATATATATGATCACAAACTATGATGATGATGATGATGATGATGATGATGATGATGATGATGATGATGATGATGATGATGATGATGATGATGATGATGATGATGATGATGATGGTGGGTAAGTTGTAGCCCTCAAGAGCTCTCGACTAAAATGTTGATGACTTTGCCCTTGTAATTTGATTACTTATGAGAATTACGGATATCAACATGGCTTAAATTTTCTTCTTTTGCCGTTTAATCAGGACCTAAAATTATTGGACAGTTGCATATTTATACTCTAACAAATATGAAAGAAGAGGTAATAAGAGCAAGTGTAATGGAAGAACTTTATATAAAATTCTTCCTTTGTCATGTAAGATTTTGACAATTTTAATAATTAATAACTTTTTGTTGTAATGGAAGAATTTTAAATAAAGTTCTTTTTAATAGGCAATAATCAATTTGCTATCTCTAATTATTTCTTATTTTTTGGGAAGAACTTGGTTTTCTTTTCAAACCTATTATTAATTTTTTTTTTTTTTTTTGACAGCTGTAAATAAAGGTTTTACATTTTCATGCCTTGCTGAGCTAAGCTATGCGCAATGCCATTTAAATGCCTAGGAATAAAGTTGAAGCATAAACAATGAAAAACACTAAACGACTCCCGAATATCCTCTAAGACTCCCACAATCCTGTGATTCTCCATGACAACTTCCGCAAGTTGACTGATCAGCTGTAAGCAATCCGATGAAATGTCAAGATGAAGAACATGCCTCTCTTTTGCTTACTCCACTACATCACGAACTCCTAAAGCTTCCGCTTATAGAGGCAATTCCGCTCTTAGTCGCACCTGTCTTCGTCCTAGCTCTTGCCCCTTTCCATCATATGCAACCCACCCGAAAGCCGCTTCAAAATTCCGATTCCAACTGGCATCCACTTTAACGCGTGTCACATCACACCCATTCGGTTTACCTACAGCACACACATGATGGCCATTACGAATAGCCGTAGACTCCTTTTGTGATGATTCCTCTTCTTCAGTGCGCATGTCAACTCTAGTCTGTGGCGAATCCAGAGACTTACACAGGATTTGCACCTTCTCCCGAACACCTTTAAAGATCAAATTCGTGATCACATGCGAGTTAAGAGCTTGATCCTGGAATTTGACCATGTTTCGCATGGTCCATAAGCACCACACGATAGCCACAAAATGAATCACCTGGTGAGTTCCCTCCTCTCCTTTTCGCAAATAGAGGATCCAATCCATAATCCAATTAGAGATTGGAATGTCCCCTGCCCCCTCCACCCGAATGCCTAAGTCCGAGCTTGCCCAGATTCTACTAGAGAAGCCACAGTCCCTAAAGAGGTGTTCTAGAGTTTCCATATTTCTCTGCTCACC
The DNA here is from genome assembly GCF_048544455.1 of Silene latifolia. Classification (NCBI taxonomy): domain Eukaryota; kingdom Viridiplantae; phylum Streptophyta; class Magnoliopsida; order Caryophyllales; family Caryophyllaceae; genus Silene; species Silene latifolia. The sequence continues at coordinate 287,599,774 of NC_133538.1, forward strand.
GATACACATACCACAGGAAAAATCCACCTCTATCTTCTGCTTAGAAAACTCATGCCCAGTCCGTAAAGCATTGGTAATGATCCTCCATATAAGAACTTTCCACATCTGTGGAACTGGTAGCTTCCAAAGCACTTTCTGACAAAACATCCTGCCTCGAGTGTTAAGTCTACTGCGATCCTTAGCAGTTCCTGCCTTGACCATGAAGTCCTCAAAGCTCAGGCCATACCCACTCTTCACCGTATACATGCCTGACGTTGTGTGTGGCCAGTAAACCCTATCACCCAATCTTACTTCACATCGCGGGATGGCGAGAATTCGTGATGCCCACTCATTTGTGAATAAATCTTTTATGAGCACTTCATTCCAGCTGCCATTAGATTGGACAAGATTTCTTACCTGTAAATTAGCCAAGTGACCATTACTCGGGTCCAGCCATTCTGTCTTAGGATCCGGCCTCTCTCCCCCCACCCATCTTGCCGTCCAGACATTTAATTTCGAATCAATACCCGGCTTCCATCCAATATTTTCCATAACAGTAGTGAGTCCATGTAGAATACTACGTACGCCCCAAGAACACCCAAAGCCCCTGATAGGATTCATACCATGTTTAAAATTATGAGTGCCAAAGATTTTTGTTTGAAAATCCTGCAAAACAGAGACATCTCGCCAGATACGATTCTCCACCCATGTTTCGCCAAATGTGCTTGATTAAGGCATTGCACATTCTGAATGCCTAATCCACCCGCACTCTTCAGCAAACTCAGGAAGTTTTTGCTACACCAGTGAATATTATTACCCATCTTACATCCCGCCCACCAAAATTGTGTCAAAATAGAGTTAATCTTTTTTGCCACACTTACCGGCACTTTGAAAACCGATAGAAAGTAATTTGAGAGATTGGATAGAACCGATGAAATCAGAGTAAGTCGTCCTGCTGGTGATAGTAAAATCTCATTCCATGAAGAAATACGTCTGGTGACATGCTCAATCAGGGCATCAAAGATACCTTTCTTTGATTCTTTAAATTCCGCCGGTATCCCAAGATATTTCCCAATACCAACATTCTGCTTGATATTAAAGGTTTTTAGAATCCTCTGTACCCTAATCAAGGTAGTATTCGGGCTAAAGAGTATTCCTGATTTATCCACATTTAACCTTTGGCCCGAAGCTTCGCAATAATCTTTGATAATTTGTACCAGCTGAAGCACCGTGTCCCCTTTATCCTTGAAAAAGAAGACCGAATCATCCACAAAGAAGAGATGAGTAATTGGCCGAACCCCCCTGACGAGCTGAATTCCATGGATCAATCGTAATTCATGAGCATGAGCAATATTTCGGGAGAGCACCTCCATACACAGAATAAAAATATAAGTGGTTCCCCTTGACGTAATCCACACCGAGGTTTGAATTGCGGAAGAGGTTCGCCATTTACCAGGATCTCATAACTTACCGACGTGACACAGTTCATTATAAGCGTTATCAAATGTTCAGGAAATCCATACCTTATCAGCACCGCTTCCAGAAAATCCCAACTGAATCTGTCATAAGCTTTACTCATATCTGCCTTGAAAGCACTCAATGATTGTCTCCCATGACCGTGCATCAAAATTTTATTAATGGCTTAATGAGCCACCAATATATTATCACTAATGTTCCTTCCCGGGAGGAAAGCATTCTGAGTCTCACTGACTAATGAACTCATCATCTTTGCCAAGCGATTTGCGATACACTTTGTCACAATCCTCATTATCACATTACAGAGGCTAATGGGACGGTAGTCCGAAACTCCTTCCGGACTTTCCTTCTTAGGGATAAGCACAATAAAAATTCTATTAAGCTCCCGCAACACCCTACCAGAATTAAGAATAGATAAAACTGCTCTTGTAAAATCACCTTTAATCATAGACCAACACCTTTGATAGAAGATTGCGGGAATACCATCGGGTCCCGGTGATTTTAGAGCTCCCATTTGAAAAACCGCCGTTCGTACCTCCTTTAATGAGAAAGGTCTCTTCATGCGGTCCACCTCATCCTGTGATAGGGAAAGATCAAAATGCTTGAGGATATTATAAAAGGCGGAACGATCCCTCCTCTCCCCGCCATCCGTCGAGGACAAATAGAGATCCATAAAAGACTTATGAAACTCTCCTCGAACCTGCCCCATATCATAGCGCCACGTTCCGTCCAAGCCTCTAATCCAGAGAATGTGATTCTTCCCCGCCCGACCTTTAACCCAATTGAAGAAATATTTCGTGCAAGTGTCCCCATCTACCATCCATTTAATCTTAGCCCGTTGCTTCCAGAAAGCCACCGTTGCCCGTGCAAACTCTGTTACTTCCTCATTAAATTTTGTGTACTCCTCCTCTCCACCTCCCGTAGTGGCCAACATCATACCATGTTCCAATCTTTGATCAAAATCATCCCATTTTATTCTCCATTCTGCCCGTTTATCTAAAGTCCATCGCTTAACACTCGTTCGGATCCTAGATAATTTCCGACTTACTTGATACGCCGGAGAGCCTTGATCTACTCTTTGCCAGTCAACCCGGATTTGTTCCACGCACTCCGCATGATCCAAAACCCAAGCATCAATCTTGTAGGGTTTATTTCCAGTTGTAGCTACAAGGTTCAAATCAATTTCAATGGGAGCATGATCCAAAATTTGAATAGGATAATGCTTGATACCAGTATTTGGAAAAACAGTGAACCAATCCTTCGTGCCAAAAGCTTTGTCAATTCTCTCATACACCCTTTGTTCCCCTTTACGGTTATTGCACCATGTAAACCGTGGTCCCTTGAACGGGATGTCCAAGAGTTCATTACAAATTTTCCATATACTAAACTCATCCGCCCCTCCTATAGCTCGTTGGCTCAAACTTAATTTGTAACATCGATATTCAACTTGGTTAAAGTCCCCTACCATAAGAAAAGGAGCCTTGCACGACCCAATCCAATCCTCAACCTCTTGCAACACGGATGCACGCAAGCTTACACTTGGCGCTCCATAAAAAAGCACAAGATACCACACTAATCCATTATAGTTTTTTAACCAAAAGGATGATGAAATGATTACATGCTTTGACCAACGACATACGAGAGTCTTTCCTCCATCCCACCCATAGTCCACCCGACACCCCCACGGCATCCACCCCAAAACACTTATCAAAATCTAACATCCTAAACATAGGGAAAATCCGACTAGCATTACAATTAGTCTCTATTAAAAACAGAAAATCATAACACTTACTACCTACCAACGCTCTTATTTTGGGAATTGTAGGGGCGAGCGCGTTATTGAGACCCCTACAATTCCAAACTAGACCCTTCATGGTGAAAGAGGAGGTTGTGAAGGCCCAACCTCCGCAAAGCCATCAAATTTAGCATCAACTGCCCCCCCCCCCATTCACAGATGGGAAAGAAGAGTCACTTGACTCCACCATCACCACATCATCTACATGTACTCTAAAACCCCAAGTAGGTTGTTGCCCGTCCTGATTTCCTTTCTTACTTTCTGGTGACTAGGATCTCCTCTTCGCCATCTTGTGTAAGTATTACTTAGCCTTCTCCACCGATTGTTTAGCCCAGTCAGGAGCAATGTAGTCCCTAGCAGCAGTGCATCATTTACGCTTCCTTGCCCCTCTGATCTCTTCTTTGTAGTCCTCCCTCAAATCAGAAGCATGGTAAACATCAATAAGACCCATGCATCCATCAGATGAATTACCTACTGGCAACTCAGCAAACAGCTTAGACTTAGCCCCCACCTCTGGTACATCAAACAGCTTCACACCATAATCTCTTGCTGGTTTCCTTGCTTGTTTCTTTCCCTTGTCCCTGTTTCCAGTCCTAACAACATCTGCCTGTATCAACTTTTCCCACGGAACCAAGTTAGATGAACCCTCATCCAATTCTTTACCCTTTCTGGCAATAGCAGTGGAGAATAATGAAGATGGTGCCTGATGGTTCTGCAAATCATCCCCAGTTGCCTCATGAGAGATGGCAATAAGGGGACCCCCCTCAGAAACACCACCTACTGCCAGCTGCAATTTTGTGTTCACTTCTGTAGTATCATCAGAGGAAATAACTATCACCTCCTCCCCATCTTGTCCATCAGATGAAAAATCTGATGCAAGAGATTCATATGCACGCATATCTTTAGACATTCATGGATCCCCAATGGGGATGTCTTCATTTTCATTTTCATTACTGGCTTCATATCCTTCATTGTTGCCATTACCCTCATTGTTGCAATCTCCCAAGCCATTGACACCAGGATTCTCCTCCTCCATTGCAACCATCAACAGTTCAGCATTTTCTTCCCCTATGTTAGCTGCCTGCTCTAATCCTTGCTCAATCTGTCTGGTAGTCCCATCAGCACACTGATACACATTAAGCCATCCCTCCATAGGGGGGGTCAAAAGTTTGGTTGTACCCCCTATGTTCATCCTCCATATGAGCCCATCCCAAATCATCTTCAATCCTATTATGAATAGCAGCTTGGTTTCTCTGATCTCGATCTAAAGCCCCAATAAGACTGTTCTAATTTGTATAAAGAACATAGGGATCCTTAGCTTGGACCTGTTCAAAGACTCCTTGCTGTAACCCATTCAACTCTCCCTGCATCTCCAACTCTTCTCCTACACTATGATAAACCTCATTAATGTCCTCACCCTCTTCCAGCCAACCTCCTGCCCCATGTGGTAATTGGTTCCCATTGCCCATCTCAATGTCATGAATTTGGTTTAACTGCCCTTTCCCCTGATTTCCCTCCCCCTCCACAAACTAGGCTTCAGTCATAGCCACATCACCCTGCCCTCTAACCCCATTCACCTAACCATTTAGCCCACCTGACCCATGATTCTCATTTGGCTGGTTTATGGGGCCATTCGCTGCCACCCCAACCCCATTGTTGGTATGAACCATTCCTGAACCCTGATCTCCCACCCCATTTCCAACCTGAAACACCACTGGTCCTGCAAAAGGTTGAGTAGTGACTGCAAAATCCATGCCTGGTAGGACTCTCCCCCCAGGTGTGATGCCCAGGTCAAAATCCACGGCCCTCTCAGGAGACTCCCACCTCCTTCTTCTCCTATTATGACCCCTAGCACTCCCCAACCTAACTCTGGACGATAAGTATTTAGTAGTGGATGGAGTAGCACGTAGGTCTAAATTGAACATAGTATGCGTACTGTTAGATTGAAAAACAGGAAATCCATTTTCAATGGACATATCAAGCATTCCATTGATCCCAGAAACCACAATCATGATAGTCTCCCTGCACTGAGCCCCCTTGTGCCCAATTTTGCCACAATTTATACAGTACTTAAAGACTTCCTCATAGCGAAATTGAATCCATAACAAGTAACCCCCCTCCATTGCCAAGAAGAAACCGGACATTAAAGGTTCATTAAGCTGAATGTGTACCTTCAACCTTAAATAATCATTGTCAGGAACGAACTGAAAGGGTTCCACTTGAAAATTGTGACTCAGCAACTTACCAGCAATATGAGCTACTTGCATATTAAGGTATCCAAATGGAAGCCCACACACTCTTACCCAAACCTCCGCATAAGGAAATCTGACTGTACGCGACACTGTGTCCCTAAACCACTTCGAGAAAACCATGACAGCCCCATCAATCGTTGCTGTTGTCCTCTGCAATAAGCCTTCCATGTCCCCTGGTTCAGCGCAGTGGAATACATAGACTTCACCCAAACGAAAAGCAGTGACAGTCCCCTTAGTAGTCCACTTCTTCCTGATCACATCATTGATCAAATCCGCTTCAAATAACCGATAATCAACAAGAAATCCCAGTACACAGCAGCTCCAGAAATCCCTAGACTTTCCCAGCTCAGAAGGGTCAACATTAATGACCCCCACCCCTCCCCCCAGACCTAGGATACCTCCAAATGTTCGCATAGAGAGGATTCATTGGGTTAAACTCAGGTGATAGAGGAGGTTGGTGGGGACCCTGGTGCTCATACATATTATGATGCCCACCATACCCAGAAACATGATGCCCCTGAGCATTACCTCCAAGAAGATTCTCATTCTCCATCCTCTTAAGAAAAGATTTGTTTGAATATGAGAACTGAGACGAATTACTATTATAAGGACTTTGATTCTGAGATTTGTGACGAGTTTTATTTTTTGGATTAATAAGATTGAGAGAATGTGAGGATGAGTATGAGACTCCAACAGCCATACTCACGGTTTACATAGTACAATGAAGTATTCTGAAAAGACGCAAACACACTAGACTCATCACCGTCGTTTCAATCAGTTGTTTTCCAAACGCCAATCAACGAGGGAATAAAACCTCGAACTGACCAAATTAATGAGGCTACCAATTAAGACAAGCACAAATTAATGATGGGAAGGAATATGGAAGGATTTGGGAGTAAAAACAGGTGAGATTAATTTCTGACACAAAGTTAGGGTTTCGAGCCCCAATTAAATCCCCAAACTCCAAATGATTACTAATTTTACTAGGGAGGTGAGATAAAAAGAATAGCTGATGGATGATTAAGGGTTATAAACACCCAATTAGCAAAGTAATCAATTTGGGGAAGCAAGAAAGAGGATTTTGGATGATAGAGAAGATGATTAAGTCTATATTTAGAAGCACTTGAAAGCTCTCCAGGGAAAGGTACAGCTCTCTAGATTCCCAGAGAGAGAAAATTATATAGAATTAAGTGAAGTTCTTTTCAAACCTAGTTTGTTTATTTAAGAACAAAATTTATTTTGCAATGCGACAAATTTTCTCTAAAAGTTCTTGTTGACAAACCCAATGCAAAAACCTCCCATTGCAATTGCTCTAAGATATTACTCCTATTATAAGTCTTCTTATTAGACCAATATTTATATGGATTACTATATACCTGTGGAGTGACTTGTACATACTAAAGCAATAATAATATTGCTCCATAATAACAAAATCAACAAATTAGAGTACAAAATTATTCGTTCTTATTAACGGAAAATAAAATAAAAATTTGTGTTTCTTGTGCATCGTAAACAACAATTTCCTTTGATTGAATGAAGATACATTGATTGTTGAGCGAGAATCAAACAATTGTTGATCAAAGGGCCTGTAATAAGGAAAAAAAAATCCTTGTCAATGAAGAAAATATAAATATAAATATGTTGAATAAGTAGGATATAAGATGCGAGATGGGAAGAGAGATACGACAATGAGGTAAAAAGAGTACGAAAAATAAAGAAATCAAAGAAAAACAAAAGAAAATGATAATGATTCTATGAGCAAAGAAATAAATAGTGTTGATTCTATGAGCAAAGAAATCAATTATTAATGTCAAGTCTATGAGCTAATAAAAAAATTACGTGATAACAATAGCATAGTTTGAATGTTTAAAAAGGCCAGATATATATACATATATATACATATATATATATATATATATATATATATATATATATATATATATATACATATATAGCATTAGAGATCTAGAGGCAGGTAACTACATAACATAAGATTCTATATGGTAGATATTTTAGTTATATTAGACTTCTTTGTATCAGCTTTATCATTGCTCATAAACTCTATCTTTTAGTTTAATATGAATATGTTTAAATATATGAATATGTTTGAATATATTATCTTTTGTTTTAGTAATTCACAAAAATTGGAGAGTCCCTAATCGCTCGGAAAAAACTTCCTTTAATAATATAGATAGATAGACAGATAGATAGATAGATAGATATCAATTTTATATTGATTGATTAGATTAACATTAATGCTTCATGCATACAACGTCCACAAAGAAATAGGAAATGCTATTTGCTTTATATGAAGACTTCAGTGAAACTAAAACGTTTAATGGGTATTGTCTTTATCGTCGGGTTTATAGATACCTAGGATTATAGAATTGGTATTTATACAAGCCGAGCAATCAGCCCTTTATAGCCTATGGGTTCCAGCCCCATGACCCTTTGACTTCGAACTGCGACTCCTTTAAAAAAAAAGGAAATGCGGGGTTTTCCTCCCGCACTTTGTCTTCGACATGAGAAAGAAGGTGTTTGGTCGACAACATGCTAGTCGACAGAAGGAGCATAAATACAAGGTGTCATTACCGCATGAGACTATGAGAGCATACATACATAATGGGGAGGTGATGGACAGTAGCATAGTACTCCCAAGCGAGTGTTCATAGGTTTACCATTTTGAATTAGGATTAGCTGGTTGGTAGTGTTTTGGTAAAATTTTACCGGTTATGAATTTAATTATGCGAGTGATAGTGATTGATCTAAGGCCAATTATGATTTGAATGCAACAACGACAATGTACGAATTAAAGACGAGATAAAAGAATGACACGGAGGATTTTTGGTGACGCGGAAAACCCGGTGTGGGAAAAACCGCGGGGGGAGTCGGAATCCCACCAACTTTGCACTATAATCGAGGTTGAATACGCAATTAAGGAAATACAATGAATATTTTTGCTTAGAGAATTATCGCCAAGTATAGACGGGAATTTTGAGGAATGATGTGTTGCTTGAGATGAATTTCGAATGCCCTTTTGCAGTGAACTTCCCTTGCTTTATATAACAGCTCAGGTCAGACTCAGAGTCAGAAAACTTCCCCCTGCTTCTGCTCCTAAATATCTGGTCAACTCATGAGAATATGGGGTTGTTGGTTGACTTAGTTGTTGCCCCTTTCTTTGCATGTCTTTTCTTATTTGCCAAGTTGTGTTTGTTTACTTTTGATCTTGCGGCTCTCCTTGCGCCACGTCAACGGTCCTTTCCCCTTTCGATTTACCAATGATCCTTTGCCACGTCAACCATACAAATAGGTGATATTTTTATCCCTAACAATTCCCTCCAAATTTCCGTCTCAAATGATTTTAGGCGGGAATTTCTGTTTGCGATGCGGAGAATTGACGTAGTGTTAGCAGTTGCCTCAATCTTGGTAACTCCCCCACTTAATGTCCCTTCAACCGCCGCTTTTACTTCCCACTTTCCCACAACTTTTTCTTTTATAATAACCCCTCGGTTTCCCAACTTCTTTTACCATTACTCCTCCCCTCCTCACTTCTCCTCAATTAATTAACAAAATATTTTCTCTTTTCCGGCCGTCAAAGGTATATCGTCTTCTTCCTTACTTCTTTTCTCTTCTCTGCTTTCTTTATTCTTGTTTTTATTTTTCTACTTTACCATGTCACATCAAACTGCCTCCTCGACTTCTGCTGCGGATGCTCTGGCGCCGTCCGACCTCTTTCCGTCCGGTGGTGTCCTTTCTTCAAAGCACTCATGTGATTTTGACTTCACCGTGGAGGATCTTGCTTATATCAATGAGACCTTTGGGTTTTCAGATCAAGTGGTGTTTGACATACTCGTTCCTAGTCAGAAAGCTAATTTCGTGTGGGAGGGGTGGATATGTTTGTACGAATATGCGTTCCGCCTGGGTCTGAGGTTCCCGTTTCCTCCTCTGGTCCAGGAGTTTCTGAATCTGAACCATTTGGCTATTTGCCAAGTCGCTCGCTATACTTGGCGAACCTTGCTAGCGGTTCACGCTATGAACAGCCGTTTTGGCTATGACATCGGGCTCTCGGACCTTGCCTACTTGTTCTCGATCAGATCCCTTAGCTGGGGCCAGGTGACCATCCGGGTTCGAGAAGGGGAAAAGAACTGTATCATCTTCTCTGTGAAGCCGGATGATAGCAATTGGTTTACCCGTTTCATTTTTGTGAAAGTAGATACTCTTCCTCCTCCCACCGACTACATCGTCAGCACTTGGCGGTCGACTCATGGTACTTGCATGCTCTAATTTCGGGATATTTTCTTTTGATGCTCATATTTCCTTACTTGGCTCTTTGTGCAGATCTGCGTCATTTGACCCCATCCGCTGACGAGGTCTCATCTCTCACAAAATTTTTTGGTCCTCCTAATGAGAATAGGACCTTTCCTAACCTGGTTTAGGACTCTGCATCTGCTTTGAAAGAAGAAGAGCTTGAAGAAGAAGACAAAGCACGTGAATCAATGTCGACTGGTGCGTTACTTTATCCTTTGCTAATTGTTTTGTAATCCTGGCCATGTGATGCCCTTCTGGCTCTGACTTGAACATCCCTGCCTTCAGGTTCCGAAAGATCCAAAGCCTCACTGACTGACATTCTGGCTCTGAGAGAAAAGAAGCGCGCCAAGAGAGCTGCCAAGCCTGCAGAGAAGAAGAAAGTTGCTTCTGCTACTGGTTCTGGAGCTCGTGCGAAAAGAAGGCCTGATGTTGCTCGTCAGGCCAAGGAGCAGGTTCCCATCGAAGTCGCTCCTCTAGCTCTGAGGCCTCTAATTCCTGGGTATGTTCCTTCTGCTCCTCGGGCTGCTTCTAAACCCTCCCCTGCTTCCGGTCCTACCCCTGTTACTGAGTCTGCTCCTGCAACTGGCTCTGTCCCTGCCTCCGGATCTATCCCTTCTTCTCGAGCTGTTCTTCCTTCTGGAGCTGCTTCTGCTTCTGGAGCTGTTGCCTTATAATTTCCGGAGGATTTTGGCAAGGCCAAATCCGCGCGTAATCCGGGTCTAATGGATCAGCTGATGTTCCCTGCCCCCGAGTCTGCATTGGGGAAAAGAGCTTTGTATGATTTGGTGGACCGTGCAGTTGAGCACTCATTTGAGGTAAACACATGCTGACTGCCTCAAAATATTCTCTCTCTCTTTTTTTCTTTTTTTTTTATTCGCTTTTTTCTGGGTTGGCAGTCCTTTCAGATGTCCTTATTTCTGAGGAGGAAAGTTCCGCTCCTAGAAGGTGAGAAGGCGAAGCTCCTGAAGCAGACGAAGGCAACCTAAGAGAGCAAACTCAAAATTCAAGCTGAACTAGATGCGGCCCAGAATCTGCTGCTGGAGAAAGCTCCTCAGAAGCAGAAGTTGCAGAGCAGTCTTTCTGATGCTGAAGGACAAATCTCTGGTGCTGAAAAGAGTGCTGCTAAGGCTAAGGAATGTGCAGTCGAGGCCAGAAAATCTGCTGCTGATGCTGAGAAACGTGCTTCTGATGCTGAGGCTCATGTTTCCCAGATTCTGGAAGAGAAGGCCTCCCTGGCTTCCAAGGTGCGGGTGTTGAAGGAGAAGAATTCTGAGCTTGGGAATACCTTAATGAATGCTCTTGTCTATGCTGATCTGGAGACGAAGATCGGGTGCATAAAGGCGTTCCAGAGTGGTGAGCACTTGACTTGGGACTTGGAAGCTGAAGAGGAGAAGCTCGCTGATGAGTTTCCTAAGGGCTTGAACCTGGATCTGTTGGCTGGCATGGTGAGAGCAGTCAATGCTTCTGCTGATGATCCAGGCGCTGAGGAAGAGGTGACTTCTCCCTCTCCTGTCACCCAGGCAGCTACTTCTGAGGCTGTGGATCGTATTGATCTAGATTAGCTTTTCCTGCGTTATGAAAACTTTTAGTTTGCTTAATTAGTTTTTGGCCCTGTGGAGCATAACATTTCAATTTTAATTAGAACTACTTGGCACATTTTGGTCTGGACCAGGGGGCCAGACATATTTTTCTTTTGAACTTAAGTATTTTTCGCTAGACATATCTTTGTTTCGTACCATTTCTGGTGTTCTTTGATTTGTGCATGCACGTCGGTTGTTTGGCCATCGCTGTCTGATTGCTGGCTAAGGGGTCTAATATGCCCACTCATTCAGAGAAGCCAAGCTTGCGTGGGTGCTAATGTATCGCGGGAGACTTACTGTCTCAGTTGAACGTGCTTAGCCACGGACACACGCCTTCTGTAGTAAATACAGACCCTACCAGATTAGGTTGCATTTTTATTCATTTGCCCATTTATTTGAAAGACATAAAAAAGGAACTCGTTTATATCAAACACTTAAAGTTTTTTATTAACTTAAGAAAGTTTCAGAATCAGGAAGTATTAGGGTCATAATACATATAAGGTCATTTCAGAATCAGAAAACGTTGAAACCAGAGTATATGCAGAAAACATTTTCAGAACGAGAAAAATATTCAGAAAAATATTCAGAACCATAAAAATATTCGGAAAAATATTCAGAACCAGAAAAATATTTAGGAAAATTATTAGAACCAGAAAAATATTCAAATGCAGAGAATATTCAAAGCAAAATCTAAAACCTGGCTGAGTTGTATCTGGTAGGCAGAGTATCCAGTTGCTAACCATGCTAGTGGCTTAGATGAAATACTTTTTCAAATGGGTGATGTTCCAGGATCTGGGAACCATTTGACCTTTCATTGTCATGAGTCGGTAAGCTCCATTTCCAAAAATGCTTTCTATTTGGTATGGCCCCTCCCAGTTGTAGGCGAATTTTCCTGCTTGCTGGTTCTTGGTATTCTGGAAGACTTTTCTCATGAATAGATCTCCTACCTACAGGGTTCTTAATTTTACGCTCTTGTTATAGCTTCTGGCCACCGTCTGTCGGTAGGAAGCCATCCTGATCTGGGAGCTGGTTCTGAGTCCATTTATCGTGTCCAGGCTACTTGCCATTTCCACCTGATTTCGGTCTTCTGTTATGCATTCATACCTGTGGGTTGGGACCCTAACTTCGGATGGAATGACTGCTTCTGCTCCAAACACCAGGCTGAAGGGGGTTTGTCCCGTTGCAACCTTGGGTGTGGTTCTGTCAGCCCAAAGGACCAGAGGCAGCTCTTCTGCCCATTTGCCCCCATTTTCTTCCAACTTATTTTTCAAATTTTCAACGATGATTTTATTGCTGGATTCGGCTTGTCCGTTGGACTGGGGGTTCCTGAGAATAGATTTCTGCAACGAGATATTCCACCTAGCACAAAAAGCTTCTGTCTTATTTCCAATAAATTGAGATCCATTATCACATATAATCTCAGATGAAATGCCAAACCTGCATATGATATTACGTTTAATGAAAGATAACACCTGGGTTTCTTTAACCTGAGAGGATGATTCTGCTTCTATCCACTTGGAGAAGTAGTCCATCATGGCGAGCATATAGATTTTGTTTCCTGGTGCTCGGGGTAATGGTCCCACGATGTCCATTCCCCACTTCATGAAGGGCCACGGTGAGATAACCTGATGCATATGCTCGCTGGCTGGTGGCTGTCGTGAGCGTGCCTCTGACAAGCATCACATCTTTTTGCGAACTCCATGGCATCTTTGCGCATTGTGGGCCAGAAGTATCCCTGCCTTAGTGCCTTGTTGGACAGGCTCATGCCCCCTGCATGGTTTCCACACTCTCCACTGTGGAGAACATGCAAAATAGCCTGAGATTCGTCCCGATCCAGGCATCTGAGGTAGGGTCCAGCGAGGGATTTCCTGAACAGGACACCATCAATTAGTATGAATCTGGATGCTTTCATTCTGAAGCTCCTTATCTCCTTTTTATCTACTGGCAGGATATCATTCTGCAGCCAATCAAGGTATGGTTTTCTCCAGCCTGGAGTATTTTCTTCACTGTTGGTGGTACACAACACTTCTGCTTCCTGCTCTGGTTTTAGTATTGCTGGCTCCAGCACGTGGACAATTGGTATCGTAGAAACGGCTCCTGCTTTGAAGGTTGCCCCTAGGGTGGCTAGCGCGTCTGCTTCTGCGTTCTGGTCCCTAGGGATTTGTTTGATGTTGAATGTGGCAAATATGAGGGTCAGCTCCTTTGCTACGTCTAGGTATGCCATCATCCTGGCGTCCTTGGCTTCATAGCAGTTATTTACATGGTTAACTATATGTTTAAAATCACTGCAAACCTCGAAGTGTCTGATTTTCAGATCTAGAGCCAGCGTCAGACGCAGGATCAATGCTTTATATTCTACTTCATTGTTTGTGGCCTTGAATTCACATCGTACAGCCTGGACTATGAGATCTCCCTGGGGTGATTTGAGGACCAATCCTACTCCTGCTCCTCTTGCGTTGGAGACTCAAAATGTCTTGTTCCGCCTGGGTCTGGAGAGTCGGGCAGAAGTCAGACACAAAGTCTGCCAGAGCCTGAGACTTTATGGCCGTACGAGGTTTAAATTTCAAATCGTAACCGCTCAGGTACACGGACCATTTAGCCATCCTCCCTGACAATTCTGGTTTTCTCATGATAGTCTTAAGAAGATAGTTAGTTATCACAGAAATTGTATGTGACTCAAAGTAAGGACGCAATTTATAAGAAGTTGTAACTAGTGCAAGGATAAGTTTTTCTAGTGACGTGTACCTGGTCTCTACTAAAAGCAGAGACTTACTGACGTAATATACTGGGTGCTGTGATCCTTCCTGCTCTCGCACTAGTACTGCAATAACTGCTGCTTCTGTGACTCTCCTGGTTCTGGCTTCGACAGGAGTGGCGGGGTGCTGAGATAACATTTGAGCTCCTGAAATGCTTTCTCATGATCCTCCGTCCACTCTAATCTTTGGCTCTTTCTGAGTACATCATAAAACAGCCTGCATCTGTCTGAGGATCTGGATATAAATCTGTTTAGAGCTGCCACTCTTCCAGTCAGGCGTTGGACGTCTTTTGGTTTTTGTGGTGACTCCAACTGCATAATTGCTTTGATTTTTTCAGTGCTAGCCTCTATCCCCCTCTGGGTCACCATGTATCCCAGAAGTTTTCCACTGGATACTCGAAAGGTACACTTTGTCGGATTCAACTTCATTTGATATTTTCTGAGGGTATTGAAAGTTTCTGCCAGGTACTGGTGATGTTGTGATGTCTGCTTTGATTTAACGATAATACCGTATATGTATACTTCCATAGTTTGGCCTATTAGCTCTTTAAACATCATGTTTACCAGCCTCTGATAGGTAGATCCTGCATTTTTCAGTCCAAAAGGCATGACATTATAGAAGTAGATACCTCGCTCGAATCTAAATGCTGTCTTTTCCTGGTCGCTGGGGTGCATCTTTATCTGGTTATATCCGCTCCAGGCATCTAGGAATGTCATCATCTCATGACCTGCAGTATCATCCACCATGGCGTCTATGTGTGGTAGTGGAATTGGATCTTTTGGGCAAGCTTTATTTAAATCCGTGAAATCAACGCAGACCCTCCACTTGCCATTCTTCTTCAGAACCACCACCACATTAGACAACCATTCTGGATATTTTACCTCTCGAATCTTTCTTGCAGCAAGCAGGTTGTCTACTTCCTGGTTTATGACCTGGTTCCTTTCAAAAGCAAACTTTCTTCTTTTCTGCTGCACATGTTTATAGCTTGGATCCACACTTAGCTTGTGAGTTATCACACTTGGGTCTATCCCTATCATATCATTATGTGACCCAGCAAAACAATCCATGTTAGTTCTCAACAACAGAACGAGTTCTTCGCGAATGTTACCTGTACATTCTGATCCGATAAGCATAGTTCGTTCTGGATGCAGCGCGTCCAGAATGACTTCGTGTAGTTCTGCCTGCTGGGGCTCAATGTACTTGTCTTGGATGCGCTGGTTTTGTAATTGCTGTGCAGGCGAGCTGGTTGTTGACTTCAGAGCCATTTTGTAGCAATCCTTAGCTTCTTTCTGGTCCCCATGTATCTCTTGCACCCCCCAAGGCATTGGGAACTTTAGACATTGGTGGTACGTTGAGGGTATTGCCTTCATCTCGTGGATCCAGGGCCTGCAAAGGATCATATTGTAAGTATAGGGTCCGTCAATAACCAGATATCTTACCTGCTTGTTTACACCTCCGGCATAGGTTGGGATGATGATTTGTCCTAGGGAATGCTTTGTTTCGCCACTGAAACCAACAAAGGGAACCGCCTTCTTTGCTAGATCTTTCTCGGTGAATCCCACGCCTTTGAGTGTCTCTAGCATGATCAAGTTGATGGAGCTTCCGGTATCCACCAAGATCTTCCTCACCTCGGAATTTTCTATGGGGAGCGTGATGATTAGAGCGTCGTGGTGCTGTTCAGGAGCAGACTGAGCATCTGTTTCGTCAAAGGTGACTGATGGCAGATTCTGGGGATTGATCCTGCAGGAATTTTCTGTTTTGTCTCTCTTAGTTCTGGTTACATGCCTCTTTGCTGCTGAATATGTCAGTCCGCATAGTTCGACCCACCTGTAATAACATTCATAGTTCTAGTGCATTGAGGAGGAGGAGATGGCAGAACCTGATCTGTTGAGTTCACTCTGGTTATGCCTCTGAGTAGGAGGTGGTCCAGGTTTTCTTGATCATAACGGAACTTGACTTCCTTTCTGAGGGAATGACATTCGTCGGTGTCATGGGTGCTCCTGCCGTGGAACTCACACGTTTTGCTTGTATCCTTTCTGATGTTGGAGTATCCTTCTGCTGGAGGTTTTGGCCATCTGACTCTACGACCCAGCTCTTGCAAGGCTTTAAATAATCCTGCGAGATTAGTGATAAAACATGCTTCGCTCTTTCCTTCAGAACTTCCAGAAACTTTGTTTACGTTCCTGCTGTAGGGTTTGGGCCTTTCGCTCTTCTTTTCTTCCAGGGCTTTTCTAGATACTGGTTCTGAATCGTAAGAGCCTCTTATGGGTGCAGAGTCTTCCTCCAGCCTCATAACAACAATCGACTTCGATTGTACCTCCTCAGAGGTGGTGCACAGATGCATGGTCAGGTCCTTAAATAGCTCTGAACTCTGGTGAAGTCCTCGGCGGAAGGCTTGTGTAGCGGTTCCAATATCGAACCTTGGGATTGACACCTTCTCCTTGTTGAACCTTTTCAAGTAATCACGGGTAGATTCCTCAAACCCTTGCACTATACGGTAGAGGTCGCTCGTCTGTTTCTCAGGCTTTTTGCTACTGGCGAACTGCTGGTTGAACGCATTAACCAAGTCGGCGAAGTTGGCTATGCTCTTGTTGGGTAGGCCAACGAACCACTGCAAGGCTGCTCCAGACAAGGTTGATCCGAATCCTTTGCACATACAATCTTCCTTTAAGGGCCCGGTCGCGATTATCACCATCATTTTCTGCTTGTAGTGGTTGACGTGGTCAATTGGATCTGTGGTCCCGTCGTAGAGCATCATGGCTGGTGGTACACATCCTTTAGGAACGCCAATGAGGGCTATGTCGTCCACGAATTGTGATTCTGCGTATCTGTCTTATGCTGCTTTCTCTAATGGACGTGCTACGCCTGGTATCCTGTACATCAAGTCCCTCAGCTCCTGGTACTGCTTCTCTAGCGAACTACCTTGTCCTACAAGAGGGTTAGAAACAGGCGGGAAGGAATCGACAGGTGTACATCCTAACCAGGGGCCTCCAGAAAATTGGCCAGACACTGGCTGACTTGTTATTGGCGTTGTACTGATTATAGATCATGGCTGCCATCCAGGTGTTTATTGCGGACCTCTGATCCAGGCTCCACTGGTGAACTGGCTGTATGATGGAACTGCTATGTTGATGACAGGTCCAGATTGCCATCCCGTTATCTGGTGTGCGGGAGTACCTGAAAAGGGCGGAAGGTTAGATCCTGACAGAGTGCTAAACAAGGCATTACCTGGTGTCTGCTACAGACTGGGTGGATTGTCAAATGACAAGCATCCCAATCCTCTGGGCTCGATGGGTTCGCTGGGTACTACTCCTGCAAGGTCTAGCCTGGTGACTAGTTTTGATGGAATTGACCGACTCGATCCACCACCGCTGGTCAGGTTCAGAGCCTCAGATGCTGGTGCTGGTTTGGGTTGGACTTCTGTCACGATCTGAGCGATCAGGTTCTGGTTGTCTTTCCTCAGATCCTCGACGGACTGTCACAGAGTATTCATCCCTTGAATCATCACCTGCATCAGGTCAAGCACTGGGGGTCCTCTTCTTCTGAGAACTTCTACACCTCATCCTTCCTGGGTCGGGGCTTTGGGTACAACTTCACCTCTCCTATGGCTGCTCTCCCTGCTGGATCTGGACTGGCTAGTTGCACCCGTTGCCTTGGGTATCTGCGGTGGCTTCAGAGGCGGAGACAAAGGCATGGTTCTGGGTGACATGCTGACGGGGGTCATCTGACTGGACGCTGGGGATGCACTGACTGATCCTGCGGATGTAGAAGTAGGTCCTGCTCCAGAAGACAGGGCTGACATGCTCTTGCTGCTGGAAGGGTTCTGGCTGGTGCCGGACATGGCGACGGCTGGCTCGGTTTAGCTAGATTTGGCTATAGAAAATGATCACTATGCCCCATGGTGAGCGCCAAACTATTTTGGTATAAATTTACCGGCTACAAATTTAATTATGTGAGTGATAGTGATTGATCTAAGGCCAATTATGATTTGAATGCAACAACGACAATGTACGAATTAAAAACGAGATAAAAGAATGATATGGAGGATTTTTGGTGACGCGGAAAACCCGGTGTGGGAAAAACCGCGGGGGGAGTCGGAATCCCACCAACTTTGCACTATAATCGAGGTTGAATACGCAAGGAAGGAAATACAATTGATATTTTTCCTTAGAGAATTATCGCCAAGTATAGACGGGAATCTTGAGGAATGATAAGTTGCTTGAGATGAATTTCAAGTGCCCTTTTGCAGTGAACTTCCCTTGCTTTATATAACAGCTCAGGTCAGACTCCGAGTCAGAAAACTTCCCCCTGCTTCTGCTCCTAAATATCTGGTCAACCCATGAGAATAGGGGGTTGTTGGTTGCCTTAGTTGTTGCCCCTGTCTTTGCACGTGTTTTCTTATTTGCCAAGTTGTGTTTGTTTACTTTTGATCTTGCGGCTCTCCTTGCGCCACGTCAACATTCCTTTCCCCTTTCCATATACCAATTATCCTTTGCCACGCCAGCCATACAAATAGGTGATATTTTTATCCCTAATAGGTAGTAATATTGTGATGGGAGGGCTCATCCACGAAACAAATAAACAACTATTTTCAGTGAGCAATTTACACAAATCTCCCCTCAAATGCCTTGCTAAATATACAGGTGCCTAGACAATTTGGAACCCTAAGGTAACAAGTCATGCGTTGGCAGTCAAGGGTTCCTACTTGGAGCTATATATACGCCGTCTTGGTCAATTGTTGTTCTTTGGATTTAGCACAAAGTGTAAGATAAATTATTAAGGATCATTGTATAGGGTACATACCTTTATCGGAAGCAACAGTCAGATCGTCCGGATTGCGTAATAATAATAATAGTAATGGATTAGTATACTAGGATTTTCTCCTCCCTCTTCTAGGTTTCCTTTATGATGACAATCAATGGGTCATGTCATCCAAGTAACCTATTTATATAGGTTAGAGGTATTCTAAATAGGAAGAGAGACCTAGCTATAATAGAACTGTATTTTAGGCCCTCCATCAGGCTACCCACTGTATAATAAACAGGCCTTACACTTATCAGTACCATCACACTATGTACTTAACAGTACTGACTGAGAAAGACCTAGGTCCAATGGATCGTATAACTGTAGAGGGCTTTACTGGTCACATTCAACCCGTTTTCACAAATAAGAAAACCGACTAATGGAAGTCCAAATCCAACATTCTCCCACTTGGGCGACATTATTTGTTGGTTTTATTAAAAAGTTTTATTTTACGAAAATATTTCAAAAACGT
The DNA here is from genome assembly GCF_048544455.1 of Silene latifolia. Lineage (NCBI taxonomy): Eukaryota > Viridiplantae > Streptophyta > Magnoliopsida > Caryophyllales > Caryophyllaceae > Silene > Silene latifolia. Next base: position 287,619,195 of record NC_133538.1, read on the forward strand.
TTATTTTGTAAAACGACTCTCGGGTTGAACAACATGGCCATATAAACATCTCAGTCAACAGAACATCAAAACAGGCAATGCTAAACAACCAACATCCATTACAGGACAACTCTACCCATTAAAGGGTAAAAGCTTTAATGCATAACATCTCTCAACGAGATATAAACTGAACTATTTCAATAATTATAAAATACATTAAGCTTATAATTAATATGTATACATTTAGTGAGAATCAAAACATCAACTTTATTACCGGAAACATACAGTACCTTAAGTACCAAAATATCTTAACTACAAGTCCCACTAATTCAGTGCATAAAAAAAATCACAAGATTCATATTTTCAACATGCTTTTAATAACTCAATAGACCCGAGTCCTTTAGTCAACGAGTCAGTAACCATCTCTTTGACCCAATTTCCGACTTTATGAATCTTCAAATCAAACCACTTAGATTTGCCATATTTTACATTCTTCTTAGTCCATAAGACTAAATCCTTATTACAACTAATAGTGATAGCTTGTGTGATATAAAGAATGACCATAAAGCTATAGACGTAATTTATCAATTCCTTAACTTGATGAGTGGATGTATAACATGCTGTAATATTTGCCTCTATATTAGAGGTACACAACTAAACATATTCTTTCAAGAGATAACACCACCAGCTAACATAAAAATAACTCCTATACCGGATTTCATATCATCAAACACAGCCTCCAAGATCTAATACAAATTTCAGTATACATCAAATTATAAACAACAATATCACAAGGAATCTCCTACATAGTGTCCTCATCAAGTCTACTTTAAGGACATCATTCATTCTTACTTAAATTATCACTTTTAGATATGAGAGTTACGCCATGTTTACTCAACATTTCTCCCGTGAGATAATCTTAACATTCTGTTAGACATGTCACACACAATCTTAATACCAAGCACAAAACATACTTCCCCCAATTCATTCATGACGAAGACAATGAAAAGATATGTTTTAGTGTCATTCAACAAACCAAGATCATTACTATCAATTAAAACCTCATCAACATATAAAACAAAGAATAATATGAATTTATGAAAAGATATGTTTTAGTGTCATTCAACAAACCAAGATCATTTCTATCAATTAAAACCTCATCAACATATAAAACAAAGATTAATATGAATTTCCTCCCACTGATCTTGGATTATAAACAAAGATCAACAACTTTTAATAGATTGCATAACCTCATGGAAACTTTAGATACCCTAAAGAAAAACTGGTTTTAAACCATAAATTGATTATCATTCAATTTATAGTTCGAACATCCATTAGTTATATAACTTTAAATCATGAGCAGTTAAAGGCCTAATAATTCTTTGAATGATAAGCAAACATGTTTCATTAAAATCTATACCTTTTCTTTAAAATATAACCATTTACCATGAAGTGGCATGATACCGTCGTTATGTACCAAAAATAAATACATAAGTACTACTAACAGAAGCTAGCGGTAAGTAGGGTCGATCTCCACAGGGAGGCAAAAATGAGATTTATCTGTTTTAAATTAGTCTAAGAGTAACGGGGGTTTGAGTATGATTTCTAAACTAAGAGAGGTGGCAAGAGAAATTGAGCGATAAAAATAAAGGGATTAACAATAAAGAGAGAGAACTAGGATTATCGGGTCACCAATGAATGTAAGATAATTGCAACTAAGGTCACAGATCGATCACTTGTATCGGTCTAAGGGGCAACAAATATCTCCTTCAGGTCTCAATTCATCCTAAAACACTATTAGCTTAGCTTCCGCCTTCACTAAAGCATCCTAATGTTCGCTGTAGGTCTCACCCCTTCCAACCTTCCGGTCTAGGTCAAGGCTTACCAAATCAATTAGCTAGATGCGTCGACTCAAGCAACTAATTGCAATTATATGCGGTGATTAACAACGTAGACAAGATTTTAGCAATAGATCTGCAAACCTAACTAGCAACTAACATCAACTCATTGAATCCCCCAAATCCTAGCAGGCGAATTAGCTAAACATAATAATGAATAACGAAAAAGAGAAGCAAGAAGCAAGAACAAACATAATGAAAGATACAAACTAAAGAGAGGAAAGATTAAATAGAGAGAGCACACGAAAGATTACAAAGTAGCGAATCCGGAAAAAAGAAGCAAAGCAAAATTCCCAGCAGTAATTAAGAGTAAGAGCAGTGATTAAGAGTATGAAGGAAAGATTAGAGAGTTATAAGATGATAAAAGTGTGCAAATGACCTAATTAATGAAAGCTTAAATAGGAAAATAAAAGGTTTTACGAAATAAAACTAATCACGGGTCACTAAGCCCGCATAAAACCAAAAACCTCTTGATCGAGTGGATTCAAACCAGTCGGTCGAGGTCTTCTCAAGCTATTCATCTCGATCGAGTAAATATAGCTCTCAATCGAGGACTTCCAATTTCCAGCATTTCGATCGAGTAAATAAAAGTACTCGATCGACCTCTCGTGTCCTCCAAACCACTCGATCGAACCAAAGGCTTCTCGATCGAGTGCTTTTCTTCATATCAGCCTTTCAAGTTGACTCTGACTACTTCATTGACCACCCTTCACGCACTCCAAGGCATAATTCTCGCTCTAACATTCTCGTCTCCTCAATATGCATGCTAAATAGGACGAAAAGAGTAAGGCTATATAAAATGCACGTATCAAATCTCCCCAAACCAAACCTTTACTCGCCCTCGAGTAAACTAAATGCAAACTAATGGAACGGAAATGAAAACTCAGAGCTAGCTATAACTTGTCTACTTGAACCAATTTAATGCAAACAAAAATCAACAGTTACAGTTACAACAGTCAATACGCAAACGAATTATAAGATGTCCATAAACAAAGCTGACCTATCGACCCTGCAAGACCAACAAAATTGGACTCTCACGTGGTCGCTCTTCTCTCATAAAGCAAAGGGTAAATTATATATGTATAAGAGAGAAAGAGAAACAGTCACTCACCTAAACTGCGACCTACATAACATGCATGCAACAAAAATGATAGACAATTCAAGTACTATGCATACACTCCAACCAACAATGTTCGTCACAGCCGAGGGCTTACAAATAGTATGGGAAAGTGAGGTTCAGGTGTGAAAAGGCAAAACAAATTATGGAAATGTGAAGGTAAGCGTCAAGCTAGCTCCTAAACAAGACCATATAAGACCATCCGAATCTCAACTGACTGAAAATAAAGCACAAGTGCCCTTCATTTGGCACATATCTCACTAACTAAATACACTATCTCCTCAAAAATATATGAATAAGAACAAAGGAGTAGACCGTCACAAACTTCCCTTTTTTAATACGGTCATATTTTCAATTCCAATCAAGTTTTTCAATATTTTCTTTCTTTTTCTCTTTTCTTTTCTGCCCGTGTAATTTCAACCTCCTTTTCATCTTTTTTCTTTCATCACACGTTTTCTCGTTTTTTCTTTTTCATGTGTTTTTTTCTCATTTTTTCAATCATCCTTCCTCATTTTCCACCAACTCCAAGCAACAAAATCGAGCCAAACTCGCAACATGGATCAACATACCACAAATGACTCACTAAACTAGCTTGACTAAGCAGGCTTAGTTTTGGGTGTAGCTAATGGGTCAAAATGGCTAAATTTGGCTTAAGTGGAGCTAAATGGGTGAAAAATGCAAGAATGGGAAATTTGCAAGCACCTCCCTGCATGTGACATCGACCACAAATCCGAATGTATGCAAGTGACAAGAAATCGAATGTCATAAATGTGCAAAAATGATAAACATGCTATGCAAGGAGTACTACTCTCAATTCCTATGTAAACCGGTCATGAATATCACCAGTTAGATGGCTCTAAATCTCAGAAATTATAGAGTAGGTATGCGTAAGACTCAACCAATAACTATCAATAGAGTGCAAGGCTCAAGTAAAAATGACAAGTTACAGTGCAATATCATCACGAAAATCAACCGTTCCAACTCAACCTATATGCAAAATGAAACGTGAATATTTTATTTTGATTTTTGAAACTTTATAAATTTTTTTGGATTTTTTATGATTTTTTTGAAATAAAAGAGAACAGTGCAAGCAGAAAATAGAAACGTGAATGCAAAACAAATGCAAATGCAGACACAAAGGATGCATTACCCTCCCGAAAAAAAAACGGTCAACTCCCTCGTTGTCCTCCAGCATACACGAACAGATAAATACAGGGGAACGGGAAAATACAACCGATAAATGCATGAAAAACAATAAATAAAAAAGGAGACAAAAGAAATAAGAGAATAAGAATGTACATATAAAACACGAACTTCCCCAAACCAGCTTGAAAAATGGAGAATTGAGTAGACCAGTAGCTACTCATCAGCCTCGTCCTCCACGTCCTCCACCGTGAAGTCTGGGTCCACCTCCTGCTCTCTCCTCCTCGCCTCCTCAGCTGTGCCCTCCTCCTCGTCACTGGCTGGCTCTGGGTACCCCTCAGTTGGGTACCGGTAAAAAGACGGGTGTGGCCAACCCTCAGGAACTGGACGTCATCGCATCATGTGATACTCGTATAGAGGGATCAAAGTAAGAGCTATGTCCCGCTTCATACGAGCCTGCATGCTAAGAAGCTCAAGCAACAAACTGTCACGACGCCCTTGGTCAAGGACCGCGGACGCCTTTAAAGGTGGAGGAGGTACAAAATTAGCTGGGTAAACCGGTTGTGTCTGGTCGGGTGCAGGAGTAGGAGTGGGAGTAGGGATCGGGGTAGGAATGACCATGGAAGTCTGACCACCCGTAGAAGGTGTGGATCCCTCTCCGATCTCAGGTCTCTTTCGCTTCTTAGAAGCGGACATAGTAGGAGGTGGAGCAAGCGGAAGGTGATACATGGGTAGTGGTGGAGGTAATCTACCCCTAACAGTGGACAGGGGAACGAGACGAGGCAAAGTGGTGCAAGGCAAGGGTACAGACAAGGAACCGCAAATCTTCCATGTCTGATGGTCAGAAGTAAGCCAAGTCATAGACTGCATAGCTGCCAGGTCAAGGTACCTATCCGTGTCTAAGTACTGTAAGTCACGGGGAAAGGCGGGGAAGATAGAACGGGCAAGAAAAGTGGCTATGCCACCGCAAACAATGGTGCCCGTAGTCTTCTGCCCCACCGTGTGGAAGCACTGAGCAGTCAAGTAAGCAATGTTAAGCACAAAGGGTCCCTCACTGTCAATGTTTAGGTACCCACCAAGAATAGACAGCTCAATGTTGTTCACATTGTTAGGTTCTTTATGGCCAAAGATTGTCCCACCAATGAGACGCAAGAAGTAACGGGCCGGGGGAAGGTGGACCTGACGGAGCTTGCGCTCCTCGTAGGTAGTCTGTGCCAAGGTCCTCCACAAATGGCAGATAACCTTCCTAGAGGCGGCAGTGTCACCAGTAAAAGAAAGGAAATAATCCAGTTAAACAACCGGAAAGAAACAGAGGCACAAGTTGGGTCAGTGGCGTAGGTGCCAGAAGATAAGGTAAAGGAGCTAAAAAATTCAAGGGTCAGCTCCTTGAAGGTCAAGGCACTCATGGTGACTAGTCCAGACATCTCCGTACCCCTCAAAATCTCAACAACAGGCTCGTAAATACCTAGCCTATCAAGTGACTTACGACACAAAAAATTAGTAGACAGAAAATCACAACTCTCTAAGGCAAAGAAACGTTGACGATGTATAACATTAACGAAAATTACCTTAGGGTAGTCGGGGTGCGGGGCAAGTGAGTCATCAACTCGGATAGTGACGGCGCCAGCAGCAGGCGTGGCTCATCCGCGACCCCGGCCTCTAGTACCTGAAGAAGAAGCCCGTCCTCTAATGGAACAAGGTACTAAGGCCGCCCGATAAGCAGCTGTGACAGCTGGTGACCACGCAGCAGGGGTGGTCACTATAATAGAAGTGCTTGCTGTTGCTGCAACAGTAGAAGCAGCAAAGACGGAAACAGAAGAAGAGCTAGCAGCAGTGCTAGCAAAAACTGAAGTCGACACAGAGGTAGAAGCAGAACTAGCCGTGAAAGAAACCGAGCTAGCAGTAGTAACAACAGTAGCACTAACAGTAACAACAGGTGAAATAGAGGAAACGGCAGCGGTACTAACGGTCATACTGACGGTGGTGGCAGCAGGGACCACCGTTTCAGTAGAGGACGGAACAACAATCGAACTAGTCGATGGCAATGAACTACTTTCCATCCTAATCTAGTAAGCAAGGGGAATAATAAGCAATTGAATCCATTAAACACAAAAAACCCCAATTCCCGTCGGGTTTTCGAACGAAACCGCAAACCCTAATTCCCTTAATTGACCGCGAAAAAGAACAAATATGAAGGGGAAATCAAAGAGCTTTAGTCGATATACTAGTAAGGATTAAAATGTGGGTGTTGGATTTGATATTAGGGCAAAAATTATGGAGGATTTTAGGTTAATGTTGCAAATAAGGAAGAGTAAAAATGAAGAATGAAAATAAAAGGATGAAAAAGAGGAAGTTAAAGAGTTACTTCCTGCGTGTAAATGGCAAATTCACTCGATCGAGTGATTTGAAATCACTCGATCGAGAACTCTGGCTTCTATTTCACACGATCGAGCAGAATTCCACTCGATCGAGAACTCTTCAGTTTTGCCATTTCGATCGAGCAGCTGAAAACCTCTCGAACCTTTTTCTTGTTCATTCTTCTCGATCGAGTACAAAATGTACTAGGTCGAGTTCTTTTCTCGTATAATTCATCCCAATGCAACATTATCTCCCCAAACCTGCATAAAAATACTCGCAAACATATCCCGACAATACCAAATCGCAAAATAACAGTCTATAGTCGATATTTGCTATGCTAATTAAACTAAAGTCTAGCAGTCCTAAAAACGCAATAAAGAAATTCGACGGAAATTTAAAGTTTTACAATTTGTTACAACGGGGCATTCCCCGCTCAATTCCCAAAACATTTCAGTAGCCCAAAGGAGGGCTTCTGACTGGAGGAGGTCCCTTCAGCGTCTTTGACCGTCCTCTTCGATCTCCATGATCTTGAATTCGAACCAGTAGAGGGAGAATAGTTAATGTCCACATATGCACGAACTTTCTTCGTCCCTTTGTCTTTCCCATCAGTTTTGACATCGGCATCTCCATTTTGATTGTCTTTAATCGCACTTTGACCGTTGACAACTCCAGCATCTTTTTCATCTGTACCTGCAGCAAGGAAAACAGAAGAATGTTCCTCCTTTTCGCTCCCAGTCTGAGGTAGAGGGGTTACAATAGCAGCACAAAATTCAACACTCTCAGCTGAAGTGTCTATTTCTGAGTCAGTAGAGGATAGGGCATTGAAAGGTTGAGCTTGCATGGGAGCCCTACGAGATTTAGACTAATGAAAAATCAATTCTTCATCTCCTACGTGAAACGTACGTGTCTTACCCCCGACATCGATCACTTCGCGAGCAGTGAATAAAAATGGTCTCCCTAAATTATTAGGAGTGTGAGTGTCCTCGGGAATATCAAGCACTATGAAGTCTACGGGAATAAAGATTCTCCCGATCTTGACAGGTATGTCCTCTATAACTCCTAGTGGCCGTGATATTCTATGGTCGGCCATCTGAACGGTCATGTTAGTGCAATTAAATTTAGTCAAACCAAGTCTCTTAGCGAGAGACAAAGGTAAGACAGTCACTCTAGTACCAAGATCGCATAGCAAATTATCAATCAAATGGGTTCCTATATGACACGGAATCGAGAAACTACCCGGGTCTGACTGTTTAGGTGGCAACTTATTTGGAACTAGGGCAGTCCCTACCTCAAGTTAAAGATACCGTCTCATGATCGTTTATATGCCTCTTACGCGACAAAATTTCTTTCATAAACTTTAAGTAAGAGGGTACCTGAATCAGCAACTCGGCGAACAGAACAGTAACATGTAAGCTTTTCAGGATCTCGGCAAATTTTTCGAACTGCTGATTGGCTTTGGTGCTCTGCAATCGCCTTGGGAAGGGTATTGTAATAGGAATCTCGAGCCCTTTGTTCCTCTCTTCCAACGTCTCAGCAGGTTCAAGTTCTTTTTCACTCGATCGAGTATTTTTACCTCTCGATCGAGTCTTTCTAGGTGATATTTCACTCGATTGAACAATTTCAGCCTCTCGATCGAATTCCTCTATATGCACAGTGTTCGATCGAGGCATATTTCCACTCGATCGAACAGATTCTTCAGCAATTTCACTCGATCGAGTGGTTTCAACCTCTCGATCGGTTCCTTGATTATCCAGACTACTCGATCGAGTAACAATTCCTTTCGATCGAGTAGTTTCGGCATCATTTCAACTCGATCGACCACCAGAAACCAGTCGAGCGAGTATTTCTTTCATGCTTGGCATATTTTCAGCATTATATGCCTGTTCATCATCAATAATAGCTTCCCTCGGGTCTGATATGTCATCTAAAGTCGACAATTTTGGTCCTTCATATGAACGACCACTTCGCAAATTAATTAGATTGATTGTCTCATGTGGATTCTTCTCGGATTGAGACGGCAAATGACCCGGTTTCCTCGTGGACTGATAGGCGGCGAGTTGAGCAACTTGAGTTTCAAGTGACTTAATGGATGCTTCCTTTTTTTGGTCACTTAGTTGCAGCTGCTTAGTCAATGATTGAATCATCGACTTTAACTCACCCAATTCACTTACCCCACTAGAAGATGAAGCTCCTTGGTGCGGTGGAGGAAAAGAAGGAGGCTTTTGGAAGCCTTGTTGAGCCTTGTGAGGAGGGACATAAGGTTGTTGCTGCTGCGGTGGAGGAGTGGGATTGAGAACATTCTGACTTGTCCACCTCAAATTGGGATGGACTGCCCCTTGATTATTGTAATAGGAACCTCCTCCTTGCCTATATTGCTGAAAGGCAAGGACTTGTTCCTTCTCAGTCAGACAGTCAATAGTAGTATGACCGTCATTGCTTACACACCTCTCACAAGTGACAGTTTCCTGTCTAGTCAACAGATGAACCGTATTTTGATCTCCTGTAGATTGCAGCTCCAATCTATCAAAACGAGCATTTATGGCTTCCAGCTGAGCAACGACTGCCTTATCAACCGAATGGACCATTCGAATACCGTCCCGTGGGTTCCCATATTCGGCACAATGGGTCGCCATCTCCTCAATAATGCCCCATCCCTTATCATCATCAATGTTCTTTTGAAATCTTCCGTTGGATGAGGCGTCAAGTATAGCTCTGTGGTAATCATACAACCCATTGTAGAACTGGTTGCACAAAAACCACTGATCAAAACCATGGTGAGGAAGAGACCTCACCAACTTCTTGAACCGGCACCAAGCTTCATAGAAAGTCTCATCAGGTTCCTGCTTGAAACTAGTAATCTTACCCCTCAGCTGATTAGTGCGTTGTGGAGGGAAGTATCTTTTGTAGAACGCAAGTGCGAGAGTCTCCCAATTGGTGATACCAGTAGCAGTCCGGTCAAAATCAGTCAGCCACTCACGGGCTTAGTCAGTCAGAGAAAAAAGGAAAAAGTACTTCCTTTATCTTGTCTTGTGTTACTCCCTTAGTGGCGGAAATAGTAGAGCAATAGTTAGTAAAGACTTCCATATGCTTTCGCGGATCTTCACCGGCCACACCTCAGTACAGATTTCTTTCCACCAGATTTATGTAAGACGGACGGATATCAAAAGTGTTACCATCCTCAGTTGTGAGATTGAAACCTTTAAGGATCGAGGATGCTTTGGGCTCTGAGTGACGTGCAATGTAAGGCATCTTTACTGGCTTGTCGGCAGAAATGAGATTGTCTTCTTCAAAAGACGGTTCTTCTACAAATAATAAGTGTTGTAGCTCGGGTTCGAAAGTACTCAAGTCATCCTTTCGAATTTCTCTTTGCAGACGGAGTCTATGCCGAAACAGTCTTTCTGGCTCAGGATTAGCTGGAACTAAAACTGACCTGTTTGACCTGGGCATACACAACACTGAAAGAAATAAGTCAGAACTTCCTCAAGGAATAGAAATCCCTAAGATGGATAAAAATAAACGAAAACAAAAATAGATAGGGCAATTGCCTCCCCAGCAACGGCGCCAAAATTTGATACCGTCGTTATGTACCAAAACTAAATACCTAAGTACTACTAAAAGAAGCTAGCGGTAAGTAGGGTCGATCTCTACAGGGGTCAAAAATGAGATTTATCTGTTTTAAATTAGTCTAAGAGTAACGGGCGTTTGAGTATGATTTCTAAACTAAGAGAGGTGGCAAAAGAAATTGAGCGATAAAAATAAAGGGATTAACAATAAAGAGAGAGAACTAGGATTGTCGGGTCACCAATTAATGTCAGATAATTGCAACTAAGGTCACATATCGGTCACTTTTATCGGTCTAAGGGGCAACGAATATCTCCTTCCGGTCTCAATTCACCTTAAAACACTATTAGCTTAGCTTCGGCCCTCACTAAAGCATCCTAATGTTCACTGCAGGTCTCACCCCTTCCAACCTTACGGTCTAGGTCAAGGCTTACCAGATCAATTACCTAGATGCGTCGACTCAAGCAACTAATTGCAATTATATGCGGTGATTAACAACATAGACAAGATTTTAGCAACAGATCTGCAAACCTAACTAGCAACTAACATCAACTCATTGCCCCATTAATAGCCATGGCCCATTGACAACTTGTCTCATATTCCTCAAAGAGTTCCATAAAGGGATTCTATCACTAACTCTGTTAAAGCCATAGATAACAGACATCCACCACACTTTGCCAGTGACACATGTTATTTTAACATGAATTACCTGAGCCTCAATATTAATCACATCAATTGTATAGTTGCCAGCATCCCAGATCACCCAAATCCTACCACCATCATGGACAGTGTTGTTATGAACCAAACTCCAATTATTTCCAATTCCTTGGTGAACCTTATTAATAGAAGGAGAACGAACTCTAGTTTCTAACAGGCCAAAAATCCCTACATTATTTGTGTGCAAAAAATATCTAACATTATTTTGCTTATTCCTACTATTAATCCCTCTCACATTCCAAAACCCAATGCTACCCATTTTCAATTTGAGAAGAACTACACTCCATCTCCTCTTCCAGTACTCGTCGATAATGCACAGAGTGCTCCAAGACTTCCATAAATGTTCTTTTACCACTGCCAACAGAAATCCCCCCTTGCCTAGTCATCTTAGCTATTATTCTAGCATGAGAAAAAGTTCTAAATGTAGCAGGCATGGGTGTACTCATACCCCCAAGACTTTCTCAACCCTGAGACACTCTTACCTAAAGAACAAGAGGTTGCACTGATCTGACTACCTCAACAACAGGAGTCACAGTCACATGTCTCTTATTCACAGTAGGTGTAGGTTGTTGGACTTTTTTAGGTCTCTAGACCTTTTGCCCTGGCCTGGTTGCTTTTGTTTGCTTCCCTTTCGTACAGTCCCTTGTAATATGTCCCATACCCTTAAAATCAGCACATATAACTGGCTTCCATTCATAATGAACTATTTTCCTATGCATAGTATCCAGTTCATTAGCAAATTGAATTACATCTGGCAATTCAGCACCAATTTTCACTTCCATCATAACCCTGGCATGGCCTAGAAAGGTCTTCAACAAAGTGTTACTATCACACCTGACCGGCTTACCAACAAGCCCAGCTATCTTCATTAAGGCGTTGCCCCAGAATTTCAGAGGCAAACGATAAAACCTAATCCAAATTGGCACCACATATATCGCTTCCTTCACCATCTTAACCTCCGGGGTCTATTCCTTGACAATAACAGGTTTATTGTCAAAGAAAATTGGCCCAGCCTGTAACACTCTAAGTTTCATTTCCTCAGTTTTAAAACGAACCATGAAAGTACCATTGGAGTTAAAGGAAATTTTTTCATAATCTATGTACCCCCATACCCGTTTTATGAAGCCATCAATAACCTTGAAAGGAGGGTTTGCCCCCAAGCACATAACAATACACTGCAGTGGACCAATATTTCAGCTCAGATGCTACATCGTCATCAGTAAGTTGGAGAGGTCTTACCATCGAGACCGCATCCGAGTCAGAAGATTGTCCTCTTTCTGGCACCTCCGTCCATTCAGACTCAGAGCCACTTCCTTCTTTCGAGATTGAATCCATGACATTATTAAGATTGTATGGACGGATTATCGATTCCTACTCAGGTGCATGCTCATATGGGTGATTAAACCCCAAAAAAGCATAATCATCTTGAGCAATGATCCGAAATCTCGATCCACTAACTGTATTATTTGGAGTATTATTACTAATTTGTGATATTTTTGAGAATTATGTGCTATTAATCTTATTACTCTAGTAGATTTAGGTGAATTTTTCCGATTACGAGCCATTGCAGGAAAACGAAAAGCACCCTAAATCGCCTTTCTTACTAACTTTTCTCTCTCTTCATTTTATATTATTAGATAGGTCTATATTCGGAAACTGCACTTGCTCAGATATAATAGTATCCAGTTTAAAGAATCGACTCATAGGAGTATCATAGAAGTCCCGGCCATGACTAGGCATCTGTAATAGATCTAAGGGACTCAATAAATGTCACTGCCCGGCAAAGTGTCCCACAATCTGCCTATGTAAACGACTAGTCATCCTTATGACCTTATGGTGCTGAACCTTCCATCAATCGTCTTACAATCTAGTCACTCCGAGACGTCATCTCATTAAGTGACTAGGGGCTAATACAATGTTCATCCTATTCACTTAAATTGGGGTTCAACATTGTCTTCACAACCAATTCGGATAAACAAGGTATTCATGTTTTCAATCAAACTGAATAATTGAGTTCTTAAAGAGGCTCAAACAATGAATGCGATCATGACTTACGTAAATATTAATACTCTATCAAATATTTACATAACGATCTTCAGCAATTAAGGTATACTCCTCAATCAGATTGACATGACATAACCATAATGTCTACCTTATGCCAACGGCTTTGGTTAGAGGATTAGCAACAGTTGCATCACTCTAATTTCCATTGCTATTTTCCTTTGTTCTATGTAATCTTTTCATCACATAGAACCTTTATGAGTACATGTCTAAACAAGTTTTAGACTCTCTTTCTAAAGCCAGTCAAACACTCCCACTGTTATCACAGTCTCTCGGGAGATGATATTTGGCTAACAGAACTACTCTAGTTCCATTAAATTCCGTATATCAACTGTTTCTTATACAATATTGGATGTTGTAATGTACTTAGCTTTCGTTCATGATTTATACGTATCTCTTATACAAATCCTTCATATGACAACTTTTATGTATAACTTCTTATACATACATGTATAACTTCTTATACTTATTATTCTTTATGCACATAACTCTTTTACATGATAATCATTCCTTAACTAGGCCCATAACATCTTATATGGATAGGAATGTTTTCGTGTAATCCTCTTATACGAAATTCATAAATTCCTCCAAACTACAAGAGTAAATCCTCAGTGCTTTTCAAGTACTCAAGGATTCTCTTGATAATCATCTAATGACACTCACTAGGAAATGATTGGGAATGACTTCTCATATTCTCAATATGATAAGTCCTGACGAGAGCAGCTTTTAGCATATTTAATAGATCCTGCAGCGGAAGCAAAACAGATCATATTTGTGTTCAACAACTTGAACGAGTCAAGAATATTATCACATAAGTCTCTTGACTAAAATGCTAATATCCATGGAGATCTATCTCATTTGATCCGGATATTTAAGATGCGACATGTTACTCTCAAGTATTCACCCCAGAATATTTCTAGTCACTAATATGTCAAGCACATATTTAGACTAAGAAACATCACCTTAGCTCCCACTAAAATCCATGTATCATCATGGTACCTCGACAACTCGAGTAATACCATTCTGATTAACGACATGATTTAACCCAAGTTTCCAACTCTTTGACATATATAAGATCATAAAAGGGATCTTTCAAGCATGCTAGGTGATACGTGCCTATTATATAGTCTTTTTAGCCTATTTCAGCACGTATTTCTATGCATTTTTATACTGTTTTTATAGTATTTTGCCCCGAATTGGCTACATTGGTTCGTTTTGTCCATTTTGTAGAAATGAACGCGAAATTAGTGGAATCGTACCCTTTTTCGTCCTTTTTGCATGCATTTAGAGGAGACGGGATTTTCTTGAGTGAGATACTGCATTTGGAAGCGTCGTGGCATGCATTACGAGGCATTTAGGTGAGGACTTGAGCTGAAATGAAGTCAAAGTACTCGATCGAGTGGTTTCTACATCCCAGAGTGGTCGATCGAGCACTTTGTACTCGACCCTTAACTTTCAGAAAGACCATCTACTCGATCGAGTGACTTTCTGGTCGATCGAGTAGATTTGGCTGAGGATTTGGTCGATCGAGTGGTTTTAATCCACTCGATCGAGTGGTTTTGATGGTTATGGGCTTTAATCAGCCCGTGTGAATGTTTATTTCGCTAAACTCTTTTACTTTGCTATTTAAGCACGCTTTACTAGGTCATTAGGACTATCTAGCTTTTATCTTAGTCAGTTTACATAAAACTTTTACTGCGTACTTCATCCTTCTCCACTGTAACCTTGTTTTGGGATTATTATTGCTCGGATTCGATTGTTCTCTACGCCGGATTCGCATTGATTGTAATTCCTTCTCTTCCTTTATTAATAATTAACCTTTTGTTTGATTTAATTCTTTGTTTGTCTCATTATTTCTTCTGCCCTAATTTCTCTTTTATGCAATTTATTGTTTATTTCATAATGTTTATTGCTGGGAATTTAATTGCTGTTAGTTTAATTAGCGATATGAGTAGCTAAACCCCTTTCATGTTGGGATTAGGGGATCTGCGGTAGAAATGTGACGATGTAGTGAATGAATTAGATGAATTAATTGTGAGACCCTGTCACCATAGCAATTTAATTGTATTTATTTCGACTTAGTTGAGTGCACGCTTCTATGTCATCCTTTAATCTGGCTAAAATTAATCCTAGATCGAAAGATTGGACTAAATAGGCCTGCTATGAACAGTAGACTACCCTAATGAGAATGAAAGTTAAGTTAGTGGTAATTTAGGATAGAAAGTGGACCGAAAGGACCTTTCAACATCCGTCTTACATTAATTGCCCGAGTCATTTACAAATTTGAATCACTAGACTACCGTAGTGAACCGAATTCCCGACATGTCCCTTCTCTCTTGATAGTTTAAACTTATTTCCTTTCTTTTACTGCTCTTTACTTTATTCCTCTTCTTTTAAATCTCGTAGTTTAGCAACCAATTCAAACAACCCCCATTTTTTACCTTAATATTAGAATTAGGCAACTGATAATTGCACCGCCTCCCTGTGGATTCGATACTTGACTGCCTCTACTACATTTTAGTTGAGACCGTTAGGTTTTATCTTTGACAGGGTACACGATAGCCGTGTTAAATTTTGGCGCCGTTGCCGGGGAGGCAATTGTTTAAATTATTAGTTTTATTTTTAGTCTTTCTTTTAGTTTAAGGGGCATCCGTTCCTTAAACTATTCTTATATTCTATTTGTAGTTTCTTCTTATGCGCAGGTCACAGGGTGGTGAACTACTACCGATCAATCCTGAGATAGAGAAGACTTTCCGTGAGTTAAGGCGATCATCTAGGATATTGCCGACAGAGGAAGAGCTGAGTACTCTGTCTAGTTATTACGAGAACGCTCTGTTTGAGGAGGATCCACCTTCATCTCCTATTTCTAGTTCATCAGTTGAGACAGTCACTTCTCCGGACTTTCTAGAAATGGCCGAAGAAGCTACTATCGCCAGTCACTCTGAGCCGACAGCTGCAAATCTCTATAAGGGATTTACATTACCTCGGGAGGCGAGAAAATTCGAGCCGAAGCCGTCCTATATCAATTTGGTTGAGAGAAACCAATTCGGGGGAGCTGCAAACGAAGATGCAGCCAAGCATATGAAGACTTTCATTGATTACTGTATTTCCATACCCCCACCAGCTGGCATGACCCCGGATCAGATAAAAGAAACCATGTTTATTTTCTCACTCCGCGATGCTGCAAGGGAGTGGTATAGGGATCTGGACCGAGCTACTCATGGGATAACTGACTGGAATTCACTGGCTTTAGCATTTTACAAGAAGTACTTCTCTGCCTCGAAGACTAATGCCATTAGAGCTCAGATCACGAGCTTTAAACAGGGTCCCGATGAGAACTTTCATGAGGCATGGGTCCGTTTTAAGAAGTTGGTGCCAACCATTTCGCACCATGGTTTCGAAAAGTGGAGTTTATGCAATCAGTTCTATAACGGGCTGTATGACGATCAGAGGGCTATCTTGGATGCTGCAGCTAGTGGCCGATTTGCTGAGAACATGGGAGAGACTAAGGGGTGGAAGATCATTGATGACTTAGCCACCCATAAAGCTGAGTATGGGAATTCCAGAGGGAATCAAAGGAGGAGTGCTGAATCTCCTTCTGTAGATGCATTGGAGGCTCTCACGGCGAGATTCGATAAGTTTGAGTTGGAAGGAGCCTCGAAAGGAGGAATCTACCATGTGAATGCTGTTTCAGACGGTCCTTTCGTCTGTAAGAGATGTGGAGGAGAGGGACATATTTCAGATAATTGTCCACATTCTTATGAGTCTTGTGCTGCCTTTCAACATTACAGGCAGACAAACACCTATTATGAGCCGAACGTCCACCCCAATTTGAGGTGGAGTAGTCAAAATGTGCTCAATCCTACTCCTCCTCCGCACCAGCAGCAGCCGTATGTCCCTCCACACGAGAATCAACAAGGCTTTCAGAAGCCTCCTTCTTTCACTCCTTCTAATCAAGGTGCACCAACTTCCGGTGGGGTGAGTGAAATAAGTGAGATAAAGTCTATGTTGCAATCCATTACAAAGCAGTTGCAGCTGAGTGATCAACAGAAAGACACGTCTATTAAGGCACTTGAAACTCAAGTTGCCCAACTAGCCGCGAATCAATCCTCGAGAAAGAAGGGTCATTTACCGACTCAAAATGAGAAAAATCCGCATGAGACGGTAAATCTGATAAATTTGAGAAGCGGTCTTTCTTATGAGGGACCGGAAGTGTTGAAATCAGACCCGAGGAAGGCTAAAACTGATGGTAAATAGTGTTCTGTCAAAGAAAATAAGCTCACGGCAAAGCAAGTGCTCGATCGACTGATTATAGGTGGTCGATCGAGCAGAACTGAAGATGAAAGTGCTCGATCGAGTGGTTTTTCCACTCGATCGAGTGAACAGGAAGAGCAGACTGGTCGATCGAGTAGTTATTCTACTCGATCGAGTGAAGCAGAAATTGAAGTTGCTCGAGCGAGTGAAAATTTCACTCGATCGACTGATATTGATGAGGAAACTGCTCGATCGAATGAGGAATTTGGTCGATCGAGTAGTTTTGATGACGGGAAGCTTATTCGAGAGCTTGCTAGTGCTTGATTAAGCGAGGAATCACTGGAAAGACCTCGTTCGAGAGGTAAGAAGCGTCCAAAGGATACAGATCTAATAAGTTACCTCCTAAGCAGTCAGATCCGGGTAGTTTTTCGATCCCTTGTCATATCGGTATCCATTTGATTGATAACGCGTTATGCGATCTAGGCGCTAGCGTGAGTGTCTTACCATTGTCTCTAGCTAAGAGATTTGGTTTGACAAAGCTGAGTTGCACTAACATGACTGTCCAGATGGCCGACCGTAGTTTATCACGGCCATAAGGTGTAGTAGAAGACGTACCTGTCCAAATCGGGAAGTTCTTTATTCCCGTTGATTTTGTTGTCTTAGACATCCCCGAAGATGCACACACCCCTATCATTTTAGGGAGACCATTTTTGTCTACTGCCCATGCAGTTATAGACGTCGGGGGGAAGACTTTGACTTTTCAGGTAGGGGACGAGGAGCCGATTTTTCATCAGTCTAAGTTCCGGAGAGCTCCCATGCAAGCCCAGCCTTGCAATGCTCTCTCTTCTATTGATCTTATTATTGGCACTCCTGATGAAAATTTGGAGAATTGTGCTGCTATTGTTACCCCTCCGCCTCAGACTGAGAGCAAAAAGGAGGAAAGTTCGTCTGTTTTCCTTGCTGCAGGTACAAATGAAAGCAATGAAGGAGCTGTCAAAGGGAATGGTGCAATTAAAGTCGATCAGATTGAAGATGATGACGCTACAGCTGGTTATAAAGGAGCAAGGACGAGGAAGGTTCGTGCTTATGTGGATGCGAACTACTCCCCTCCTACCGTTTCAAATGATAATTCATGCTCATGGAAGTTGTAGAGAACAGTCAACGTTGCTGAGATGACGTCCTCCAGTCAGGAGCCCACCGAGGGGCTACTGAATTGCATTGGGAATTGAGCGGGGAAATGCCCCGTGTAATACTTTGTAATAGATAATTTTTGAATTTCCGTTGAATTTGTTTTATTGCTTTTATTAGGAAAATTAGTTTTAGACAGTTTTTAGCGTAGACGTAAGACTATAGACTGTTCTTATGCGTATTTGGTATTTTGGGAAATTTTTGTACGTGTTTTTATGCAGGTTTGTGGAAGTTTTACGCATTCCAAGGAAGAAATGACGAAAATTAAAGAGCTTACGCGAGAAAAGTCCTCGATCGAGTACTTTTTGTACTCGATCGAGTGAAAACTGGTCGATCGAGCACCTTTTTCTACTCGATCGAGTAAAACAAAAAGGGGAACTGGTCGATCGAGTAAAAATCTACTCGACCAAGCACCTGGACCATCAAAGTCCTCGATCGAGTGGTTTAAAACCACTCGATCGAGTGAAATGAACAGGACACTGGGAGTTTTTTGCCTTAAACTCTTTTGTTTTGTTTTTACATTCATTTTTTCGTCATTCACCCCTTATTGCGATTAAAATCAACCCCAGATCCCCATTTTTTCTTGACCAATCTCCAATCCGCCACCTACAATCTCTTGCTTGCATTTTAATCTTTCAAAGCCCCTTAAATTCCCCCTTGATTGTGTTCGTTTTCTCGGTTTTAAAAGGGGTTTAGGGTTTGCGATTTTTTCGATCAAAAATCGCCTTTTTGTCTTGTTCTTTGAAGATTAATTGCTTATTGTAGGTTCATTTCCATCAAGTAAGTGATTTCTTTAACCTCTTTGCATTTTAATTTTGATTTTTTTCGAATTTTATGAGGAAAAATTGAATTAGGGTTCGAAAATCCCTGTTTAGTCGAATCTTTCGACTTAATTTGTGTTTGTATGCCCTTAATTATCTTGCTTGATGATCATAATTCCCCTTCCTCGCTGTTTTGCATGCTTAATACGAATTCTACATGAAATTTTTGCGATTTGGACTCAGGATAGTCGAATTTTCGACTGTAACTTGGCTTATTGCTGCTGTAATCTGTCTAAATTAGCTTCTTTATCGCTTAATTCTTTGTTTTGTTTTAGATTTTGTTATCACACCATGTCGATGCCTAACATGCTTCCATTCAAATTTTGTGCAAAAATCTCGCGATTAGGGCTACCTCAGTCGAATTTTCAACTGTCAGACGGGTTATATGCTGCCTTGACCTAATTAACCTCAGTGTTGCTTACTTGCCACTGCTGTTAACTGTTTTTCCCATTCCCTATCGCCATTACATGCTGAAATTCGGAAATTTTGAGGAATTGTTGGGAATTGTTTGCTGTAAAGTCGAATTTTTCGACTAGTAGGGGATTCATATCTTTGTCACGTCTTTGGTTTTACATCTTTGTTTTAGCCACGGTTAGCAGCTAGTTTCTCATCATACCACTGGTCTCCCTTAATTTCTATTTGTAGGATGGATTCTAGTTCTTTACCATCCACTAGTTCATCCTCCAGTCCGTCTTCGAGTGAGACAGTGGCCCCTGCTGTTGCCATTGTCTCCACTTTAGTGACCACTGCAGCCCCAGTGTTTCTAGTTTCAGCTGCAGGGACAGTTTTTGCTCCAGCTAGCTCAGCTGCTAGCCCAGTTCAGGCTACCTCTTCCTCTACGGTCACCACCACAGCTAGCACTGCTGCTAGTTCCTCTTCAGCGGTGACCACAGTAGCCACTACCTCTGCACCAGCCCCTGCTTTTACACCTGTGGCGGACTCGCCAGCAGTCGCAGCTGCCTTCAGAGCAGCCCTGGTTCCTCACACCGTCGCTTCACGAGCTTCTGCTTTGAGTTCCAGAGGCCGGGGTCGTAGACAGTCTCGAGCTACGCCAGCTCCTATTACCTCTACTTCCGCGCCTAGCACTTCTACAACTGCTGCTTCTGCTTCTACTTCTGGCACTGTTACAGTTCGAGGGGACACCTCCCTCGACTCTCACCCAGATTATCCACAGGTATTATTCATCAACGCTTTACACCGTACGAAATTCTATAACCTGCTAAAGTGTGTACATGTACCTTCCCGTTTTCTAGAGAAAACGGCACTAGATAGACTCGACATTTACGAATCGGTTTGTGACTTACTACGGGCCACGGGGATGCCTGGCCTCATCACTATGAGAGGCCGTACCTTTTTAGAGCTGAGCCTCGAGTTTCTCAGCTCTTTTACCTTCTCCCCCGGAGCACACGAGGCTGCCCCCGAGAGTTCTTTAGTGTCCTTCCGGTTGTTTAACCGGACCTTTCCGGTGACACTAGGGGAGTTTGGTAGGTTACTTGACCTTTCATCTACGGGCTTGACTGCTGCCCCGAGGAAGGTCTACCGTCAGCTTTGGTGGTGTCTGGCCCATACCACTTTCAGGGAGCGAAAGCTCCATCAGGTCCACCTACCCCCTGTCCGTGTTTTCCTTAAAACTGATGGGGAGCACCATCTTCGGCCGAAAGGAGCCGAACAACATGACCAACACCGAGCTCTCCATCCTGGGCGGTTACCTAAACATTAACTGCGAGGGTCCCTTCACCCTCAACATAACTTACTTGACCGCCCAGTACCTTCGGAGCCAGGGGCTGAAGGAGACGGGAACCATTGCCTGCGGTGGCATAGCCACCATTCTTGCTCGTCGCCTTTTCCCCGTTTGGCCTCGTGACTTGCAGTACCTCGCTGGACAGAGGCTACTGAGTCTGGACGCCATGCTCTCTCAGCATTGGCTTACCCCAGACTACCAGACTTGGAAGATAGACGGCTCCTTGTCTGTTGATTTCCTTATGAGACTCTCCCCCGTCTTGACCCCTTGCCTACTGTTGCAAAGGGCCACCGTCTGCCACCACTAACTCACCTTCTCCTTCCACCCAGACCTACTCCTGCTGCACCCGCCGCCAAGAAGCGGCGACTTGAGACTGGAGAGGGGTCCACACCTTCAGGGAGTACCCAGCCTTCCACGGCTACTCCCGATCCGACCCCTACTCCCACTACTACTACCAATTCTACTCCTACTCCACCTCCCACTGACCAGACACAGTCTGAGCCGATCTTATCGGCTACTTACATACCACCTCCTCCTTTTCTGGCGCCCGCGGTCCTGGACCAAGGGGGCACCGTTTACGGTTTATTGTGTGAGATTGCAGAGCGTCAGGCTCGTATGGAGAGGGACATGGCTCTTGCCTTAGACCCTCTGTACGAGTACCACTTGCGGCAACACAGACCGATCCCGTAGGGTTGGCCACACCCTTCCTTCTTCCGGTACCCACCTGAGGGGTACCCGGTTTCTGACGAGGAGGAGGACGAGGACCCAGAGGTGGCAGTGGAGAGAGCCCGCGCTGAGGAGCGGAGGAGGAGAGAGACCCGGAGTACCGGGTGGTGGAGGAAATCCATGACAGCAGTGACGACGACGACGACGAGTAGCTACTGGTCTACTCACTTCCCCAGTTTTCTGGCTGGTTTGGGGAAGTTCGTATTTTGTATATATCTCTTACTCTTTTATTTTGTCTCCTTTATTTTATTGTTTTTATTTTGTTGGTTGTATATTCCCGTTCCCCTGTATATATCTGCTGGTGTATGCTGGAGGACAACGAGGGCGTTGTCCGTTTTGGTTTGGGGAGGGTATTGCATCCTTTTGAGTCTTCATTTGCATTTGTTTTTGCATTCACGTTTCTTTTTCAGCTTGCAGTGTTCTTTATTTTCACAAAAAAATCAAAAAAATTAGAAAAATTTCAAAAAATTCATGTTTATTTTTGCATATAGGTTGAGTCGGAACGGTAGATTTCCATGATGACAATGCACTATAACTTGTCATTTTACTTGAGCCTTGCACTTCTTTTGATAGTTATTAGCTTTGTCATACGCATAGTCTACGAGTTTTTGTTCAAATATAGCTGACTGTTTAGACTTGACCTGATAAATTGGCAAACTACTTAAAAATTCTGAGATATTAGAGCCCATAACTGGTGACATTCATGACCAGTTCATTAGGAATTTTGAGTAGTACTCCTTACATAGCATGTTCGTCTATTTTGCACATTTATGACATTCAATTTCTCGTCAAATGCACATATTCGGGTTTGTGGTTGGTGTCACATGCAGGGAGGTGCTTGCAAATTTCCCTTTCCTTATATTTTTCACCCATTTAGCTCCACATTAGCCAAATTTGCCTTTTTGACCCATCAGCTACATCCCAAACTAAGCCTGCCTAGTCAAGCTAGTTAGTATGTTCTTTTGTAGTATGATCTTCCATTGCAGTTTGGTCCGTATTTCTTGTTATGGAGTTGGTGTAAAAATTGAGGAAGGAGAAAAAGAAAGAAAAAAAAAAGAAAGACGTGAAAGGAAGAAAGAAAAAAAAAGAAAAAAAAAAGCTTGAAAACGTGAACAGAAAAAGAAAAAGAAAGAAAAGTTTGAAAAAAAAAAGTTTTTGTTTCAGTTGGTTATTTCAGACGATGTCTAAAAAAGGGAAGTTTGTGACCGTCTGACTCCTCCGTTCTATCCCATATTTTTGAGGAGATTGTGTTTGAGTTTAGTGAGTTGTGTGCCAAATGAAGGGCACTTGTACTTAGTTTTTCAGTCAGTTGAGATTCGGAAGGTTTCATTATGGTCCTTTTAGGAACTAGCGTGACGCTTTTACCTCCACATTTCCATAACATGTTTTGCCTTTTCTCACCTGAACCTCACTTTTCCCAAACTATTTGTAAGCCCTCGGCTGTGACGGACATTATTGGTTGGAGTGTGTGCATTAGTACTTGAATTGTCTTTCATTTTTATTGCATGCATGCTATGTAGGTCGCAGTTAGGTGAGTGACTGTCTTTTCTTCTGTCTTTTACATATAACATTCATCCCTTGCTTCATGAGAGAAGAGTGACCACGAGAGAGTCCGATTTTGTTGGTATTGCAAGGTCGATAGGCTAGCTATATTTCTGAACAGCTTATAACTCGTTTGCGTATTGACTACTTAGCTTTAACTGTTAGTTTTTGTTGTATTAAATTGGTTCAAGTAGACAAGTTAAGCTAGCTCTTAGTTATCGTTTCCGTTCCATTAGTTTAGTTTTGAGTTTACTCGAGGACGAGTAAAGGTTTGGTTTGGGGAGGTTTGATACGTGCCTATATATAGTCTTTTTAGCCTATTTCAGCACGTATTTCTATGCATTTTTATACTGTTTTTATAGTATTTTGCCCCGAATTGGCTACTTTGGTTCGTTTTGTCCATTTTTTAGAAATGAACGCGAAAGTAGTGGAATCGTACCCTTTTTCGTCCTTTTTGCATGCATTTAGAGGAGACGGGATTTTCCTGAGTGAGATACTGCATTTAGAAGCGTCGTGGCACGCATTACGAGGCATTTAGGCGAGGACTTGAGCTGAAGTGAAGTCAAACTACTCGATCGAGCTGTTTTACCACTCGATCGAGTGGTTTCTACATCCCAGAGTGGTCGATCGAGCACTTTGTACTCGACCCTTAACTTGCAGAAAGACCATCTACTCGATCGAGTGACTTTCTAGTCGATCGAGTAGATTTGGCTGAGGATTTGGTCGATCGAGTGGTTTTAATCCACTCGATCGAGTGGTTTTGATGGTTATGGGCTTTAATCAGCCCGTGTGAATGTTTATTTCTCTAAACTCTTTTACTTTGCTATTTAAGCACGCTTTACTAGGTCATTAGGACTATCTAGTTTTTATCTTAGTCAGTTTACATAAAACTTTTACTGCGTACTTCATCCTTCTCCACTGTAACCTTGTTTTGGGATTATTATTGCTCGGATTCGATTGTTCTCTACGCCTGTAATTCCTTCTCTTCCTTTAATAATAATTAACCTTTTGTTTGCTTTAATTCTTTGTTTGTCTCATTATTTCTTCTGCCCTAATTTCTCTTTTATGCAATTTATTGTTTATTTCATAATGTTTAATGCTGGGAATTTAATTGCTGTTAGTTTAATTAGCGATATGAGTAGCTAAACCCCTTTCATGTTGGGATTAGGGGATCTGCGGTACAAATGTGACGATGTAGAGAATGAATTAGATGAATTAATTGTGAGACCCTGTCACCATAGCAATTTAATTGTATTTATTCGACTTAGTTGAGTGCACGCTTCTATGTCATCCTTTAATCTGCCTAAAATTAATCCTAGATCGACAGATTGGACTAAATAGGCCTGCTATGAATAGTAGACTACCCTAATGAGAATGAAAGTTAAGTTAGTGGTAATTTAGGATAGAAAGTGGACCGAAAGGACCTTTAAACATCCGTCTTACATTAATTCGTCTGAATCATTTACAGCTGAATCACTAGACTACCGTAGTGAACCGAATTCCCGACATGTCCCTTGTCTCTTGATAGTTTAAACTTATTTCCTTGCTTTTACTGCTCTTTACTTTATTCCTCTTCTTTTAAATCTCGTAGTTTAGCAACCAATTCAAACAACCCCCATTTGTTACCTTAATATTAGAATTAGGCAACTGATAATTGCACCGCCTCCCTGTGGATTCGATACTCGACTGCCTCTACTACATTTTAGTTGAGACTGTTAGGTTTTATCTTTGACAGGGTACACGATAGTCATGTCACTAGGCTTCTTAGCATTGACAAGATCAACAAAACTTCTCCCTTCATGAGAATCATTCAAGGAGAAAGTTTCGTTATCCTTTTGCCGAATCTCATCCTTATGAGAGGCTATATTGCTAAAAACATACGAATTGATAAAGGCATTTGGGTTGTCATAAAATCTCTATAACCAACTCAAAATTGAAATACCTTAAGTATCCTTTATGACAAGATCAAGGTAACCTAATTTGGTGCAAAGTATTCGCCCCAAATTAAGTCTCGAAAACGTCATCTCATGTTTTCTTCCTTATCACATCTTGTGGACGAAGACAAATTCGAATTGCATGGTGTCAACTATAGAAAAGCCTTTGATGAGGGTTGAATATTCGTCACTTTCGAAAAGTAACGCAATATTATCGCAAAATTACCTCCTTATAACCACTGAGCCTCAATAAAGAATCTCTTCTTACATTGTACTCAGTTTTTGGCTCTTGGACTTCCGTAAGTTCAAAATTTCTCCCACTCTGTCTTTCAGAAAATCAAAATCTTTCTAGAAAGACGGCATTACGAGCCACAAACTCTTTGTTCTCGTTTTGGATGAGTAAAAACCAAGTGGTTTAATTTTGGATAACCCTCACAAATACATAAATTGGTTCTGAACATAAACATTTATGTTCCCAAATGTATAAAAATGACAAGTTAGGGACCCTCCCTATCCATACCTCATATGGAGTCATTTAGGCTATTATAGCCGGGTTTTAAACTTTTAGTGATAAAATAGCTTACAAAATTGCAAAAAACCTCAAACTATATCTCATAAAGTTCGGTTTATATTCTTGACTACACCATACTCTATGGTGTCCCTAGGAGAAGGTATATGTGAACTGGTTCACAATCTTCTTAGTGATCATCAAGGTCATTGCTTGATATTACCCATTGACCTTCAAAGTCACTACTTTGAAATTTACGATCAACATTTTGATCTTGTCGTGCTTTTGGTTTAATACTTCATTTTGAAAATATTCCACGTTACAAAAATCACTTTTATGTCTTATTAAATAGATACGAGGTTATCATGTCTACTTAACATTATGGTAAAAGTAATGAAGTATATATATAACCAACTATCGGCCTTACACATCCGTATGTATATGGTCAATCACCTCACTATCTGTGTTTCTTTTTTGCAAAAGAAAACATAATTTATGCGCACACACCATAAGATTCTCAATCAAATGGTTGTTCGATGTGCTTATCGTTTACTCGTTTAAACGAATTTACCTGAGGTTTTATTAATTGGGTTAATCGGATTAGAGACTTTAAAATCTACAAGATAGTATAATATTTAGTTTTTGTGAAGAATGTAAAATACATCTAACTTGTGTAGTCTAAACTAACCACCAAGTTATCATAGGAGTAGGTACAACCTTTTGTTTTAAATCACATGAGTGATGCCTTCTATGTATAAACATAGATGATTACATTCTTTTAAAACCAAATTTAGGTACATTTGTCCCTATCGAAATCATTGCTACTCTATCTCTATTTCGATACAAAAATATTCTATGCTAGACGTCTTACGTTTTATCAATTCATGTAAACTTATTTACAAAGAAATGATTTGTTCTTGGTATCTCATGCCAATATAGTGGAACTAGCCTATCCTTTGAGTAAATGTCTCTTTCAACTTTGTCCTATCGCATACATCTAGGGTTGCTTCTTCTTAACTCCCACTCACTTTCACATTCCTCTTTGCTTCAACAAGAAAAAATGAATCTCATGAAGACCTCTCTTCATGTCATTCGTGATATTTTATACACTTAGCAAGAGTAAATTACAATAAAATGAGTGCAACATGTGGCAAAATCTCAACTTCTTGCGAAATTGGACCACCTAACCGTTCAATTGTCATCATATGCCTAAACTCTTTAGCGCATAAACAATTGATTTGGCTTTTCTCAAAGTGAGCCATTAGACGGTATCATATTGGAGTATTCTTTGCGTCTTTGAAAACTCTTTTCGCAAACTTTTTAATTACTCTTGAGTAATTAAAACTAATATGTCATCATCATGACGGAGGTGTCACTTCCGAAATCAAGACTCTCTTGATAAAATGTGACTCCCTTTAAACTCGTAATAAGAGTTTGCAACATGAAACCCTTTTTTTAATATGTATGGATGTTAGGTTGTAAAATAATCGCAAGAATTGTTTTAAGCTTACGTAGGTGATTAGGTAAATCATGTTTCCAATCATTGCTACCAAATTCCTTCAAAGAAACCGCTTTCTATGAAAGAACGAAAAAAATATAATATAGATGATGAAAAGAGGATGAAATGCGCGATGTCATAGTAAATACATTTATGAGTATGAACGAAAAATAGGAAAAATTAACATTCAATGTTATAAAAACTTGATAAACATTTTTAACAAGTCCATTTATATAATGTCCTCTCACTAAGTTATATAAATGATTCCAAGATCCATTTTTAGACAAAAATAGGCATCGCTTGGGCGAAACATCCCATAATTGTGTAAATTCGGTAAGTCAACGGTTGACTAATTCTACCACTAGAACTCTTGGTTGACGAATTTGCTTAAATCCATCTATTAGCCCCGGAATAGAAGACCGTATTATACCCCGTTGATTCGAACCAACTTTGGCGCGTGATAACCGTTTACCACCCTACTTACTCGAGGTAAAAAGAGAACACCCCGCTTGGGCGAGCGTGGCTCTAATGAACAACAGATTCATAGGTGTTACTAATGGGTAAGTCTAATCTCAATTTTAGTTATGTGAGAGATCTTGTCAATTTAGTCATAAATTCCCTATAAGTGAACTAAGTCGGTGAATGTAAATGACGTGAATTGACAACCGCGAAAATAAAATGCATGTGTATGGCGATTTTGGCATGCACGTAAAAATAAAAGCAAGCAAGCATATGAATAATCCTAGTATGGCCTCCTAGTTAATAAAAACTAGACTATTACATATCCGAAACCAACTCCTTGGTCCCTTGCCTTTTTATTCCAAAAGTGGCTCCTTCTTGTGGGATTTGGAACACCTTTCCAAAAATAGACTCCGTCTTGAATTAAATCCGTCTTTTGCAAACGCCGGTAAAGTAACTATTACAATTAAATTACATAGTTATTCCTTTTATACATTAATTAATAAAATAAATAAAATTATTAATTAATTACAAAACGACGATACGAGATCGTATTTAAATTACAAACAAACCGTTATTCCCTTACATTTCGGGTAATAACGATTAAAATAAACAAGGCCATACTAGGTACAAAAATTGCATAAAAAATTAAATAAATGACGATCATTCATTCAACATAAATAAATATGCTTAAAATGTTGTAAAAAAAAATGCCAAAATCGCCCTATCAATCAATTGTTGGTATCTTTCTAGGTTTTGTGGATTTAATCGATTTTTAACTTGTTAAAAATCAATAATTAACTGTTAAATCTCATTTAAGTACAAACTAATTGTCCAAACTGTTTTGGACCTCAAAAATTAGTCCTCACTAATTTGATGATGAGTAATTAGTTTGATTTTGTGATATTTGGTAATTTAATCGATAAAATCATAACTTTTAAGTAATAAATCCAAAATAATTGAAAATATTACCAAAAATTAAAACTAAAAATTTTGATTATTCTTGAACACTCCCAAGAACACCAAAATGACAGAAAAATGCCCAAAAATTTCAGATAAAATATATGAAGAAAAAGATTGATATTTATCGGTTTTTAAGCATTAAACTAATAAACATCAAAACAAGGTGAAATTACATTTTAAATTTCACTTTTAACTTTTAAATCATATTTTTGAATGTACATAAAATTATCAAGGGCAGAATCATCCGTTTTATCCTTATGATTAATTTAATTCACTTTTATCGACTTTTATTTCATAAAACCAATAAACAAGCAAAACTGCAAACCAACCTTCGAAATTTTTGCATACAATCTGTAAAAAATATTCATGAGAAAGTATAAAAATTTCATGACCCGAATCAACATTTAACTATTTTTAGTTAACTCTTAACAAAAAATACGACATTTTTTTTACTCGGTTTTCTACAAAAACCATTAAAAATAGCAAAATAACTTCACAAATCACCAAATTTTACGACAAACTTTTTTAGATCAGTAGGTATGCATGCCCAAAAATTTTCATGCTAAAACCTCTTCTAACACAATTTTTGAGTTTTTCCAATTATCTCATAATTTGTTTAATATGCTTAAAATCAACAAGCAAATTACAAGCCTAGCTCTGATACCACTTGAAAGATCATAGATCCATATTAGACTCACTAATTAAAATCAAATTATCTCATAATTCATTTATGTGATCTATATAACATGCATGCAAATATAAAAGCATAATAAATAAAGATTAAGGAAATACAATTTCCTTACATTGAGAAATGGTAGTATTTGGGCAAAACCAAGATCTCCATATTGGTTTTTCTTAAGCTTAAAATAAATGGTAAGATCCTCCATCTTCAAGTATCCAAGGTAGAACACCTCCTCTTTTAAGCACCCAAGAACTTACCCCAAAATCTTACTAATATTAACTAGATATTATGTAAAATTGCTCCTTGAAAATATATAAATCTATTACTAACACTATTAGTAATTTTTGTTTTGAATTATTAACTCTTAATAATTTTCTTTTGATTTTTAGAGAAATGAATTAATTTTCCACACACAAAAACAAGTTGAGTTGAGGGAGTTAGAAAAATAAAACAACACAAATGTTGTGTGTTATGGAAGGGAGGACGGTTGGTAAGAAGAAAAGGGGGAGTCTTTTATTTATTTATTTTATTCTACCCAATCTTATCTTTATTAATTCAGAAGACAATGCTGAATGGAGAATGCGCCACATCATTTCCACAATTTTTTTTCTTTTTGGAAATTCAGCTTATGGTGGGTCCCGTTGGTGTGCAAAGAATTTATTTCTTCAAATCGTTGCCAGTACAACCATGCGACAATTTCCGTTATAAAAAAAATATGAAATCATTACATACAATCGGAATAAATGAAATTAATTTCATATAATCGGAATGAATTACAATTCGGAATAAATGAAATAAATTACATATAACTGGAATGAATTACATAACTAATAATAAAATTACATAATTACGAGAATAAATTACATTTAATTACGGGAATGAATTACATATAATGGGAATATATTACATAAATTAATGAAATTAATTATTACAAACAATGCGAATAAATTAAATAACTTAAAAAAATTTTAAAACTAGATAGTACATGTTGTTGAGCGCTTAGTGAGAGATCTATGTGCCGAATATGGTGAAACTTTTACTACTGTTAATCCGTCTGTAAGCGGAAATGAATACTCACCAAGTAGTTGTGGTTTTAACGCATCCTATTTACGTGGAGAATGTTCATTTCCAGTTAGATCACTGATCTACATTAAGAACTATTAGATAATTACAATAAAAATGTAAAAATAAAATATTCATCAAAAAACATTCATACCGTCCTAAATAAAAACCCGTGCAAAATTGCACGGGGTTAAAACTAGTACTTATTTGTATAGGTAAAAACAAAATTGGAATTGGGAAGACCAAATTTTGAAAAGAAAAAAAGCATGCATGAGTAAAACAAGATGCTCTCTTTTTCTTTTATTTGACCGTGTAATGTGCCCTCACATGGGTCCATTTCGATTTTACAATTTGTCTCACAAATCGATATAAATCTTCCGTCTTTAGCATCTTTTATGTTAAAAATGTTTCCCAATTAATTCCATCTTTAAAAACACTCCGTAAATATATATGTACAGGTACACATATATTTACTTACTAATACTAATCACATTAGTTAATTAGTACTAAGTTTAAAAATTAACCATTTAATCATTAATTCCCGTCTCAAATATTTATTTATTCAATTATCGCATAATTAAATAATAATTTCCGCGCCTTGAATTCACAACTCGATATCTCTCTAAATCAATTTAATCGACTAACTTTTTAGTCTATTTTTCAAGGGGCTTGTTTTAGCAGGATTTTCCCTGAAAGGATCCGGCTTGATTATTGAGTAATAAGGGTAATAAATTTAGAATAATAGTATGAGTAAATAACAGGAAAGAATTAAGTAAAAATAATGTTGTTTGTATTTCTTTGATAAGCTGATCACAAACTCGTGTATACAATTGAATATTCAGGAAAGAGTAAGAGATAAATTGTAAATAATTGATGAATAATTCTCCCTCCTCTACAATTATTAGAACATGCTATTTATAGTTCTTCAGATACTAACGTTGCATTCAACCCCAACGTTCCTTTTAACTGTTGGAGTTGTTGGCTGAAAAATAGGGCACATTCCCTATTAATCCGGTTGACTCGTTCTTCCTTAACTAACTTTGGCTTTTCTCCTTTTACACGTTTTGATTCATGGGAATAAGGTGCTCTTGTAGTTGGACTTGGTCTTCTTTGAGAATAGGACGTGGGCATTTACCTTTATATAACAGTTTTGCTGCTTGTCAACTTAATCCAGCCTGCTTAAGTGTCCTACCAGGCTATTCTGCACTTACCATTAGGTTTTTCTTCAAGGATTTAGTAACTTGCTTATCTTGTGGTACTCTTCATCTGCCAAATAGTAATTAGATTTGTCCGGTCCCTGGTTGCCCCAATAAGCCTAATAAGGTCAGGCTAAATTGAAGTCAGACCAGGCTAAATTGGGCCTAACAATTGCCCCTTGACATTTTACCCGTGCTGGATCAGGCCAGGGGTGAGATGTCAATTTATCGAGCTCAACAATAAAAAGAATCACATTTACTCAAGGACTCTTAGAGTTCTAGTGACCGTTAATCACTGCAACGGCTAACTGCATGATGTCATGCTGACAGTTTTGTGGTTTCTAGGGTTTTTGCACCGTTACTCTCCTTCTATAAATACGGTAATTGTGATAAGTTTATTTTTCACCAAAATTCTTCTATCTCTCTTGCTAAATCTTTTCTGAAATTCTTCCCTATTTCCTAGGAATTCTAGTTTGTTACCTGTAATTTCTTACTAAGTAATCATTAATTTACCACGATAATTAATAAAACAACAAAGGATATGGGAGCCAAAAAGCGTTCTGCTTCCCAGAAGGCTGCGGCTGAATCTGAACCCACAGACGTCCATGAGGAGGAGGTGGTTGAAATTGATCCTCCTGCTTGGGCTATTGCATTTAAGTATCAAGATTCTATCTTTTCTGCTCTTCGATCTCTGGAATCCTCTTTCCCTGAAGAAAATCTATTGAAAACAAACTATGATGGGATATTATGGGAGAAAAAATTGATCCCTGACTCGGCTGAGATTTAGATTCCTAAGTTTTGTCCAGTCAGAGCTAACTGGGTGTCACCTGGTTGGTTCTGTATCTATGAATGGGCGTTCAAAGCAGGTTGTAAGTTACCTTTTACTCCTTTAATGATTGACACTATTCGTGCCATGGAGGTATCACCTTTCCAAATCATGCCCATGGTTTGGAAACTTGTTCACTCTATTGAAAATTTAAGTGCTAAACATAAATTTGTGATTACTGTCAATGACATCAAGGCAGTATATCATCTGAAAAATCCTTCTACCGGTCGTTTTAATTTGAGAATTAAGTAAAAAATGTCTCCATTAATTACTAACCTGGACTCTGGAGATGAAAAAGGCTGGGCCAAAACTTACCTGTTTTTCCGGACTGACAGTCTGGGGTCAGGCCTGGATTATTTTAGATATCCTCCTTTGGAGAGTGGTAGGTTTCCTGTATTCTTAATTTATATTTTATTTCGTACGCAATTGGAATATTTAAGTTTTACCTGTGCACTTTTGGTGATATCTGCAGCTCCTGACTGGAACTCTGATCCTCTTGACGAGGAATTCATTTCAAGGATAGAGGCTTTTCTTGCTATTCCTGAGGAAGAGAGGACTTGGCCTGCTAGTCTGGGCAGGGATTTATTGCCCTGGTATATGAAACCTAAGCTGAGTGTGGTCAAAGTACCTAAAGGCAAGCCCAGCTCTACTGCTTTTTCTTGTATGTCTTCTTCATATCTTAGTGTTGATTCTTGTATTTTTGTTACTTCCTTTCTGATACTTATATGTATTTTCTATATATTCAGTATACAGATCTTCTGCTAGGTTGGCCAGTTTTAGTGCAGCCGACTTGAAAGCTGGGGTTGCTAGGATTGCTGAACAGTCCAAGAGCCAGGAGGCTAGTGGGAGTGACAAGACGCTTGATATTTTAGTTTCTGATGTTCAGCCTCCCCAGGAATCACCCAGGCTTGTATCCCCAGAGGTTGTTCAGGCTTCCAAAAGGAGGAGGGAGGCTGTTATTTCTGAAGAGGAAGGGAGAGAGAAAGAGCCTATTCAGGCTCAATCAATTAGAAGTGTCAGGGAAGTGACTGCTCAGATGGACGATATGGATGCTGCCCGGGCACAGATAAATGATTTATCTGCTAATATGAGCGGCCAGCTTTTATCTGACAGTACTCTTGAATCTTGTACTAAAGTAGTGTCTATTTTGTCTTCTCTTGTGACAAAGGCTGCTGCTCTTGCTTCTCAAGCTAAGGAGGTTAGTTGCAAAGGGTTTTTTTATTTATTATGTGTTTTTTGTGTTGCCTTGTATTTGGCTAATTGATTTTCTTTTGTTTTTCTGTAGAGATTGGATGCTTGGTTGGCTACTGCTTGTCAGCTCAGAGACGCCCAGGCTAGGATTTATGGCTTGGAGGAGAAATTGGACAAAGTTAACCGTGAGCTGCACACATCCAGAGGTAATGAGACAGTGCTTCAATCTCAGCTAGGGTCGGCTAGAGAGGCATCCAGGGCTGCTTTGGTTTGTGAGGTGGCTGCAAAAAACGCTGAGAAAGTTGTCAAGCAAGAGCTCGATGCTGCAAGGGAAGAGCTGGAAACTGTCAAGAAAGAGTTGGCTGCCGAGAAGCAGGCAATGCAGGATTAGCTGAGGAAGAATGAAGAGCTTGGTGCTGAAAATGAGCTAGTGGAAGCGCGGCTTGCTGATGCTGCTCAGTACTTCTTTGGGAAAAGCCGGGTTGATACTATGAGGGATCCGGAATCTGACCGGGCTAAGTGGGATCCGAATCGGGATGAAACAGCTCTAGGCACCCAATATCCTGATTTGGCCAATATGGGTCAAGAAGAAGAAGTGGATTCTCCTCCTTCCAAGGAGAAATCTGGTGATCAGGAAATGGTGGATGGTTGTGAGTCGGTTACTGGTTCGAAGCCTGCTTAGATTTAGGTTTTTGCTATTCGTTTTAGCCCATCCAGGGGGGATGTTCCTGGAATGAATAATTATTAGGTGTGTGGTAGGGTTGGTGTTTTTTTAGTGAATATTTTGTTTTGGTTTTTGAATAAATATTTGGTCTTTGGTGGTTTCTTTTTGCGTTTTGATAAGGTATATTTGTAGTGTGGGATGTGTACTGGATCTGGCCAGTTATTCGACTGGATCGGGCCAGTTTTTGCGTTGGATCTGGCCAGTTCTTTGTGTCATGGGTGGGGTTATTGCCTGTCTGGAGGGCTTATGTCCCCTGCATGTCTAGAGGGCTTATGACCCATCTATGTCATACAAGCCAGGAAAAGGTTTGCCAGGCTTGTATATTAAATTGAGCTCTATATTTTAAGGCCTGTTTTTGCAACTGAAAGTTGGATATCAGTGTGGTGGCCCCCAATCTTTAAAATTTGTTTTAAGTAAAGTACAGTATGTAAAATAAATATTGAAGATTTTACTCGTTAAAGGGAAATACGAGAATATTGATAAGTACTTGGGCACATAATGGAAGAAATCATATAAGACATTTATTCATATAATGGCAAATATCATACATTTAGTTTCATATCAAAGTCAGCAGAAATGGTAAGATAAAGATTATACCGGATCTGGGGATATATTTTATATGTAAAATAGTTTTAAGTGTGCAATATTCCAAGCTCTTGGGATCATTTCGCCGTCCAGGGTTTGTAGCCAATAAGCTCCCTGGCCGACTATTGAGTCAATCAGGTAGGGACCTTCCCAGGTTGGGGCCAATTTACCAGCGTTCTTCTCTTTTGTGTTTTGAAAAACTTATCTGAGAACAAGGTCTCTTACCCTGAATACTCTAGCTTTGACAGTCTTATTGTAGCTTTTTGCAACTCTTTGTGATATGCTGCCATTCTAATGTTGGCTGCATCTCTTAGTTCTTCCGTCAAGTCCAGGTTATCCTCCATTAGAGGTATATTGCCCGTTATTGTATTCAGGCTGCATCTGGCTGATGGAATGTCGACCTCTGCTGGGATTACTGCTTCACATCCATAGACCAAGGAGTAGGGGGTTTGGCCTGTGGATGTTTTAGGCGTGGTTCTGTTAGCCCAGAGGACCAAGGGGAGTTCTTCAGCCCATCTACCTTTCCTTCTTTCTAGCTTCTTCTTTAGGCAACTGATTATTACTTTGTTACTAGATTCTGCCTGGCCGTTAGCTTTTGGATATCCTGGTGTGGAGGTTACCAGGTTGATGTTCCATTGAGCACAGAAGGCTGTTGTTCTTTTTCCCACGAATTGTGTGCCATTATCGCATACTATTTCAGAAGGGATGTCATATCTACATATGATGTTGTGTTTGATGAATGCTATGACATCCTTTTCTTTGACTTTCCTGTATGAATCAGCTTCTTTCCACTTGGAGAAGTAGTCAGTCATTGCTAGCATAAAAACTTTTTGCCCAGGTGCTTGAGGTAGTTTTCCTACTATATCCATGCCCCACTTCATAAATGGCCAGGGGGCGGATATGGAATGTAGTTCCTCAGATGGCTGCTGGATATAAGGTCCATGAATTTGGCAGGCTTCGCATTTAGAGCTGAATTCCAGGCAATCGGCCCTCAGAGTGGGCCATAAATAACCTGTTCTGAGTACTTTGCTTACCAGGCTCCTTCCACCTTTATGATTTCCACAGTATCCTCCATGGATTTCTGATAGTATCTGTTCAGCTTCTTGTGGTTCCAGGCATTTGAGGTATGGTCCTACCTGCGACTTCTTAAAAGCACGTTGTTAATAATAGTATATGAAGCAGCTTTAATTTTGAGTGCCATAGCATCTTGCTTATTCAGGGGGAGGATTCCCTGTTGGAGCCAATCATAATAAGGTTTTGTCCATGAATTGGCAATATATATTGGGAAACTTTCATCTTGTTTGTTTATTGCAGGTTCTAATAAATGTACGATGGGGATTTTATCAAAATCAAATTTGAAGTTGGATCCCAGGCCGGCTAGGCATCGGCCTGGGTATTCAAGTCCCTTGGTATTTGATCAATGTTAAAATTTCGAAATTTCCTTTTTAAATTTTGGACAACTTCCAAATAAAGCATCATTTTTGAGTCTTTTGCAGTATATACTCCATTTACTTGGTTTGAAATAAGAAGGGAATCAGTACGTACCTTTAGGTTTTGTACACCAAGGTCAATACATACCTTTAATCCAGCTATTAAGGCTTCATATTCTTCCTCATTGTTGGTAGCTTCGAATGCACAACTTATAGCTTGTACTATCTTATCCCCCTGTGGCGATTTTAGTACTACCCCTAGGCCTGTGCCCCTCATGTTGCCTGCACCATCGACAAATAGGGTCCATTCTAGGTCTGTTTGGTCATTGGTCAATCTATTTACTTCTTTTATTAGGTCGGGTTCTAGGGCTGGACTAAAATCAACCACAAAGTCTGCTAGTGCTTGTTACTTAATTGCTGTCCTTGGTTCAAATGTTATGTTGTATGTGCTTAGCTGGACTGACTATTTGCACATTCGTCCGGACAATTCTGGTTTCCTAAGTACAGACTTGATAGGAAGATTGGTTCTGACTATTATAGGGTGGCTTTCAAAGTATGGTCTTAATTTTGTGCAACTCATAATTAAAGCTAAAACGTATTTTTCAAGTAGGCCATACCTGATCTCTGCATCTAGTAGACTTTTACTTACATAGTAGACAGGGTGTTGTTGTCCGTCCGCTTCTTTGACTAGGACTGCACTGACAGCAGTTTCCGTGACTGACAGGTATACTGTCAGGGGTTCGTCTTTGACTGGTTTTGCCAACAAGGGAGGAGAGGATAAATATGTTTTCAGATATTCAAAGGCAGCTTGATGATCAGGGGTCCATTGAAAGTCTTTGTTTTTCCTTAGCAGATTA
Source organism: Silene latifolia (assembly GCF_048544455.1). Lineage (NCBI taxonomy): Eukaryota > Viridiplantae > Streptophyta > Magnoliopsida > Caryophyllales > Caryophyllaceae > Silene > Silene latifolia. The sequence goes on from NC_133538.1 coordinate 287,656,216, forward strand.
TAGAATGATTTGCACCTCTCTGACGATCTTGAAATGAACCTGTTCAGGGCTGCTATTCTTCTTGTCAGCTTTTGTGTGTCTTTGACTGTCTTTGGTGGTTCTAGCTCTAGGATGGCTTTGATTTGTTTAGGGCTGGCTTCTATTCCTCTTTTAGTCGCCATATAGCCCAAGAATTTGTCTGCTGAGACTCCAAAATGGCATTTCTGTTGGTTGAGCTTCATGTTGAATTTCTCCAGTATTTGGAAGGCTACTTCCAGATCTTTGACGTGGTCTTCTGCCTTTTTTGACTTGACTACCATATCGTCAATGTAGACTTCCATGGTATCTCCAATTTGATCTTTGAACATCATGTTGACTAGTCTTTGATAGGTTGCACCTGCATTTTTTAATCCAAAGGGCATGGCAGTGTAACAGTATACTCCCTTTTAAGTAATGAAGGCTGTAATTTCCTGATCTGCGGGGTGCATTTATATTTGGTTGAATCCGCTGGAGGCATCCATGAATGTTAACATCTCGTGGCCTGCAGTGGCGTCCACCATTGCATCGATATGTGGTAGGGGAAATGGATCTTTGGGGTAGGCCTTGTTCAGGTCAGTGTAGTCTACACAGACTCTCCATTTGTCGTTTTTCTTTTGGACGACTACTACATTTGCTAGCCAGTCGGGGTACATTACTTCTCTGATCATTCCCATGTCCAATAGCTTGTCAACTTCTTGGTTGATGATTTCATTCCATTCTGCAGCAAATTTCCTCCTTTTTTACTGTACAGGCTTAAAGGATTTGTCAATATTTAACTTATAAGTTATAATATCAGCATCTATACCAGTCATATCAAAATGTGACCAAGCAAAACAAGACATTTTAGTTTTGAGAAAGCTGGCCAGATTGGGTCTGACTGAATCAGGTGCGTCTGACCCTACAAGTACCTTCCTGTCTGGGAATTCCGGGTCCAGAATGACCTCTCTTGTTTCCATTTGTGACTGCGCAATATAATCTTTCCTGACAGGTGACTTTAATTGCTATGAGGGGGACTTACCTGACTTTGAAGGTTTCAAAGCCTGGGTGTAGAATTCCTGAGCCGTCCTTTGTTCTCCCCTGATGGTGGTTATTCCCCATTCGGTTGGTATTTTCACACATTGATGGTATGTTGACGGGATTGCTTTGACGTTGTGGATCAATGGTCTGCCGAGGATTACGTTATACGAGGATAGGCAATCCATTACCCCGAATCTTTAATAGGAAGCCACGCCTTCCACATAGGTCGGCAGGCTTATTTCTCCCAGGGTTTTCTTTGTTTCTCCGCTGAATCCAACCAGGACATTGGATTTTTTGATGATTTTCTCTTCATCTATCCTCATAGCTTTGAGGACGTCAAGCATCACCAAGTTGATTGAAGTGCCCCCGTCTATCAGGATTCTTGATACCTTAGTTGTGCCAATTTGCATGGTAATTACCAAGCTGTCATGGTGTAGATCTGATATTCCCTGCAAGTTTGAGTTATCAAAAGTAACAGCAGGTAATGACTTAGATCTAAGAGGGGGTTGAAGTTTAGACTCCCTCGATATTCTTGTGGCAGCAGAGCTGGTTAAGCCACAGATTTCTGATCCTCCATTTATGAACTTGACTTCATAGATGTGGGGAGGAGGAGGAGGATCTCTGCTGTTCCCTGAATCTCTCTTGTTTTGTCCTTCATCTCTGTTCTTTGGCTGCTGGATTAAGTCTTTCAGATAGCCCTTCTTTAGGAGGTATGCCACTTGTTTCCTGAGTTGGATGCATTCTTCTGTGGTGTGCCCGATGTCTTGGTGGAAGTTACACCATCTCGTTGGATCTTTCCTGGGGTTGTCAGATTTTTTGGGCCATCTGACCGTGTCTCCCAAGCTTTCTAGGCGTTTGATTAATCCTGCAGTATTTATAGAGAAGTTATATTCAGGAATAGTTGGTAGGCTAGAAAGGTTACCTTTGTGTTCTTGTGCCATGTTGACTTGGATCGTTGGTCCGGAATAGGATGCTGATCTGGGGTTGCCTCCTTTCTGGTAGGAGTTTTTCCTGTTAGTGTGTCCATAGCCTTGCTTTCCTCCGGACGAGTTTGTTCTGAAGTTGAGATCTTCTTCCAATCTGACATGTTCTAAGGCGATGGATTGAACAGTGGCAAAGGTTGGGCTGGCTTTTTTGGTTAATTCTACATAGATGTCACTGTCAAGCAGGACTCCTTGCCTGAAGGCTTCTAGCGCCGTCTCTTCATCGCACCTGAGAATGGCTACCTTCTTTGACAAATCTTCCAGGAATTCTTTGAGAGATTCTTTAGGAAGTTGCTTTACCCTGAACAGGTTACTGGGTCTCTTGGCCATGTCTCTGCTGCTTGCGAATTGTTGATTGAAGGCATTGACCAGTTCTACAAAATTCTTGATACTTCCATTTGGGAGATTGATGAACCATTGTAATGCTACTCCAGTTAGGGTTATACCAAAGCCTTTACACATGCAGACCTGCCTGAGTTCACTGGGTATTGAGGCGGCTAATATCTTATGTTTGAATATGGCAACGTGATTTTGTGAATCAGAGGTTCCATCATAAGTTCTCATGGATGGGACGGTAAATTTCTTGGGGAGATCAATCTTTGCAATTTCATCTGCAAAGGGTGAATCAAGTCATCAACTTCTACTTCAGCCACGTGGTCCGGTACTCTGTATATTTTCTATTTTGTTGTGGAGTTTTTGAATTTCCTGAAGCATAGCCATCATTATTGCTGCTTCAGTTTTGTTTGTTTCATCGTTGGGAATGATTTGGGTGCCGGATGAGGTATCCTTCTCCGGAGTTCCAAAATTTGAAAAGTCAATGTTTTTGATAATGGATGAGAATGGGGTTCCTGGCTCGAATCTGGTCCTGGAGCCTGAAGCCTGATTTTCCAATTTTTTTCTCAGGTTACACTCAGATTCCTTAAGCCTACTGATTTCAGCCTCTGCTTTGGCCGCCTTTTCTTGAATTGTCTCCAATTCTTTGATCTTAGCTAAGGCAGCCGTCAATTGTTGTTTTGGGGTGAGTTCTACCATTTTTGTATGTCAATACTAAATGAAAGAATGATGAAAGAAAATTTTTTGATTAACGAACTAGATGCCCCACGGTGGGCGCCAATTGTTTTAACAAGATTTTCCCTGAAAGGATCCGGCTTGATTATTGAGTAATAAGGGTATCTAGTTCAATAAATTTAGAATAATAGTATGGGTAAATAACAGGAAATAATTAAGTATAAATAATGTTGTTTGTATTTCTTTGATAAACTGATCACAAACTCGTGTATACAATTGAATATTCAGGAAAGAGTAAGAGATAAATTGTAAATAATTGATGAATAATTCTCCCTCCTCTACAATTATTAGAACATGCTGTTTATAGTTCTTCAGATACTAACGTTGCATTCAACCCCAACGTTCCTTTTAACTGTTGGAGTTGTTGGCTGAAAAACAGGGCACATTCCCTATTAATCCGATTGACTCGTTCTTCCTTAACTAACTTTGGCTTTTCTCCTTTTACACGTTTTGATTTATGGGAATAAGGTGCTCTTGTAGTTGGACTTGGTCTTCCTTGATAATAGGACGTGGGCATTTACCTTTATATAACCGTTTTGCTTCTTGTCAACTTAATCCAGCCTGCTTAAGTGTCCTGCCAGGCTATTCTGCACTTACCATCAGGTTTTTCTTCTAGGATTTAGTAGCTTGCTTATCTTGTGGTAGTCTTTATATGCCAAATAGTAATTAGATTTGTCCGGTCCCTGGTTGCCCCAATCAGCCTAATAAGGTCAGGCTAAATTGAAGTCAGACCAGGCTAAATTGGGCCTAACAGGACTAATTTAAATATCTCAAACGATTAATTAGCTTTCGTGTTGGGGCTCGTTCTTTTAGGTCTGACAGAAAGGGATCGGCTGAACATCGCCGTCTCACGACAGTAACGTCAAACCCTAGTTGGCCAATCGTTACCGATGTACGTTGATCAGCTGACAAGTATTGCCAATGAATATCTCATGCATATTCCTTAATGAGATTTAATAATATAATCACCCACTATTGTGGAGGACAAAAACTCCAACAGTGGTCAGTTTAGTTACAAGAGGGGCGGGCATAACCAGGTGAGAGCTTACTCTTCGGGGTCGGGGTTTAGCGGTGGAGCTTCTTACGGGCGTGGTCGTGGTGGTGGTAGTAGCAGCTGGGGTTTGACTTGCTTTAACTGTGGTGGTGTGGGCCACAAGAGACATGAGTGTACCATCGCAGCGGGCCGGGGTTTTCAGAGGCAGCCACAGGGGAGTTTCTCTCACGGTCTGTCTCATATTTTTGCCAGTAACAGGCCGGCTAGGTCGTGGAATAACCAGGGAGGTCAGAACAGCAACAACGGTGGGGCTAACCGCAATGGCGGTAATTCATATAAGAGATCAGCGACGAACAACAACCAGGGGTCGGCTGCTAAGCCGTCTACTTCTGCTAGTACTGTCCAGGGAGGTGGACAGAAGACCAGTGGTAAGCTGTTTATGATGGAGAAGAAAGCAGCTGAGGATGATGCCCACGTTATCAGGGGTACTTTTCTTGTTAATGGAGTCTTTACCTTTATTTTGTTTGATTCAGGGGCGTCACAGTCGTTTGTATCATCGAGTCATGCTAAGCTTTTGGGTTTGAAAGAGTTTAAGTCTGTAAAAGAGGAATTTTTTATACCGTCATGTGAATCTGTATCATGTGGGAAGTTATATAGGGGTGTGTTTATGATAGTTAGGCAGGTTGACCTACCAGTGGACTTGTTAGAGTTTCCCTTGGATGGTTTTGAGATGATAGTTGGTATGGACTGGTTAGGTAAGTACAAGGCTAAAATAGATTTGTCATCAAAAGAGAGTCTCTTTGAGAGGTCTTAGAGGAGTTAGTGTGTCTTATCATGGGTTTGTTGTCAAACCCAAAGTTAAGTTGATTGCAGCAGTGACCTTGAAGTCTTATCTGAGGAAGGGGTGTCCATTGATCTTATGCCATGTGAAAGACCATAGTATGGCGAGTCCGAAAGTTGAGCAGATACCAGTGGTGGGAGAGTTTCCAGATGTGTTTCCGGAGGAGATACCAGGTTTACCACCAAAGTGGGAGATCGATTTCAGTGTTGAGTTAAAACCAGGGACGGGACCAATCTCTAAGGCCCCGTACCGCATGGATCATAAGGAGTTGGAGGAGCTGAAGAAACAGCTAGATGATTTGATTGAGAGGGGATACATTAGACCTAGTGTATCACCGTGGGGTGTACCAGTCTTGTTTGTGAAAAATAAAGATGGGAGTTTGAGGCTATGCATTGATTACAGAGAGCTGAACAGGGTTACAGTGAAGAACATGTATCCTTTACCAAGGATAGATGATTTGTATGATCAGTTGAACGGAGCAGCGGTCTTTTCTAAGATCGATTTAAGGTCGGGTTATCATCAGGTGAAGATTCGGGAGGAGGACATACCAAAGACAACTTTTACATCGAGGTATGGTCACTATGAGTATGTTGTGTTGCCATTTGGGTTATCTAATACACCTGAAGTGTTTATGGATTTGATGAACCGGGTTTTCAGTCAGTTCTTAGATCGATTTGTTGTGGTCTTTATCGATGATATCTTAGTCTACTCTAAGACTAAGGAGGAGCATGAGGAGCATTTAAGGTTAGTGTTGTATACTTTGCGAGACAATCAGCTATATGCAAAGTTGTCTAAGTGAGAGTTTTGGCTCGAGGATGTTGCTTTTCTGGGGCATGTGATTTCAAAGAAGGGTGTAGCTGTGGATCCAACCAAGATAGAGGCAGTTACTCGGTGGGAAGCACTGAAGAATGTGGCAGAGATCAGGAGTTTCTTGGGTTTGGCAGGGTACTATCGTCGGTTTATGAAAGACTTTTCCAAGATAGCCAGACCTATGACAGCATTGATGAGGAAAGAGAATAGGTTTCGTTGCGATGAAAGTTGTGAGACGGCGTTCCAAACATTAAAGGAGCGTTTGACCACAGCTCCAGTCATAGCATTACCTGAAGGGTGTGAGAACTTTGAGGTATATACAGATGCTTCAAAGAATGGGTTGGGATGTGTGTTGATGCAGAACGGGAAAGTAATTGCCTATGCTTCTAGGCAATTGAAGCCTTATAAGGAGAACTATCCGACACATGATTTGGAGTTGGGTGCAGTTGTGTTTGCTATCAAGATTTGGAGGCGCTATCTTTTTGTGGTGACCTTTAAGGTGTTTTCATATCACAAGAGTCTCAAGTACATCTTCACTCAAAAGGAGTTGAACATGAGACAAATGAGGTGGATGAAGCTGATTGGGGATTATGACATGGATATTATATACCATGAAGGGAAGGCTAATGTGGTTGCAGATGCGTTGAGCAGGAAGAGTGTGCATTATTTTTGCACAACTATGTCTTTGATGAGGCTGAGAGATGAGGTGGGGAAGATGGGGATACATATGACACAGAAAGGGGATTATAGAGGGGACTTGATAGTGGAGCGAGATCTTTATGATGATGATATTCGTAGGAAACAGGCTTTGGATCCTAATATTGAGGAGTGGAGAGCTGGAGTAGAGAAAGGGACGGTGTCTCGATTCTCTATTCATGCAGATGGCAGTGTGAGGTTTGAAGGGAGGTGGTGTGTTCCAAGTGATGAGGAGTTGAAAAAGGTGATCATGACAGAGGCTCATTGCACACCATATTCGGTACATCCAGGCGGTGACAAGTTATATAAAGATTTGAAGAAGACTTTCTGGTGGCCTGGGATAAAGAAGGAAATAGCTGAGTTCGTGGCTCGATGTTTGACATGTCAGAGGGTTAAGGGAAAGCAGCGATGACCATAAGGTAATATTCAGTCTCCTGAGGTACCTGAGTGAAAATGGGAGTCTATCTCTATGGATTTTATGGTGGGATTGCCGAGGAGTCAACAAGGTAACAACATGATATGGGTGTTAGTTGAACGTCTGACTAAGTCAGCTCACTTTGTTCTGATGAAAGATACTTGGACCAAGATACAGTTAGCTTTGGTTTATAGGAAGCATGTGGTCCATTTGCATGGGGTGCCTAAGGATATAGTGTCAGATAGAGATGCATTGTTCATATCACGGTTTTGGAAAGAGTTGTGGGAGATGATGGGAACTACCTTGAAGATGAGTACTGCATTTCATCCTGCGACAGATGGCCAGACAGAGAGGACCATCAAAACTTTAGAGGATATGTTACGAGCTTGTGTTATGGATTTCGGTGGTAGCTGGGAGGAGAGATTGGATCTGATTGAGTTTTCTTATAACAACGGCTATCACACAAGTATTGGTGTGGCACCTTTTGACGCTTTGTATGGGAGGAGGGGTAGGAGTCCAATTTTCTGGGATGATAGAGCTGAGGCAGTGGTGTTAGGACCACAGATGGTATAGGAGATGGTAGAACAGGTTAAGCTGATCAGGCAAAAGATGAAAGCGGCCCAGGATCGACAAAAGAGTTATGCAGATTTACATCCTCGTGACATATTCAGGTTGGGGACAAGGTTCTTTTGAAAGTGTCTCCTATGCGTGGGGTCATGAGATTTGGTAAGAAAGGGAAGCTGAGCTTGAAGTTTATCGGACCGTATGAGATTTTGGATCGTGTGGGTGAGGTTGCTTTAGCGTTGCCAGCTGCTTTGGATAGGGTGCCTAATGTGTTTCATGTGTCTCAATTACGAAAGTATGTGAGCGATCCTTCATATGTGTTATAGGTGGAGAACTTAGAACTGGATGAGTCCTTGTCTTATCTTGAGGTGCCAAAACAAATTCTTGATCGCAAGGTTCGGAAACCTAGACATGGAGAAACAGTGTTGCTTAAGGTTCTTTGGTCTAACCATGAGATTGAGGAGGCTACTTGGGAGGCGGAGGAGGCTATGAGGGAGTGGTATCCGTCTCTTTTTGATCAGATATGTGTGGTTACGGGGGGTAGGAGATGGTCGCATAAGGTTTTTGTATGTTTTATGTTAGTTTTCGTACAGTTAGTAGTTGTCTTGAGTCGGTTTGAGTGTTGTTTGGGAGTTGTGTTTTGAGCTTTGTTTTGAGTTTTGGTTATGTTGTTGTGTCAGAGTGGAGATGGTATGTTTTGTTTTTCTCTATGGGTTGAACTTGGGGGACGAAGTTCTTTTTACGGAGGGAAGACTGTAATACTACGATTTTCTATGTCTATGGGTACTCTATCGAGTGGACGTACTCTGTCGAGTAGGTACCTTTTTCTGCAAAACAGTAGCTGACCTGATGGGTACTCGATCGAGTAAGTGTGACACTCGATCGAGTAAGGGGCACTCGATCGAGTAAGTGTGTCTTACGGGACTGTTTAGCCGGGTTTTGTTAGTAATGCGAGATTAATATAAAAAGGATTCCGTCACTTTCCTTAATCAACTTTAACATTCTAAAACCTTTCAAGAGAAGAACAAGAGTTACGTTTATTGCATCTATCGCATTATTAGCAAATCCAAAGGCTAGGATCGTCGGATTGTCTCGTTCTTTACGCCGTTGTGATCATTGTGTCGACGGTAAGCTTTTAATATAATTTTCATATTTTTTTGATAAGTTTGGTTAAACCCTAATTGGGTAGTTTTAGGGGCTTTGGGTGTATTATGATGAGTAGATGGTAATTATATGATTATATGCTATAGGAGGAGGATTCAAAGAGGAAAAGTTCCGATTAGCTACTGTGACGATCTCGTTTGTGGTTGGTGGTTGTTTGTTGTTGTTGTATATCATATTGGAATTGGATTTGAAATTGCTGATTGTTGATAGTATAATGTGATTATTGTATATCGTTTGTGGTTTGCGAGGTGCGTCCTCGGCTGAGTGGAGTCACTTGCGGGAGTGACTTCACGCCCTTGATTCACCATTTGTGGAACCCGCCACAGAAGGGATGTGCATATTTAGGAACTTGGGTTATCGCTCGGATGAGATGAGCGGGGCTTTGGTGGGAACGGCCACGGTCCCCCACTGGCGGTGTGGAATACTTGTTGCGATGAGTATTCTAGCATGACTACACACTTTAGTGTGTAATCAGGTGTTTGGTGGTGTGATGGAGTTTGGTTGATTGGATTGGATTGTGGTATTGTTTTATTGCGGTTGTGTTGTTTTGTGTAATCAGTGCTGACCCCGTTTAATTGTTTTAAAAACTGTGGTAATCCATTCGGGGATGGTGAGAAGTTATTGAGCAGGTATGAGTTGATGCGCATGGGATAGCTGGTGATACCGTCGTTTAGTATCAAAAATAAATACCTAAAACAACTAACAGAAGCTAGCGGAAGTAGGGTCGATCTCCACAGGGAGGGTACTATATCTATCTGTTAATCTAAGTCTGTCTGGTAACAAATGGGGGTTTTCAATGGATTTCTGAATACTAAAAACATTAAGGCAAGAGAATAAGAGAAAAGGGCAGTAAAAGCAGAGAAGACTAAAAATGTGATCAAGTAAAGAGAAGTATGCTAGGAATTCGGTTCACCATGGCAGTTAAATAACTCAGTCATAAATAGTTCAGGCGATCTAATGTCAGAAGGGTAAGGAAAATGTCCTTCCGGTCTGCTATCCACCCTAGAATACAATTAATTTAACTTTCGTCCTCATTAGGGTAGTCTACTGTTCAGAACAGGTCTGTTCATTCCAATATTCCGATCTAGGATTGAATTTAGCCAATTTAACGGGTTTAGAAGCGTGCACTCAACTAAACGATTACAGTTATATTGTTAATGAAACAATTCTCACAATTTAATCTTCTAAGCTATTTACAACATCGTCAACTAACTACCATGGCTCCCCTAATCCTAACATAAGGGAATTTAGCTATTCATGCTATTAATGACACTAACAATAACAACAATGAATATACTAAAGAAAGACAAAATGGATGAGTAATAAAGATGAAGCATATATTAATAAAGACAATAAATATATAGATATTAAGGAACAAGAATTAAGGACAAACAAATAGGAATTAAATTAAGAGCAAAGAGTGAAGAAAGATTACAAAGGTAAGATCCGGAATTAAGAAGTGATGTGACCATAATTAGCGCATATTTAGCCCCCGAATTAGCCTTGTTCCCATGCTTTTTAGTGCATATTTGGGTCATTTCTTATCTTTAGTTCTTTGTTTTGCATATTCTTTGAAATTTTGATCCCTTGGTAGGAAAGGAGTAAGAATCTTGCATTTTCATGGCAAAACAAGACTAAATTGATCGAATTCATGACCAAGCATCAAGGAGAGACCAGATTAGAAGGCCTTTGTACATATGATAGTAGATGAGCAATGTTCAGAAAGGATCCTTGAGTCCCCAAGGAAATCCCCAAGGAATTTATGAAGAAAATGGAAGAAAAGAAGAAGAAGCCTTGCTGAGGCACAATCCGTGCGGATTGTCCCCAATCCGGCCGTCCTCCAGCTGCAGAATCCGTGCGGCTTTCCACCAAGACGCTCGGATCCCACCTCCACAATCCGCCCGGATTCTCTTGAATCCGCTCGGATTCCATCGCCAGAATCCGCCCGTCCCGACCTTAATCCGCCCGGATTCCTCTACAGCGCGATTTCCTCTTCTTCAAGCTACGAAGAAAGAAGCCCTTCCTTCGGAAAATACCGGCTCCTCCCTGCTCAATCTAAAAAGTGTAATTACTAGTTTAGCCCTTAGTTAACCCTAATGCATCCTCCCTAATTTCCACTATAAATACCCCATTAGACTAATTAGAGGAGCATGTTCTTCTTATCAACAATTAGAGTAGTTAATACCAATCAAATCTCTCTTTAGTTTTGTAATCAACAATTAATCAAGTCCTAATACATGTTTTATTTCCTTAATCTCTCTTTTGTTCATCCTTTATTTTGGGTAATTGAAGATTATTTGGGTTATTATTGGGAGATTGACAACCTCTTAATCAAGCATTCAAGTACTTCTTTTATCTTTGCTTTATTATTGGAATCATTAGTAGGTATAATTCTCTTAATCCCTTTTAATTATTGTTAATTACTTTAATTTACTCATCATGTTTCATTTTGTTGGTATGATTGACAACCTTGCTAGCATGATCAACATGATAATGAGTGAGTAGTCTATTAGCTAGGGTTAATGGGTGATTAGGGGAAACCAACATGGGGAATGATTCATGCTTAAATTAATATGCTTTCATGTTTTATTTGCTTGCTTGTTTTGATCTCAACTCATGCACATGTTATATTTGATGAAATGCTAAGCCTATGAATCCTTGCATTTACTACCATCTTCTATCTTTTCAATGAGACTTGTAAGACATAACCAAACTCGAGTCTCATTAGACCATGCATGTTGTTGAGTAGGGAAGATTAAGTCGACTTGTAGGTGTTGTACAATCTAATCGATTCGGCTCCTGGACCCAAACTTTCCTAGGATTGTTAGATATAACCCAACTCAATCAATCACAACAATAATCGCTTGCTTATAATTTGAGAACATGTTTGTATGATCAATTCCCATGATTCCCCTATGATCCCATGACACCCTACTGCTTTTTAATCAATTGTTTACACCCCTTTTAATTCATCTTGCTAGTTTATTTTCATTGCTATTTTAGTTAGTGACCTTCTACATCAACCCAATTTGTGACACCCCCAAGACACCACTAGTTTCAATAGAAATCTCATTTCAATACCCGTCCCTTGGGATCCGACCTTTACTTGCCTCTTTACTAACTGTAGAGTTGTTTGTGAAGCTATAAATTGTGTTTTAATTCGGACGTGACCCAACGACCACATCTTTAATTGTGAACACGAAACGGACCGACCAAGAAGCAAAGCAACGTAGCAAAGACAAAGGAGCAGCAGTAATTAAGAGTAGTAATGTACGATCCAAGATAGTTTAACCTAATGACGTCTTCACCTTATATATGGATGCGGTTATTAACTGAAACATAAACTAATCACCGAACAAAATCCAGTGTAAATAAGCATAGTACTCGATCGAGGTATTTGAGACCTCTCGATCGAGTAACTCTTCAGCAAATCCTCTCGATCGAACAGATATGGCCTTCGATCGAGAGCTTCTAATTCAGCCCACTTCGATCGAGATCAGCAGGATTTCGATCGAACTCCAACAGCCGTCAAAACCACTCGATCGACCATAAAAGCTCTCGATCGAGTACTCAGCAACTGAAAACAGCTTGATCTTCGTTTGGTTAGCTTCTAAGGACTCCCCCACGCTTCCCGAGGCATGGTACTTCTGCTCTAAATCCTCCATCTCTATAAATGCATGCTAGGAGGAACGAATAAGGCACAATTTCACCACTTTTAGGTCCGTTCCTGCAAATGAGACGAAACAAAACCAAAGTAGCCTATTCGAGGCATTTTGCAATACAAAACAACAAGAATGATATAGAAATGCGTGCAATAAGAGGCTAAAAAGACTATATATATTGCACGTGTCAAATGGGTTGAGTCATCACGAGCAGTTTTAGAAGTCTTCCGCTGTGTCGAACATTCTTTTATATTGATTAGTTGGTTTGACAGTTTTGAGAACATTTGTATTGTACTTTATCAGTGTTGGGATTTGAACTTGTATCGCTTTAAACTTAATTACTAAAGTATGTTTCTTTATGGTCTATTTGATATTTATTGCCTCAGGTAACCGAGATGGTAGCATTCCCATGCCTTAAGTGGTCCTGGTAAGGCACTTGGAGTATGTGGGTGTTACATTTACCTAAGATAAAATCTATTAATTTGTATCTCGATATCAAACTCCTCGCCGTATCTTTATTACTTCAATTTGTTGAATAAGACTTCACATATCATATAGTCTAACAATAAGTAGTCAACAAAAAATCTCATATACTGTCCTGAATCCCCATGTTTATCATAAAAACTCACTATCTCGGTCTCATCTCGCAATCTTAATGGTCATATTTAACAAGTTCTAAACCTTGACAATAATTACTTTAAACTTAAGAAGAGCCTTACACTTATTACTTATACAGTAAACATAACCACATCTAGAATTACTATCAATAAATGGGATATATAACGTCTTTCCACAAATATTAGTGGTTTATTAATGTTAGTGTGAATACCCTTAAAGAGTTCCTTAAAATTAAGTCCAGATACAATTTCACATTTGACAAGTCCATGAATTTACTCTTTAGAAACATGGCTAAGACTCTTATACCATAAAACAAAAATTCTTTGTTCAATCTTCTTTTAGTTCCAACGCTCTCAACATTCAATATAACATCATCGGAAATCAAATCAAATCCAATTAATACAAATCATCACAAAGGAAAGAATTTCAAATCATATGAGAGTTAAAAAATAATTCAACCTTTTAATTATAAGTAACCAAACGAAATCCACACATGTTAAATTGCAAAATAGAAATCAAATATTGTCTCATATACGACACATAAAGAATATTTTCTATAGTCAACTAAAATCCTGAACTAAGCTTTAAGACAACTGTTCTTATGAAATCCACATCAAGTTTTCCGCATTCATTGCGGACACGCTGACTATAACCTCACTTGGTGTTTATTTATTTTGGAACCCCTTTAAGGAAAACACAAATTTATACAAATGATCCACTGTCTAACCATCAAGAATTAGGTGACACATCTACTAACTGTTAGGCCCAAGTTGATGATACGGGCTGGGCCAGGGACACAGACCAGGAAGCAGATTAATCAGGAAGCTGAATCAAGACAACGCGCGTTGAAAACTTGGACCCGGACTAGGATTCTCGTGTATTCATGTATAAAATAAGGAAATCCTAATTATTGCCATATTCTAAATAAGAAAGTCCAATCTTATGCCAAATTCAGAATACTTGGCGAGAAAGCAAGGAACCCTAGGTGGGAGAGCTTCACTATATAATTGGCATTAACGCAAGACCAAAGACTCATTCAGAAATACAGAAAAAGAACCCTAGCCTCCGAGATATAGCAAGCTTAGTATCATCCCATGTTGTACTCTCAACTCAATTATAGTGAAAATATTGGTAGGATTTCGTCCCCCCCCCCCCCCCGCGGTTGTTTCCCATATCGGGTTTTCCGCGTAACCAAAATTGCTTGTGTCCATTATTTACGTTTACATTTAATTCATCATAACACACAAAATACAATCATCAATAAATCGTAATATTGATCAGGCACTAAGACCACTTTAACCCTAAATTCGTAGAAATTACAAAAACAGTTGACATGGCTGTCGCAACCCTATCAAAAATAAACCAACCGGCTCTAACTAATATAGTAGAGGTAAGTCGGGTATCGTACTCCCCAGGGATGCTATTATAGCTACTTGTTATTCTAGTCTGTCACGGTAACAAAATGGGGGTATTTGATTTGTTTTAACTAAACTAATAACTGAAATAAAAAGGCAATGAAGGAGACAACAGATAAAGTAGCAAGATTTGAAATAAGATGTAATCAAATAAAGAGAGAATTGATAGGATGTCGGTTCACCATGGTATCACACAATTCTGCTAATGGTAAGGTCAGTTAGTCTGATGTGAGAAGGGTAAAGGAAAGGTCCTTTCGGTCCGTTATCCGCCCAAAAATACTACTAACTTAGCTTTCACCTTGATTAGTGTAATTTATTGTTCATAATAGGCCTGTTCATTCCAATCTCTCGATCTAGGTCAGAATTTAACCGGATTAACTAGTTTAGAAGCGTGCACTCAACTAAACGATTACAATTAAATTGCTATGAATCAATTCTCACAATCAAAACCGTCAAATCTAATTTTAACATTATTGCTTCAATACCATGGCTCCCCTAATCCTAGCACAAAAGGATTTAGCTACGCATGTTTATAATGAAACTAATAACAACAATTGATAAAATAATAGAAGACATAATATAGAGATTGAAAGGGAGAAATTGCATAAACTAATAACAACTAATTAAAACAAAAATTAAGAGACAAGTTAATAAGAGTGCAAAGAGGAATTAAATTAAATCAAGAGAGTAAAGAGAGATTACAAAGTTTAGGATCCGGAAAGAGAGAACAAAAGTAACGTTGCACAAGAAAACAAAAGCGTTTTCTCAGTAATTAAGAGTAAAGTATGCAGAATGAAAGATAATTAAACCTAGTTTCTTCTTCCCTTTATATAGGGAAGATATTTTATTAAACAAAAACTAATTAAGATATTAAATCCTACGTTTAATGACAAAAGTTCTCGATCGAGTACAATAGAACTACTTGATCGAACATTTATTCTATCCAAACCTCTCGATCGAAGGCCTTCAAAATACCACCCCTCGATCGAAGGCAGCAGACCCTTCGATCGACACATTCTCTTTACCATAGTCACTTGATCGAACAGATTAGCCAACAAAAGGCTTCGATCGAGTACACTGCCAATGAACCAGTTCCTTGTTTCATTGATTAACTTCCGAGACTACTTCCCGCTTCCTGAGGCATAGTAATTCCACTTCAATCCTTCCATCTCCATAAATGCATGCTAAGGGGCAAAAAAAGGCGTGATTCCGCTACTTTCGGGTCCGTTCCTGTAAATAAAGCAAAGCGAAGCAAAGTAGACTATTCGGGGAATTTCGTAGCTTAATACTACGAGAATTACATGGAAATACGTGCATAAGAGGCCAAAAAGGACTATGTAAAATGCAGGTATCAAACCTCCCCAAACCAAACCTTTACTCGTCCTCGAGTAAACTATATGCAAACTAATGGAACGGAATAGAAAACTCAGAGCTAGCTAAAAATTGTCCACTTAAACCGATTTAATGCAAACAAACTGGCACTTATAGCGTAAATTGTCAAATGCAAACGAGTTATATGATGTTTATAAATAAGCTGAATTGTCGACCTTACAAGACCTTTAAAAAA
Organism: Silene latifolia; assembly: GCF_048544455.1. Classification (NCBI taxonomy): domain Eukaryota; kingdom Viridiplantae; phylum Streptophyta; class Magnoliopsida; order Caryophyllales; family Caryophyllaceae; genus Silene; species Silene latifolia. The sequence continues at coordinate 287,672,048 of NC_133538.1, forward strand.
TGGACTCTCACAGGTCACTCTTCCCTCATGAAGCAAAGGGTAAGCATATAATGTAAGAGAAGAAGAAAAATAGTCGCTCACCTAAACTACGACCGACATAAACATGCATGCAACTAAAATGATAGAAAATTCTAACTACCGTACATACATTCCAACCAAACAAGGTCCGTCACAGCCGAGAGCTTACAAAAGTATGGGAAAGTGAGGTAATGGGTAAGAAAAGGCAAAATATTTTTGGAAATGTGAGGTAATGAGTCAAGCTAGCTACCTAACAAAGCAAACGAACCAATATCTGATTCTTAATCCATCTTAAAATTTGAACAAAGTACCCTTGAATCGGACCAACAGCTCACTCAACCAAACACATACTCCTCATAAGATAAACATAAAAATTATAGGAGCAAAACCCGTTCTTATTGAATCTCACTCTTTTTCAATTTTTTTCTCTTTCTTTCTTTTTTTTTCAACTTCACGGTTATTTATTTATTTATTTTCATCATCCTCCTTCTTTCTTTTCTACCAACTCCAGATAATCAAATAGAAGCCAAACTCGGATCGATAGACAAAGTACCGCAAAAACATACATTAAATTAGCTTAACAAGGCATGCTAAATTTGGATGTAGTTAAGGGTCAAAAGGCAAATTTTGCTAAATGTGGAGCTAAATAGGTAAAAATGAAAGAAAAAGGGAATGTAAGCACCTCTCTGCATGCGACACCAACCACTAACCCGAACGTATGTAGGCAAAAAGCAATTGAATTTCATATATGTGCTAATTAATTATAAATGCTATGCAAGGACTAACTACTCATAATCCTACATGAACTGGTCATGAAAGACACCAGTTTTAAGGCTCTAATTCTTAGAAATTATAAGTAGTTTGCCAAAATTATTAGGTCAAGTCTATTTGTTCAGCTATATTTCAACATTAACTCGTGGATATGCAATAAGACAAAGCTAAAAAGATATCAGTTTGTTGCAAGGCTTAAGTGAAATGACTAAAAGTAGTGCAATTTCATCATTGAAATCTACCGTTCCGACTAAACCTATATGCAAAAATAAACGTGAAATTTTTTGATATTTTTTCGAATTTTTTTATTTTTTTGTATTTTTTATCTTTTTTCGAAATTAAAAGACAATGCAAGCAAAAAAGTAATAAACGTGAATGCAAAACAAATGCAAATGCAGACTCAAAGGATGCATTCTCCTCCCCAAACCAAAACGGAATACGCCCTCGTTGTCCTCCAGCATACACCAGCAGAATAATAAGGGACGGTAAAAATACAATAAATATGCAAAAATAAATAAATAAATAAATAGGAAAGGAGATGAAAAAGAATACAATATATACGAACTTCCCCAAACCAGTCAACAAACTAGATCCTAAGTTGACCAGAAGCAGCAACAGCGGCGGTGGCAAGACCAGCAGCAGTACTAGCGACAGGGGCAGTAGTAGTGGCAGCAGCTGGTGTCAACGCAGTAGGGGTCGACACCATGTAACCTATAGCAGCAGTAGCCATCGTAGCTGTGGTGGCAGGTGTGGTTACGAGTGCGACAGCAGCAGTGGCCACAGTGGTGGTGACGGTGGTAACAGCAGGGACCACCATCTCATAAACAGACGGAATGGTAGCAGAAGTAGAAGCAGAACTAGTCGATAAAATACTATCCATCCTATAATAAAAAGCAAGTCCCAAATCAAAATGCAATCAACCAATTCGATTTTTCCCCTATTTCAACTTTTCGAAACCCTAATTTCAAAAATAAGCAAAAAAACACAATTAAACATTAAAGAGGAGGGGAAGGAACTTACTTATGACGATTACCCAACACAAATATCAATTAAAATCGACAAAAAGCACAAATTAAATCGAAATAAATCCGATTTTTCAAAACCCTAACTTCACAATTAGCTTCAAATTAATCGAAAATCAATAAAGCAAATAAGGGGAATTGATTTAATTGGTTATAAGGAAAGTATTTGGGTAAATTATTTGGTAAGTTATGGGAAGAAATTGGTGGATTTTGGTTTGGGAAAGGGAAGTGTCGAGGGAAATAAGGGGAATGTTAGAATATTGCTAATGACCAAAGTTGAAGAAGAAAAGATACTCCCTCGTGTTTATGCATCCAAACTGCTCGATAGAGGGGTTTTAAGCTGCTCGATCGAGAGCTTTTCTTGTCATTTGCTCGATCGAGGACTTTTGTTACTCGATCGAAGTCCCCCAAGTATTGCCTTCTTGATCGAGAGCTTCAATCTACTCGATCGAGTACTTTTCCTTGAAGGATTGCTCGATCGAACACAAAAAGTATTCGATCGAGTGCTTTCTTCTTTAGCACGCTTCCCAATTATCAGAAATCTCCCAAGACTAGCAATTTACGCATATATACTTCCCGCAAAAATACCAAAATAGCAGCACCAGTCTATATTCGGTCTTAAGCTAATTAACTAACTAAACTAATACTATTGTCTAAATGCAATTAAAAAGTCTAACAAAATCCAAATTACAATATGTTTTTACAAATGGGATAGCGTCCCGTTTTATCTTCTGAAACGCTTGAATAGCCCAAAAGAGGGCTTCTGACTGGACGAGGTCCCTTCAGCATCGCGGACCGTCCTTTTTAGTTTCCATGAATTTGAATTGATCGAATGAGAGTAGTCTGCATCCACATATGCCGTTACTCTCGTCTTTAATTTCTCCTGCTTCTTCCTTTCATGGCCTTTTTCTTTGGAATTATTATTAGCCTTGAGCTTAAATTCCATTGTACTCTTTTCACCGGGATCTCCAATGTCGAATCCGCCTAAGCCTGTAGCAACAGACATGACAGAATGGTCTTCCATATTGCTCCCAATCTGGGGCGGAGGTGTTAATATCACAGCACATGATTCAACATTATTCAACAATATCGCATCACTAATAGAAAGTCAACTCCTCATCACCTACCTGAAAAGTCAAAGTCTTCCCCTCCTACATCTATTACTGCGCGAGCGGTATATAGAAATGGTCGTCCTAAAATGATAGGAGTATAAGAGTCTTCGGGGATGTGTAAGACTATAAAATCGTTGGGAATGACGAACTTCCCAATCTTAATAGGTATATCCTCTAAGACACCTAAAGGCCGTGATACAGTATGATCGCCCATATATACGGTCATATTAGTACAATGAAATTTTTTTAAGCCAAGCCTCTTAGCGAGAGACAATGGTAAAACACTCCAGCTAGCTCCCAAATCGCAGAATGCATAATCAATTAAATGGGTCCCAACATGACATGGTATAGAGAAAGTACCCGGGCAAGATAACTTAGGCGGGGTCTTATTTTGAATAAGGGCAGTGCCTGCTTCAGTCAAAGCCACCGTCCCATGGTCATTAATGTGCCTCCTACGCGCTAAAATATCTTTCATAAATTTCATATAAAAGGGTACCTGGGTTAGTAACTCAGCAAATGGTACATTAACATGAAAACTTTTCAAAATTTCGGTAAACTTACCGAATTGCTGCTCAATCTTCTTGCTCTGCAGTCTTCTTAGAAATGGGACCGTAATTGGGATAGTTAGTCCTTCATATTTCTTCGCCAACAAATTTTCACAGTCGGCATCAGATTCACTCGATCAAGGAATAGTACCTCTCGTTCAAGTGCTTTTCTCAGCAATAGTTCTCGATCGAGCACTTTCAGTTACTCGATCGAGATCTTCCTTTTCAACTGTGCTCGATCGAGCACTTCTATTCTCTCGATTGAGGACCTTTTCAGCGTAATCCCTCGATTGCCACCAGAAATCATTCGATCGAAGACATTTCATGGTGTCAGCACTTTTTCGTCAAAAGACGACTGTTCATGTACAGCAACTTCAGCTTCCGGGTCAGAAAGTTCAGCATTTGCAGTCGGCGTCTTGGGTCCCTCATACGAAACACCACTTCTCAGATTTATCAGATTTACCGTCTCATGTGGTTTCTTGTCAGGTTGGGACGGTAAATGACCGGGTTGCCTTGAAGCTTGATTAGCAGCCAGTTGAGCCATCTGGGATTCAAGTGACTTAATGGAAGCATCTTTCGCTTGGTCACTTTTTTGCAATTGAATAGTCAATGATTGCAACATCGACTTTAACTCGACTATATCACTTACGCCACTAGAAAAGGCACCTTGTTGTGGCGGTGGGAAAGATGGAGGTTTTTGAAAGCCTTATTGTTAATTTTTATGAGGCGGTACATAAACTTGTTGCTGCGGTGGCGGTGTAGGATTCAAATCATTTTGACTAGTCCATCTCAAGTTAGGATGAACTACAGCTTAGTTATTGTAATAGGAGCCTCCTTGCCTAAATTGTTGAAAGTCAAAGACTTGCTCCATTCAGCTAAGCAATCCACGGCAGTATGACCATTTTTGCCACATCTCTCACATGAGACGGTCTCTTGTCTAGACAACAAGTGAACCGTCTGCTGATTTCCCGCGGGCTGCAACTAGAACTTATCAAATCTGGCATTCATGGCTTCCAGTTGAGCCACAAGTGCATTATTATCTGTAGACACCGTTCTAGTTCCGCTTCTAGGATTCCAATGTTCTGCACAATGGGTGGCCATCTTTTCTATAATTCCCCAGTCCTTATCATCATCAATGTTTTTCTGAAATCGACCATTGGCTGCATCATCTAAAATAACACGGTAGTCATCATACAACTCATTGTAGAACTGGTTGCACAAAAACCACTGGTTCAATCCATGATGTGGGACAGATCGAACTAACTTTTTAAATCGACCCCACGCTTCATACAAATTTTCAGTTGGAGTTTTCTTGAAACTCGTAATCTACCCTCTTAATGTGTTGGTTCTCTGCGGAGGGAATTATCTTTTGTAGAAAGCAAGGGCCAAGGTCTTCCAATTTATAATGCAAGCTGAAGTCCTATCCAAATCAGTTAGCCACTCTCGGGCTCCATCAGTAAGAGAAAAAGGATAAAGGACTTCGTTTATCTTATCTTGTGTCACTCCCTTGGTAGCGGGAATGATAGAACAGTAATCAGTAAAGACCTCCATATGCTTTCTCGGGTCTTCACCAGCTACAACCTTCTATAGGTTCCTCTCAACCAAATTAATGTAAGACGGCCGAATATCGAAGGTATTCCCTTCTTATGTTGCAAGGTTAAAGCCTTTAGGAATGGAATCAGCTGTCGGCTCAAAGTGACTCGCAATATTAGGCATCTTCACATATTCAGTAACGGTTGCTGAAATAGAAGTATTTTCCTCTAAAGACTGATCTTCTGCAAATGTAAAGTTTTCTAGAACAGGTTCAAGAGTACTCAAGACTTCCTCTTGACGATTCTTTCGCAGCAAGTTTTGTCTACGGTGAAAAGTCTGCTCTAATTCAGGATTAGCCGGTACTATTTGTAACCTGTTAGACCCGGGCATACACAAAACTAAGAAAGAAAAATAATAAGAACTGCCTCAAGGAATTAGAAATCCCTTGAGACTGAGAAAAAACAAAAATAGAAAAGTAAATAGGCTAATTGCCTCCCCGACAAGGGCGCCAAAATTTGACACAGCTGTCGCAACCCTATCAAAAATAAACCAACTGGCTCTAACTAATATAGAAGAGAGAAGTCGGGTATCGTACTCCACAGGGAGGCTATTATATCTACTTGTTATTCCAGTCTGTCACGGTAACAAAATGGGGGTATTTGATTTGTTTTAACTAAACGAATAACTGAAATAAAAAGGCAAAGAAGGAGACAACAATTAGAGTAGCAAGACTTGAAATAAGATGTATCAAATAAAGAGAAAAATGCTAGGATGTCAGTTCACCATGGTAGCAGACAATTCTTCTAATGGTAAGGTCAGTCAGTCTGATGTGAGAAGGGTAAAGGAAAGGTCCTTTCGATTCGCTATCCGCCCTAAAATACTACTGTGGACATGAGGCACAAGCCGGTCTGTGGATTTGGGCCACCTACCGATCTGCGGTCACGGGCCACCTGCACGCCAAGCCAAACTATGGACATGTAGCGGTCTTTTGAAAGCCACGCTCGGTGGCGTAAATATGCTTTCGACCGGATCACTTTAGATCAATCGGTTTCGTCTCGGTAAAGGTCTCGAAATGATTAAAGATGTTCGGAGTCGCCACCAAGCAATTATGGGATGCCTGGAACCCGTTCGAAATCCACTTTATACCTCGGTCAAACGAAGCACAAAGCAGTGTTTGACATAGGTACTAAAGATAAGGACTCGTCCCCCTTTTAGCATTCTATGCCTAAAATGACTCTCGTACGCCCTGGATAAGGTCGACCACTATCCAAAGGTTCTGAGTAAGGGGTGAGGGTACGTATTGGGAAGCCCTTTAATCGGACACCCAATCCCGCCCGCGTTAGCGGCCTCTACTGATCGATCGTGGTTGTTTAAGTGCAAAAGTTGTTAAAACGGTAAATGCATGAATGCGCATCCAAAAGTGTTAACCTAACATGTGAGCTTTCTAATTCGGTTTGTTAATCCAAATATCAAGCATACGATGTCAAGTTTGATTTAGATTGATTTACTTGTGAAAACGGAAATTAAACATCCATTTACCAAATTCGGATTATGATGCTTAACACGATCCATTTATTTGAAAAAGTGTGTTTAAAAGACAAAGTATAAAATGAAGACTCGTCAATCTGATCCGTCACGTATTCGGATAAACTTTGATCGGGATCGTCCTAGACAAGTACCAAAATAGGACAGAACAGTGCCAGGCAGCCCTGTTAAGGCGTTAGCCTATTGGCGAGATAAAGGGCTCTCCCCGGGTTTTTAAATATGAAAACAGACGCTGCCTTGAGGCGCGAGCAATGAGCCGACCCAAGGGGGGCGTTTCCTGGTTTTTGAAAAGGTTATTTAAAACCGTATTTATGATGAAAGATTTGCAAATGTTGTTTGCATGACTCGGAATAATTACTATTTTGTTAGTAACATTTGTTGTCGGATTTGTATATTTGAAAAATATAGTTTATAAATAAAAATGTAAAATGTTTGATTTGAAATAAATATTTTAAGTTCATTTCTTTGTAATTAGTCAAGTTTGTCATCGTACTTGGATTAAACCGACATGGTATAAAGAACAAAGGATGATTATGAATTATGACTAATATATTTACAAATGTAAATAAATGAGAAAAATGGTAAATAAAAGAAAAGGGTGTTAAAATACCCATTAAAATGTAATTAACCAATAATATCATCAAGTCACGGATTAAACCGTCATGGTATAAAGAACCAAGGATGATTTTTATAATGGTCAAAATATGTTTATCATAAAAATGATTTGAAACATTTGAAATGGTAAAAACCGTAAAAGGAAAGAGGTAAAAATAAAAGAAATGAATAAAGAGGAAAGACGAGAACAAACACGGATAAGTCTGACTTGGACACCCACAAGAGGCGCGAGCATCCATGCATAGCAAGGAGCTTCTGTCTAAGGTCAAAAACTCGGTTTTGGCTCGTTTAACCTATATTTGAATCGTGTTATGCATTGTTCATGCTCATAAACTCATAAAAACAGTAAAGAAATGAAATAAATGAGTTGTTTACACCCTCAAACTTACATGTATTGATGTTTGCGAAATAGATGACTTTAGAGACGATTTTCTCGTTGTGACTAATCGCGAACAAAGAAGTTTAAAAAGGTGCCTTAAAAAAGGATTTTGTTTTGAAAATATATTGAAAATATGTTAATTAAAACATGTTGATTATTGAATTGAGTTGGTCAAATGGGTCGGTCAAATGCACGGTGACGGTACCAAACAATATGTGTAAGGCTTGTGTTTACGATCGGTAGGTCGTAAACACGTGTCGATTTTGTGACTTAGGAAGTCGAGTTTAGAAGTTTAAGAGAGAGGTGAGGGCGCGGACACTCGCGTGTAGATTATGGTTTGTGAAGGGTGGTATTTATAGAGAAATGTGGGGTGGTAGGTCGGTTGTGTATGCTTAGAGGCTAAGCAGACACCCTATTGAGGCGCGAGCTACCTCGTGATACAAGTGGGTGTATTGTCCCTTTCAATTTGGACGTGGCCTATTCTCCATCCATTATTGATTTGTGGTAATCAAATAGGATGTCGTGTAAAAATATGGGCATCTAATAAGGTGATTTTAGTGTTACTTGAGGTAGGTGTTTTGTGTGCTTGACTCTGGTTTGACCAGTGTGAGTCGGGATTTGAATTCCGAGTCGGTTTTTGGCTCGGTGTCGGTTTTGACTCAAATTAGGGTAATTTATAAGAAATGACATGATATAGACATTCATGGCATTATTTTCGAGATTTGGTTTGACTCGGTTTGACTCAGGTTGACTCGAGTTGCGGGTTTCTGAGTCGGTTTTGGGTCCGAAGACGGTTTTGACTCTAATTAGTGTCATTTTAATGGAAATGACATGATAAAGGCATTCATGGCATTATTTTTGACATTCGGGATTTGGGTTGACTCAGGTTGACTCCAGTTGCGGGTTTTTGAGTCGGTTTTGGGTCCGAAGACGGTTTTAACTCTAAAAATTTTTATTTTAATGCAAATGAAGTTAGAAAACTTTTGAAATCATTTTTCATATCCGTGTAGTGCATTAAACCGTCTCATGTATAGCCAATCAACGTACGCATATCAAAAACACGTTATAGTCCGATCATCATCGGGTGGTTTTTGGAAGGTGCAGATACTGGGTATCTACAAAGCCCCCACTTTGACTGAGGCTTGGACAAGGCGAAAGTCAAGTATGATCTCCAGGTCAATCGAAGATTACAACCTGAAGACCATTGCGACGTCGAGGCGACTCAAAAGGGTTTGAGCCAAGGACCTGCCGTCGGGAAGGGCGACGTCGAGGCGACTCGGGGATTCGAGTCAAGGACCTGCCGTCGGGAACAGTTTAGAGTCTGTCGACTTCCGATTCGGGTCGTTTAAAGTCCATTAGACTACATATAAAGGCTCGCCATCCATGAGAAGGAGTTATACCTGAGGCATCTTCAGGATATGTCCTTGAATCTTTTGCGCGCAAAGGCTCGCCAACCGGTGTTGAAGGCAGTGCGTTTTGAGGCTCGCCAGCCATAGGAAGGGGTCATACCTGAGGCATTTTCGGGATATGTCCTTCAATTGTTTGCGCACAAAGGCTCGCCAGCCGGTGTTGAAGGAGGTGTATTTTGAGGCTCGCCAGCCATAGGAAGGAGTCATACCTAAGGCATCTTCGGGATATGTCCTTGAGTCGCATCTTGTGTGCGTGCAAAGGCTCGCCAGCTGTGATAAGGAGTCGTACCCGAGGCATCTTCGGGATACGTCCTTGAGTTGTACCTTGTTTGCGTACAAAGGCTCGCCAGCTTGTAAAAAGGAGTCATACCTGAGGCATCTTCGGGATATATTCTTGAATTGTACATTGTTTGCGGACAAAGGCTCGCCAGCTTGTGAAAAGGAGTCGTACCCGAGGCATCTTCGGGATATGTCCTTGAGTTGTATCTTGTATGAGGACAAAGGCTCGCCAGCTGTGTTGGGGATATGAAGAGGGCTCTCCAGCCGCAGTGCGTTGTAAGGCTCGCCAGCCATGGTGCGTTATAAGGCTCACCAGCCATGTTGAAAGTGCGTTCTGAGGCTCGCCAGCCATGTAGTCGATGGGGCTAAAACCCTTGGACTTGATAGGTCGATGTTTGTTGGGAAGAACCCAATACTCTATTGGAGCGAGTTTGTCTTCTCAAGATTATCTGCATGGCTAGCGACCACACAAATCCGCAGTCTCATAGACAGGCACGTAGCATGCCAGCACATAAGCACATAAGTATGTGAGTAGTTAGCATATAAGCAACTAGCATATAAGCACATAAGCTTGTGAGCTGTTAGCATATACGCAACTAGCATGTAATATCTCACGCGAAGGGAGAGAGAATTTATGAATGTTGTGAAGCTTAAAGGCGAATCTTGTTACTCATAGATCCGTGATTTGATAGAATTGAGACACGTGACCGTTGCGATATTGACTCACAAGGACGCATACCGACAGACTGACATAGCAGACGGCCGTGAACATGATACAAAGTTGGTATCGACACGACACGGGGTGACTCTGACAGACCTTACACATGTAAGTGCAACTCCTAGCCAAGAAAGGGTGACAACGCGTATCAAATCCTTGGAGTAGTAGGTCCGTTCGGCTGGGGAACATGAATTGATTATCTTCTCAAGACATGTCTGCCTCTGTTTGCTTGTTTTGAAATCCCTTCTCGAGTTTTGATGATTCGGAGAGCGGAACCAAAACCTTGGCATCGTCCGAACCGAGCACTAGGCTATGGGAGGTTTTATTTTAGACTGTAGTTGAGACTCAAAAGATGTTTGAGGATAAAGGATGGGTGGCGTCTTGAAAGAGAAGCCCCCAGAGTGAGAAGGTGGGAACTTGAAAACAAGGAATGGGTGACGTCTTAAGGAAGAAGCCCCCAGTAAAGAGGTATAAGATTAAATTTTGCGGCTGGGTGGGCTGCTTTTGAGGATTGATGTTGATGGTTGAGGTTGAAATGGGTGTGCGGTTGTGTCCTTGTTGGGGGACTGCCTACATATTCACGTATATGCGAAATCAAACCAGATCGTAGTTCTGAGCTGGTTATTGTGGATTGAAAATTGGAATTATTTTGAAAGGGATGTGCGGTTGTGCCCTTCTAATAGGACTGCCTACGTATTCACGTGAAGTGAAATCAAACCAGATCGTAGTTCTGAATGTGTGTGCAATGGGTTGCAACTTGAAGGTGTGAAAATTGAATGTGTGTGGGGGTGTGGTTGTGCCCTCATAATAAGACTGCCTACGTATTCGCGTATGTGCGAAATCAAACCAGATCGTAGTTCTGAGTGTGTGCCTAAGCGAGTTGTTAGGACCTTAAAGTTATTTTGAGGTGGATGGTTGTCTCCTTTAAGGACTGCCTACGTATTCACGTGAAGTGAAATCAAACCAGATCGTAGTTCTGAATGTGTATGCCTAAGCGAGTTGTTAGGACCTTAAAGTGTGAGGGTCACGACGGTAAATTCCGTTTGGTGTCTCGAAAAATTGATTTAAGATAATCCCTCCTTGATCATGAATCGAAGAGGTGTAAAATTTTGAAAATGTTCCTTATCATGTGAGCACACTAAAAAGTGGACTCAAAGGGTAGATTAGGTTTGTCCGGTTCTTGGTAGAAAAGCATTCGAGGACTCCGTATCTGGGTCACGGTGAAAATGGCTTCGACATTATGGAATGTGAAGCTTGGTAATAATGGGTTTGCTTGACAGATAAAAATCTGGAGTTGAGGGTCACGACGGAAAATTCCGTTTGGTGAGTCGAAGGTTGATTGGAGAGAATTACCTCTTGATCATGAATCGTAGAGGCATAGTTTGTGAAAATGTTTTGTGTGAGCATACTAAAAAGTGGACCCTAAGAATGAAATGGGCATGTGTTATTCTAGGGAGCAATGTTTTTGAAAACTCTGTATCTGGGTCAGGGTGAAAATGGCTACAACATTATGAAATGCGGAGCCTGGTAATAATAGGTTTGCTTAACAGATAAAAATCTGGAGTATGGATTTTGTGGTGTTTAGGCCGATGGGTTACGGCTTGAAATGTGGTGTGGAATGGGGTCTCCGGCTTGATGTGGCCTGAGCACGAAATGGTTAGCAAATAACATGGGATCAGATTTCCATGTCTGGACCTTAAAGGTTAAGGTGTGATATTACGAGCTTGAGGGGGAATCCTCATAAGTTTAGATAGGTCTCTCTGCAACAGACTCTAGAAGGACTTAGGGGTGAAGCAAATTTGGTTATGATCTTGAGGGGAATTCCCAGGATCCTCGATAGGTCTCCCTATAACAGCCTCTGGAAGGACTTAGGGGTAAAGCAGTGTTGGGTTTGTTGTTTGTTGATGAGTCTTGGGCTCTTGTTTTAGCTCTTTGACATTAGGTTTTTGTATTCTTGTGTTTTGTACTTGTTGGTCCCGGAGTTTGGAGGGAAGAAATGTTGGTCATGGGCTTTGGAATTGTTGGTCCTGGACTTGGTGTTTTGGACTGACTTGTTTGGTCTTTTGGACTTGTCGGTCCGGGATTTTGTGTGTTGGACTCGTTGGTCCTGGCCTTTGGACTTGTTGGTCCTGGACTTGGTATTTTGGACTCAATTGTCCAGGATTTGTGTGTTGGATGCTTTCTTTGGATTTTGGCCTTTTTGAGAAAAGGGTTTCAATCTTATTTTGTTTTGATTTTGGCTTGGGTCTTGGCCTTCGCCTGAGTAGCTTTTGGCTATGGTTTTGGCGTTGAGTGAATTGCATTTGGCTTTGGTTTTTACTTTGACTTTCAATTTGGCTTTGGCCTTGAGTGAATTGCTTTTGGCTTTGGTTTTTGCTTTGGCCTTGAGCTTTGGCTTTGGGGAATGGTACTGGTTTGGGCTTTTGATTTTGGCCTTTCGCTTTGGCTTTGAGTGAATGGCTATTGGCTTCGGCCTTTGATTTTGGCCTTTTGCTTTGGATATATTGGTTTTTTGTCGTCCTTCGTTCCAGGAAGGTAGAGGTGCTGACAGGGATGTACCCGTTGGTGAGAGGTTGATATTTGGTGATGGGATGTTTTTGTGGGGAATGGGCTTGCCTTCCGTCATTGACCATGAACAAGGAGATCTTCTGGTTGGTTATCTAGGTTCGTCGTAGAATCCCTTTGATAGAAGCTCGTTCTAAATAGGGCGCTAATGAAAGGTTTCTATTACCAGACATGGAATAGGTAAAGAAAATGGACACGGAGTTTCGAGTCCTCTGCTTACTCAGTACGGAACGTCACTCGAGTGTACTCACATTGAATTGGAACATATTGTTCGTTTTAAATCAATTCTCAAATCAATCCTCGTTGTCAACGGGAAATGGTAAAAGGGAGAATATATGATAGTTGGAAATTGTGCTTTTATTTAGATAAATAAGATGTTAGCACAGACTTGATGAATACATGTGACTCATGGGGAAAGCCCCCAGTTTGTCACTGAGGAATAAAAGGACAGGCACTATAATGGATATGAGAAAGCATAAGACTCGGACTCGGACTCTGACTCGCTCTCAGATACGAACTCCTAATCATCACTTTCCTCCTCGAAGGTCTATTTCGCAGCATCCAGCGGCTTGAATGTTTGATCTTGAGCATTGACCCATTTGAGCACTTCACTCTCGTTGTTGGGAATGATATGGGGATAATAGTCCTTGAGGCTTTTATCTCCTTGCAGAAAGAGATGCTCATGAGGGTTATTTTCATCACTTGGTTGGCATAGGGATGAAGCTATCAGTTCATGGCTGTCGATCATATTTTGAATAACATGTTTCAATTTGAAGCACGTTTCAGTGTCATGACCATTCCCTTAATGATATTGGCAATAGGCACTGCCGTCCCAGAAATGGGATTTCCTGCTTTCTGACGGTCCGGAGTGGGCCCGATTGGTTGTAACTTCCCTTCAGTCACAAGCTTTTGAAGAGCTGTGGCATAGGTTGTGTTGAGGTTGGTGAATGTCCTTTGAGAACGTTCAACCTTGCTGTTTAATTTGAGACATTCAGAAGGATTGTCTTGACTGAGAGGTGCAATTATGATTTAGCCAGCTTTAATCATATCTTAAATGGTATGCTTGAGTTTGAAACAGGTTTCGGTGTTTTGGTCCTTACCTTGATGATATTGTCAATAGGCATTAGGGTTCCAGAAACGGGATTTCTTAGCCTCAGATGGATCCGGAGTTGGTCCAATCAGTTGCAGTAATCCTTCTGAAGTAAGTATCCCCAGAGCAGTGCCATATGTTATTCCCAGATCTGTGAAAACCCTTTGATGTTTTCCCGTGGTTCCAACATTGGTATTTTTGGGGATGTTTTTGTGAGTTTTGTTTTTGTTTTTGTCAATCCTGGGCGGAAGCAGGATTGGGTTGTTGTCAGTGGGAAGTATTTGGGATGTTGCTTGATATTTTGAAGGGTATTTTGGTGAAGTCATTTCATGTTCTTTGTCGGTAGGTTCGTGGGTATGGGAACCATCAGATGATTTCTCATTTTCAACCGCTGTTGGTTGGTGAACCAAGGGTTGGTTTCCTTGATGGTCAGGTTCATTTTCGATACTAACAAACCTCTTCTCCAAATTAGCTACCCGAGTGTTCAAATCATCAATAACCACTTGCAGCTTTGAGAATATGTTGTTGATAGAGACGGAGAGCATCATTATACCGCTTTGTATGCCATCCTCATCAATTGCATGAATTTCCTCATCGTTAGGAGGGCTGAGGTTAGGGAAGTCTAGAGAATATTCCTGGTTGTGTTCAGTAGAGTATTCTGGAGGGTTGTTCTTTTTGTTTGTTGAGGGAAGTAATGGTAACTCACCCTTTTCAATCATTTCAACGATAACGCCTTTTAGGGGAAGACACATTCCAGTATCGTGTCCGCGACCTTGGTGATATCGGCAAAACAGTTTTCCGTCCCATCTACGTCCTCGCTTGTTTGGTAGAGGGTCTGGAGTTGGACCAATTGGTTGAAGTTTTCCTTTGGAGGTTAGCCTTTCCAAGGCTGTGGCATAAGGCATACCCAGATCAGGGAAGGACATATGAGGTCGTCTGGTTTTGTCGTTGGCAAGTAGTCAGCTTTCAAGGAGCTTAACCCTTTGTTCAATATCGGAAGAGGGAGAATTCCCGGTTATCATTTTTTCCTCAACTTGGAAGAGACGGGTGCTCAAGTCTTCCACGGTAGCTAGGAGTTGAAGGACCATGTTGTTGGTTTCAGAAGAAGTCATGGCAGATGCAAATTGATCGGCTTCTTGAGTTTCTGGTTGGCGATTGATGGCACCCAAGGGATTCCTATTTAACATAACGATAGGCGTTATAACTTGTCTTGGTAAGAGATTGCACAAACAAAGGCAAGTGCGACACATATGTACAAAAGGCAGTTTCGTCGTGAAGACGCGACAGTGTGACTAGGTTATGATTTCATTACAGATCGTGAATGACCTCTTGTGTTTGAACTCTTGGTGCATGACATTGAACTTAGACTCAAGTGTCGACTTTGGCATAGTGATGCCTAGACAGACGACTTCTGACTCAGTTTGGATGTGTGTTACAGGCATGACGCCGTTAGACAAGACATGTACACAAACTTGACCTTTGACCCGTAATGTAGGGGAAAGATGGGTTTAATACCCGAGAGGTTTTGACTATGCTTGTAATACTCCGTATTTATAAGTCTTTGGGTACTCTATCGAGTAGGCCTTACTCCGTCGAGTAAGGGTGATTTGCGTTTTAAAATAGTTTCTGACCTGTTGGGTACTCGATCGAGTAACGTGGGTACTCGATCGAGTAAGGGGGCACTCGATCGAGTACCTTAGCTACTCGATCGAGTAGCCGGTTTTACGGGGAGATTTCTCGGGTTTTGTTAATTATGCGATTAAGGTATATAAGCTTTGTCGTCATTGTTCTAAATCACTTTTGCAAAACCTAAATTACTGTTTAAGAGAGAAAGCAAGCAAGTTCTTCATTCTAATCGCATAATTAGCAATCCCCGGAGTTTGGAAGGTCAGTTCGCGTCGTTGTTCATACCGTTGAGTTCCTTGCGTCGAGGGTAAGATCTATGTACTCTTTTTATTGTCTTTCTTTTGATTTGGTTAAACCCTAATTTAGAGATTTGGGGGTTTATGTGTAGTATGTGATTTGGTAGCCTTTATGTGTTGTATGATAGGAGGAGGGTTCATAGAGGAGGCTTTTGATTCAAAGATTAGAGACCGTCTCGATTATGTGCTTACGGCAGGATTACCTACTCAGTATTAGTCCCATAATGGGATGATTGTTGATGTGTTGAGATTGATTGTTTGATATAGTAATTGTATTGACTACCTTTTGTGATTGTGATTGTATATTGTTGATAGATTCAGACGGTTGTTGATATTGTGATTGTGATTGGTTGCCTATGGTTCTCGAGATGCGTTCTCGGCTGAGTGGAGTCACTTGCGGGAGTGGCTTCACGCCTTGGTTTCGCCCTTCGTGGAACCCGCCACGGAAGGGGATGTGCACATTAATGAACATGGGTTTATCGCTCGGTATGAAGAGCGGGGATTTGGTGGGTACGGCTGCGGTCCCCCATCGGCGGTGGCTGGTCCAGTGGACATCGGTGATTGAGATTGTTGGGATTGGTGTGATTGTATGTGTGACGGTGTGAGCTATCTGTTTATCGGATTGTTGATATGTATATAAATTGTGTGATTAGTCGACCCCGTTTAAATGTTTTAAAAGCGTGGTGATCCATTCGGGGTGGTGAGCGATTGCTTAGCAGTATATCTTGATACGCGTGGGATCTAGTGGGGATGGAGTCATCACATATCGAGTCTTTAGTCTTTTTGTGTTTGTTAGGACAGTTCCTTTTTGTTGGTTTATAGTTTGAGAGCAGTTGTATTTTGCTTACAGTTGGTTTTGTTATGTAATCACTTAACTTGTTTAATAAAGTATGTTTCTTCATTGTCTTATGATTATCATGCCTCGGGTAACCGAGATGGTAGCATCTTTATACCTGAGTGGTCCTGGTAAGGCACTTGGAGTATGGGGGTGTTACAATGCTAATGACATTGAAGATGTCTCGATAATTGGGCAACACGACCTAGACCAGAAGGTCGGTACTAACTTCGGCAGAGACTCGACGTTATCTAGACGACTTGACTTGAAATCAACTCGAGGCTGAATCAGAAAGGTGGACTGAAATTTTCGAAAATAGAAATTTTCAAAAAGGTTCATTTGTCGTTTTATGGACAGCTTCCGAAGAGTAGCGATCTCCGAAAGTCGATCAGTTGAAGAGTTGTCTTAAGTTTGTTTTCAAAAGACGGTTTGAGTTGAAATTGCGGCGGCTCTGCAAACAAAGTGTTGTTTCCAGAAGTCGGTTTTTGAAATTCCGAATCACGGATTAGAAAATCGAGAATTGAAGAATTCGGAATCGTCATCACAGTGGCCATGAAAACGGTTAAATTTGCTTTCAAAGGATTTAAAATTGGGCTGAAAATTTGAAAACGGTTAAATTTGTTTTCAAAGATTGAGTTTTGATTTAAAATCTGAAAACGGTTAGATTTGTTTTCAAAGGATTTATAATTGGTTGAAAATTTGAAAACGGTTAAATTTGTTTTCAAATATTGAGTTTTGATTTGAAATCTGAAAACGGTTAAATTTGTATTCAAAGACTTGATTTTGAATTGAAATTTGAAAACGGTTAAATTTGTTTTCAAATAATTTGAAATTGGAGTGAAATTTGAAAACGGTTAAATTTGTTTTCAAATGATTTGAAATTAGATTGAAATTTGAAAGCGATTAAATTGGCCTTCTAACGATTTGATTTTTGATTGAAATTTGAAAGCGGTTAAATTGGCCTTCAAACGATTTTATTTTTGATTGAAATTTGAAAGCGGTTAAATTGGCCTTCAAATGATTTGATTTTGAATTGGAATTTGAAAACGGTTAAATTCATTTTCAAATTATTTGATTTTGAATTGGAATTTGAAAACGGTTAAACTCGTTTTCAAATGATTTGATTTTTTATTTGAGATTTGAAAACAGTTAAATACGTTTTCAAGACTTGAAATTGGAAATTGTGAGGATTGAATTCGTCATTCCGATGGGTTAGAAAACCGTTTTATCTTTTGAAAGACGGTATACAAATCGAAAATTGTGAGAATTGAAATCGCCATTACGACGGCTTAGAAAAGCCAAATCTTTGTTTCGAAAACGAGATTTGAAATTTGGAAAGTTGCATGGGTTGAAATCGTTATTATGACGGTTTGAGAAACGTTTTTGTTTGAAAACTGATTTCGAATTTTGAAAATTCGGGGGTATAGTTTGTCATTACGACGGCGTAAAATGTGATTTGAAACGGTTGTGAAAAACCAAGATTTGAAATTGTCGTGATGACGACATGAAAAGGTGTATTTGAAATGGTTATAAAAACCGGGTTTTTGAAGTGGCCATAATAACGGCGCGAAGTGTGTTTTTGAAACGGTTGTAGAAAACCGGTTTTGATAGTCGTCATTACTACGGCCTAAAAAGGCGATTTTGAAATGGTTATAAAAATCGGGTTTTGAAATGGCCATTATGACGGCATAAAAAGGTGCTTTAAATGGTTATAGAAAAGCGGGTTAGAAAATCGTCATTACGACGACCTAGAGAGGCGTGTTGAAATGGTTATAAAAACTGAGTTTGAAAATCGTCATTACGACGGCCTAGAAAGGCGTATTTTTTGAAATGCAACGGTCGGCGAACGACCGAGGTTTGAAACGGCCATTATAACGGCGCAAAAAGGTATTTTTGAAACGGTTGTAGAAAACTGGTTTTAGAAGTCGTCATTACGACGGCATAAAAAAGGGTTTGCAACGGTCGGCGAAAGAGCGAGGTTTGAAATGGTCATTATAACGACGCAAAGGGGTGTTTTGAAAGTTTGAAATGACACGGAAGGACTTATGATCACATAACACATAAGCACTCACAGTTCATTATATTATGCATAATCCTGACACGGGTTTTGGCTTAAAGGGTGGGTTACACACCAAGCAATCAAACCCCGATTTTCGAGAGGGATACCAATCCAAACAAAATATGTAAAGAGGATGCCCTAGACTCGTGCTCGAAGGTGATGAAAGCTCTTTGACGAAACAGAAATGCGTAACGTCAACGGTATGCTTGACTCAATCGGGATTCGAAACGCGGGGATGAGAAAACTCGCGCCGACGGGACGAGCCAATTGGTCGAAAAGGGTTAGGTTGTGGGCCCGGACAAGGAACCCGACTTATGACCGTAATATCAATTAATGCACTTTAACCACAACCTCGTTCGAGTTTCACCTCTAAGGATCACAAAGACACAAATGTCCTAGTTTTCCCTAGCGGAGTCGCCAATCTGTGGACATGGGCCACAGGCCGGTCTGCGGATTTGGGCCACCTACCGATCTGCGGTCACGGGCCACCTGCACGCCAAGCCAAACTGTGGACATGTAGCGGTCTTTTGAAAACCACGCTCGGCGGCGAAAAAATGATTTCGACCGGATCGCTTTAGATCGGTCGGTTTTGTCTCGGTAAAGGTCTCGAAACGATTAAAGATGTTCGGAGTCGCCACCAAGCAATTTTGGGATTCTTGGAACCCGTTCGAAATCCACTTTATACCGTGGTCAAACGAAGCACAAAGCAGTGTTTCACATAGGTACTAAAGATAAGGACTCCTCCCCTTTTAGCATTTTATGCCTAAAATGACTCTCGTACGCCCTAGATAAGGTCGTCCACTGTCCAAAGGTTCTGAGTAAGGGTTGAGGGTATGTATTGGGAAGCCCTTTAATCGGACACCCAATCCCGCCCGCGTTAGGGGCCTCTACTGATCGATCGTGGTTGTTTAAGTGCAAAAGTTGATAAAACGGTAAATGCATGAATGCACATCCAAAAGTGTTAACCTAACATGTGATCTTTCTAAGTCGGTTTGTTAATCCAAATATCAAGCATAAGATGTCAAGTTGGATTTGGATTGATTTACATGTGAAAACGGAAATTAAACATCCATTTACCAAATTCGGATTATGATGCTTAACACGATCCATTTATTTCAAAAAGTGTGTTTAAAAGACAAAGTATAAAATGCAAACTCGTCAATCTGATCCGTCACGTATTCGGATAAACTGTAATCGGGATCGTCCTAAACAAGTACCAAAATGGGACAGAACAGTGCCAGGCAGCCCTGTTAAGGCGTGAGCCTATTGGCGAGATAAAGGGCTCTCCCCGGGTTTTTAAATATGAAAACAGACGTTGCCTTGAGGCGCGAGCAATGAGCTGACCCAAGGGGGCGTCTCCTGGTTTTTGAAAACCTTATTTAAAACCGTATATATGATGAAAGATTTGCAAATGTTGTTTGCATGACTCGGAATAATTACTATTGTGTTAGTAACATTCGTTGTCGGATTTGCATATTTGAAAAATATAGTTTACAAATAAAAATGTAAAATGTTTGATTTGAACTAAATATGTTAAGTTCATTTCTTTGTAATTAGTCAAGTTTGTCATCGTACTCGGATTAAACCGACATGGTATAAAGAACCAAGGATGATTATGAATTATGACTAATATATTTACAAATGTAAATAAATGAGAAAAATGGTAAATAAAAGAAAAGGGTGTTAAAATACCCATTAAAATATAATTAACCAATAATATCGAGTCATGGATTAAACCGTCATGGTATAAAGAACCATGGATGATTTTTATAATGGTCAAAATACGTTTATCATAAAAATGATTTGAAACATTTGAAATTGTAAAAACCGTAAAAGGAAAGAGGTAAAAATAAAAGAAATGAATAAAGAGGAAAGACGAGAACAAACACGGATGAGTCTGACTTGGACACCCACAAGAGGCGCGAGCATCCATGCATAGCAAGGAGCTTTTGTCTCAAGCCAAAACTCGGTTTTCGCTCGTCTAACCTATATTTGAATTGTGTTATGCATTGTTCATGGTCATAAACTAATAAAAACAGTAAAGACATGAAATAAATGAGTTGTTTAAACCCTCAAACTTACGTGTATATATGTTTGCGAAATAGACGACTTTAGAGACGGTTTTCTTGTTGTGACTAATCGCGAATAATGAATTTTAAAAAGGTGCCTTAACAAAGCATTTTGTTTTGAAAATATGTTAATTAAAACATGTTGATTGATGAATTGGGTTTGTCAAATGGATCGGTCGAATGCACGGCGAAGGTACCAAACAATATGTGTAAGGCTTGTGTTTACGATCGGTAGGTCGTAAACACGTGTCGATTTTGTGACTTAGGAAGTCGAGTCTAGAAGTTTAAGAGAGAGGTGAGGGGGCGGACACTCGCGTGTAGATTATGGTGTGTGAAGGATGGTATTTATAGAGAAATGTGAGGTGGTAGGTCGGTTGTGTATGCTTAGAGGCTAAGCAGACACCCCATTCAGGCGCGAGCTACCTCGTGATACAAGTGGGTGTATTGTCCCTTTCAATTTGGACGTGGCCTATTCTCCATCCATTATTGATTTGTGGTAATCAAATAGGATGTCGTATAACAATATGGGCATCTAATAAGATGATTTTGGTTTTACATGAGGTAGGTGTTTTGTGTGCTTGACTCGGGTTTGACCCGTGTAAGTCGAGATTTGAATTTCGAGTCGGTTTTTGGCTCGGTGTCGGTTTTGACTCAAATTAGGGTCATTTTAAAGAAAATGACATGATAAAGACATTCATGACATTATTTTAGACATTCGAGATTTGGTTTGACTTGGTTTGACTCAGGTTGACTCGAGTTGCGGGTTTCTAAGTCGGTTTTGGGTCCGAAGACGGTTTTGACTCTAATTAGGGTCATTTTAATGGAAATGACATGATAAAGGCATTCATGGCATTATTTTTGACATTCGGGATTTGGGTTGACTCGAGTTGCGGGTTTCTGAGTCGGTTTTGGTTCCGAAGATGGTTTTAACTCTAAAAAGTGTTATTTTAATGCAAATGAAGTTAGAAAACTTTTGAAATCATTTTTCATATCCGAGTAGTGCATTAAACCATCTCATGTATAGCCAATACACGCACGCATATCAAAAATACGTTATAGTCCGATCATCATCGGGTGAAGGTGCAGATACTGGGTATCTACAACTACTAACTTAGCTTTCACCCTCATTAGTGTTGTCTATTGTTCATAACAGGCCTGTTCATTCCAATATCTTGATCTAGGTCTGAATTTAACCGGATTAACTAATTTAGAATCGTGCACTTAAATAAACGATTACAAGTAAATTGCTATGAATCAATTCTCACAATCAAAACCGTCTAATCTAATTATAACATTATTTTTTTACTACCATGGCTCCCCTAATCCTAGCACAAAAGGATTTAGCTACGTATGTTTATAATAAAACTAATAACAACAATTGATAAAATAATAGAAGACATAATATAGAGATTGAAAGGGGGAAATTGCATAAACTAATAACAACTAATTAAAACAGAAATTAAGAGACAAGTAATTAAGAGTGCAAAGAGGAATTAAATTAAATCAAGAGAGTAAAGAAAGATTACAAAGTTTAGGATCCGGAAAGAGAGAACAAAAGTAATGTTGCACAAGAAAAGAAAAGCGTGTGCTTATTAATTAAGAGTAAAGTATGCAGAATGAAAGATAATTAAACCTAGTTTCGTCTTCCCTTTATATAGGGAAGATATTTTGTTAACCTAAAACATAATTAAGATATTAAATCCTACGTTTAATGACAAAAGTTCTCGATCGAGTACAATAGAACTACTCGATCGAACATTTGTTCTATCCAAACCTCTCGATCGAGAACTTCACCTCTCGATCGAAGGCCTTCAAAATACCACCCCTCGATCGAAGGCAGCAGACTCTTTGATCGACACCTTCTCTTTACCATAGTCACTCGATCGAACAAATTAGCCAACAAAAGGCTTCGATCAAGTACACTGCCAATGAACCAGCTCCTTGTTTTGTTGATTAGCTTCCGAGACCACTTCACGCTTCCCGAGGCATAGTAATTCTACTTCAATTCTTCCATCTCCATAAATGCATGCTAAGAGGCAGAAAAATGCGTGATTCCGATACTTTCGGTTCCGTTCCTGCAAATAAAGCAAAGCGAACCAAAGTAGACTATTCGGGGAATTTCGTAGCTTAATACTACGAGAATTACATGGAAATGCGTGCATAAGAGGCCAAAAAGGACTATGTAAAATGCACATATCAACAGTTTGGCGCCCACCGTGGGGCATAGTGTCGTCTCCGTTAATCATTATACGAACAACAGAAGCATGTCAGGGCAACCAGAAGCAAATCTGAGCGAAACGGACGGCGCTCCTGTAACACGAGCACCGCCCCCACTGCGGCTTTTACAGCAGTACACGTAACCCCGACACAACCACCAAACTTCATTCCTACATAAGGGACATTTCCAGTGCCAGCAATTAAGCAAAGCCACAGTTCTCAAATAGCGGGGAGTCAACTGCAAATGGAAAGGGCGCAAGTCAGAGACCCAGGTGTCGGCCAAGATAAAAAGAGGATGGGACAACCGGAGAAAGGGGGACAGTCCAAGCACCAATATCTGGCTCCACCAAATCTTACCAGCATCATGATAAGCGGACTAGATACCCTGGCAAGGACCATCAGGACAATGCAAAGTGAGAATAAGAGCATGAGGTCTCAGATGTAAGCAGATAACAATCTCCTTCAGGCCCAGATTGATGAGCTACAACAGCAAGCTGCCACTCCAGCAACCTGGACGCAAGATGTCAGATTCAGGGGAGCGTCAATAGGAGACAGTGAGAGGAGGCAGGCACGCCTACTACCGCAAGATATCGTAACTCGGCTAGATATGGTAACCACACTGCAACAGAGGAGAGGCCTAATTCCAACAGGATTGGGGGCACTAACACCAAACGATGAGTCAGTGCGCCAGGAACCAACGCCCATATCAGGTATTCTTCCCCTAGGTAATTTCATACGTTCTGACAATCTCTCTGGCGCAGATGTAGGGGAACACCGACACCCACAGAGCAGGTTGAGATCCGCGACCCCGTCAGTCATAGAGCCAGCCCTGAATAGGCCAGAATATGCATGGGTGAGAAATTCAGGTCCAGCAAGATCGTAGATGCATGCATTAGCAGCAACTGGACAGCAGGATCTTGCAAGGACTATGGATCTGCAGCCGCAGGTGCATCAGCAACTTACAGGAAGGGAAGCCTATATAGAGTAGCAGTACCAGGAACTATGCAGCCTTCTCTGAAGAGTCCCAGGAATGTCGCCACCCATGGAGATGGCAGCGCCTGACAGCTATGCGGACTCGCCCTTTACTGACGCCATAGATACAGTGGCTTTGCCAAAAGGGTTCAGTGTCCCGGAAATGACTCTTTTTGAGGTGACCACAGATCTCTGCGATCACGTTAGCCAGTACAAACAGAAGATGATGGTGACTATAGCAACAGGGGTCTCTAAAGAAGCATGTATGTGTAAAGGATTCGGGTCAACCCTATCAGGAGCAGCACTACAATGGTTTGTCAGCCTACCCAACAAATCTATATCCCCATTTGTCGACTTAGTCAACGCCTTCAACCAGCAATTTGCCAGCAGTCGGAGGATTCTGAAGCAGCCTAGTGACCTTCACAGGATCGTACAAGAAATTGGGGAATCAATCAAGGACTACGTTACCATATTCAACAGGAAAAAGGTGGCCATACGAGGTTGTGACACGTCAACAGCAATTAATGCCTTCAGGCAAGGCTTGGATAAAGATTCAGATCTATATAAGAAGTTAACGATGCATCCCTGCGAGAGATTCGAGGAAGTTCAGCAGCGCGCAACAGCAGCATTACGGCTGGAAGAAGATATATTCTGTCCAGAAAAGGAACGGTAACTTTTAAAAGAACGAGTAGGAAGGTTCCGACAGAGAAAAAGGACGAGAGAACTAAACCATATAGCATGCCCAACATCAGCAAAGTGGCAGAAAAATCTCAGCAAGGGGAGGATTCGCAATATCCACCCAGGTTAGCTGAGTACGGGTTCAATACAGGTATGGAAGGTCTGTTAAAAGCATTGACAGAACTGGGCGACCAGGTGAGGTGGCCTAAGCTGCCTACACAAGACTGGTCTAATTATGATCGAGACCGCAGTAAGAGGTATAAGTTTCACCAAGACATAGGACACCGAACAGAAGATTGTTTCAGACTACGGAAAGAGGTAAAATTTCAGGTACAGAAGGGGAATCTGGATCACCTGTTATCACGTTGGGGCAAGCAAGACAGAAGGGAGACGACAAATCAGGTGCTCCCCTCTGCCTCAACTATCTGCAGCAAGATCATTAACGTGATAACAGGTGGATCCGAATTGTCAGGGTTAACCTACTCTGCAGCCAAGCGGCGAGCTACCAATGGCAAAGGAGACCACCCAGAAACATCATGCAGGGTGAGCCATAATGACTTGCTTGCGGTCACATTCGACGAAACTGATGCAGGGAACGAGACAGAGCAGCACCACGACTCCCTCACCATAACATTATCTATTGGGAACTGCACCGTGCGAAAAGTATTGGTATACACTGGGTGCTCAATTAACCTCATCATGTTAGAAACTCTCAAAATAATGGGCTTCGACAAAGAAAACTTGACAAAGAAATCTGTGCCACTGGTGG
Organism: Silene latifolia; assembly: GCF_048544455.1. Taxonomy (NCBI): domain Eukaryota; kingdom Viridiplantae; phylum Streptophyta; class Magnoliopsida; order Caryophyllales; family Caryophyllaceae; genus Silene; species Silene latifolia. Next base: position 287,697,170 of record NC_133538.1, read on the forward strand.
GATTTAGCGGTGAGACGGCACATACAGTACACGAGATAACCATCCTAACCTATATTAAAGGGGTCCACAAATTAGTAAGGTACCTAGTCATCGAGAGCCCAACCACTTACAACGTTATCTTGGGGAGACCGTGGCTGCATCAAATGAAGGCAATCCCCTTAACATACCATCAGTGTCTCAAGTTCCCAACTTCATGGGGTGTAGTCAAAGTGAAAGGAGATCGCGAGGAATCCAGAAGCTGTTATAAGCAAGCCCTAAAAGCCATAACCAAGCTTCCCTCATAGTAATTACAGGACCGGGGCACCTCGGAGGAATACATGGAGACACCCTCAGAGGAATTAGATCAAGTCCACTTGGACGAGGCGCACCCGGATAGAGCAGTGTTAATTGGAGCAATATGTACTGAAAAGCTACGAGATCAGCTAATTCAATTTCTTAAGGAGAACATGCACTGTTTTGCCTGGTCCTACAATGATATCGTCGGTATAGATCCATCCATCATCTCACACAAGTTAAGCGTGAATCCGGGCTGCACCCAAGTACAGCAGAAGAGAAGAAAATTTGCGGCAGAACGGAACGAGGTTATCAACAAGGAAGTAGACAGCCTCCTGGCAGCAGGAAAGATCAGGGAGGTCAGCTACCCTGACTGGCTCTCTAATATAGTGATAGTACCTAAGAAGAATGGAAAGTCGAGGGTGTGTGTAGACTTTGCGGACCTAAATAAAGCTTGTCCTAAAGATCCTTTTTCGCTACCACATATCGACACAATGGTAGATGCCACAACCAGGCACGAACTACTCACCTTCCTAGACGCCTGGAGTGGTTATAATCAGATTAAGATGCATCCACAAGATCAAGAGAATATGGCATTCATGTCAGAACGAGGCATATACTATTATAATGTAATGCCCTTTGGCCTGAAAAACGCTGGCTCCACCTATCAACGCCTAGTAAACAAGATGTTCAAATAGCAGATAGAGAAGACCATGGAGGTATATATAGATGATATGGTAGTTAAGTCGAGGAAAGCTGGTATGCACATGGAACACTTAGCATATACCTTCAAAACATTAAGGGAATATAAGTTGAAGCTTAATTCATCAAAGTGCTCGTTTAGGGTGTTCTCCGGGAAGTTCCTAGGGTACATGGTAACTCAGAGGGGGATTGAAGCCAGTACGGAGCAGATAAAAGCAGTCCTCCAGCTGGAGTCACCATAGAGGCCAAAGGACGTGCAGCGATTAGCAGAAAAGGTGGCAGCATTGAGTAGATTCATCTCACGAGCCTTGGATAGATGCAAGCTGTTCTATGATATACTGAGAAAGAGCAAGAAGTTCGAGTGGACGGAGGAGCATGAGAAAGCATTCAAAGAACTCAAGTGCTACCTAAGCACACCACCCCTGCTAGCTAAGCTAGAGTGGGGAGAGCCACTGTTCCTATATCTGTCGGTTACAGAAGAGGCAGTAAGTGTTGTTCTGGTAAGAGAGAAGGAAGGGATGCAGCATCCAGTACACTATATCAGTAAGTCTCTACTTCCTGCTGAGACCAGGTACACATCTTTTGAGAAATTAGTGTTAGCTCTAGTCACTGCTTCGTACAAACTACATCCATATTTTCAAACTCATACAATTCACGTGGTAACTAATTATCCACTGAAAACGATCATCAGAAATCTTGAATTATTCGGAAGAATGACCAAGTGGTCGGTACACTTAAGTGGCTATGATTTGCAATTTAAGCCCAGAACGGCAATCAAGTCCCAAGACCTGGCATATTTTGTCTCAGATTTCTGTCCCGCTACCCGTGTGAAGGCAGAAAAGGGGATGTTTACATTACTAGGGGACTAAGAAAGTGGGGTCTGGACCTTATACATAGATGGGGCTTCAAACGCTCGGGGAGCTAGAGTGGGTTTGGTCCTCAGGTCCCCAAAGGGGGATATGATGGTACAAGCAGTCGGGTGTGAATTCAAAGCAACTAATAATGAACCAAAATACGAGGCACTTATACTCGGGATGCAAATGGTCCAAGGGCTCAAGGTGAGAAACCTGAGAGTATACAGTGACTCATTGCTTGTGGTAAACCATGTTAACAATGATTATGTGGTGCGTGATTCGAAAATAATAGCCTACCTGAAGATAGCCACGGAGAAGAAGTTAAAGTTCCGGTCTTTCAAGATTACTCAGGTCCCAAGGGATCAGAACGTGGAGGCAGATGCCCTGGCCACGTTGGGAGCCACCTTCCAGCCCACGGAACTCTCTACTATACCAATCACTCACGTGTTAACCCCAGCTATACAGAAGGAATTGGAGCAAAGTCCACAAGGGGAAGCAACGCGCGTAAAACAAGTGAATGGAGCAGGAATCCTGGTATCAGATGAATACCAAAAGGCGGATTCAGATTGGAGGAAACCTTATATAGAGTGGTTGAAAGAGGGGAAACTCACATAAGATAGGAAATAAGCACAGAGCTTTAGGATCAAAGCTTCCAGATTCGTACTAATAGATAACATGCTCTTTAGAAGATCGTTGGCGGGACCTTATCTCAGGTTCCTAAATAAGAAAGAAGTCAACACAGTGTTGCAGGATGTGCACAGCAGAGAATGTAGAAATCACGCTGGGGGATGAAGTCTATCTAATAAAATCTTAAGGCAGGGGTACTTGTGGCCTACCATGAGGGCGGACGCTGTAAATCACACCAAACGCTGTGATTCATGCCAAAAGGCAGGCCCAGCAATTCATCAGCCAGCAGAACCAATGCATCCAATCATCTCCCCGTGGCCATTTATGATGTGGGGGATGTACATAGTAGGAAAGCTACCCAGGGCTCCAGGGAACAGGGTATATATGCTCGTCATGACCGACTACTTCAAAAAGTGGATTGAAGTTGAAGCAATGACAGAGGTAAAGGAGGCACAGGTGATCTCTTTTATAAAACGTAACATCATCAGCAGATTTGGGATACCGTCAGAAATCATATGCGATAATGGATCCCATTTCATATCCGATAACAGTGAAGGGTTTTGTTCACGTTGGAACATAACGATGAGAAAGTCTGGTCCCCGGTACCCAAAGATAAACGGCCATCCAGAATCCAGCAATAAAATCATTGTGGAGAACCTCAGTGTGGACAAGGCCCTCGGGAACTGCATTCGCGGGATCCACACTAGAAATAATCGACTGGAGGTTCTTTCGAATCGAATTAAGACAAATTAGAGTCGCCACCAAGTTTTTTGGGAACTTGGAACCGTTCAAGTCAACTTTACACCTTTCATCGAAAAGCATAAAGCCAATCGACTACGAGTGATTAAAGATAAAGACTTGTACCCTATATCACTCGATTTGAATGACTCTCGTAATCCAATGGTATTTAGACGGATCCACAAACCATAAATCTTGAGTAAGGGGTGAGGGTACGTGTTAGGAAACCCATAAGGACACCTAACCCCGCCCGTCAATAACGGCCTCTACTAAGTCAAGTGTCGGATTTCAAACAAGGTCATAGCTACTACGATATATGATATGCAAACATCGTTTTAAAACCCTAACATGTGACAACAATTTCTATGTCGTTTTAGATGCAACTAAACTAACTTTGTCAAAGTTGTAATTTAGCATGTGGGTTGATTGATCTAACAACATGTAAAGCAAACAAACAAGGCTTGATGGGAATGGGGGAGCCGTTGGGATCTACCCTATTACAACCCAGGCATTTCATGCCGACACAACAAGAAATTAAAGATACAACTCGATCTAAAATACAACGCTATACACAAAACCGTACAAGACGCATTATACGGCCAATTCGGCCTAGGGAAACGTGCACAAAAGGGTGGCCCACGGCTCACATGACTCACGGCCTTGGGTCACTCTCGTAATGCGTGCTTTCACTTAATCCTATCGAATTAGACATAGGGCCACACACCAAAGCATGCATTAGCATAAATCGGGCCATGTTGCTTTAAACAACATGCGATTTACTACGCTCTTACATGCATTGGGGAACAACCGTCTAACCAAATAAGACTAAGGTTTTTAGAAATCATTTGACTCGATGACGGAAAAAACTAATTACAAACAAACTACCAAATACGACTCGATAAACAAAGTAATTACAAGATACGAGATAACAAGATAAAGATAAGAAAAAAACGAGAAAAGGACTACAAAGACACGGCCAAAACACGGCCTACACGTTCTAGCCTACCCTAATTCTTAGGTTAGATTCATTAGGTTAGATAGATGATTGCGAAACGGGTTAGGAAACGAGTTAGAAAATAAGTTAGAAACGACGTTGATCGATTGAGATGAGGTCACGCGAATGTGTATTCTACACGGCCTAAAGGGGTCAAATTAGGTCAAGTTTGCTAATTAATTTAACTCATCGAGTGTTAATAAGAAGGTGCTAATCACGCACTCTTATACTAGCGAGAAATTAGGTGAAAGAGAGAGATGAATTCAATTAAGTTACAGAATTGTTAATCGGTTTTAAAAGCTATGTCGATGTACCCTAAAGTGTCTAATTAGGTTATTAAATTGATCTAATGTCATCTAAACGAGTTATATGTTAACAATCAGAGGTCATACTAACATGTAAGTGGTCTAGGGGTAGGTCGAATCACACGAGAGAAGAGAGGGGTCAAAAGCGAAGAACGAAGTCAGAAATCGTTTTATTAATGCCCTACCTTGAACACGAGGATATGTAAATGAGACGGGGGTGTACGACCGACTTATGTAGCGGTTTCTTTCCCATCTCAAGTCAATGCGGGTGTTCATGGTGGTACTTTAACTCATACTCGGACTAAACTAGTTTCATAGTTAATGAGAACAATCGATAAACAAAAAACGATAAACAAACAAAAACGAACCATAAAAAACAAACATAAAAAACGAAATAAAAGGGAGAAAGAGGAGGATTTGATGCACCCTCAACCTACATGTATCGTTGACACCGTCTTGGGTCGTAATCGATGGTAGATTTTATCTCGAGAGGCCGTCGTCGACGAAGAAACAAAGCAAACAACACGTTTTTTTGCAAATCTGGACAGCAACTTTCAAACTGCGATTTCTCTCTCGTTTCACGGTGAAAATTCGATTTAAAAGATGTTTTGAAAACTAGAAAGAGAGAAGAACAGAGATCTTAAAACAATCCCTGCTCGTTTTGAGTTACTGGGCACGAAAAACGAGCACAAACAGAACTGGACAGACAGGAAAAGCCGCGAAAACAGAGTGTATAACACTCTGTTTTTCGAGGGAATTCGTGTACTCTCAAGGGCAATTTGGCTCGTAAATCTTTGTCTAATATGTAGATGGATGTTGTGTGGTTAATTTTGAGCAAGAAACTCGAATTTTGATGGAGGTTTGAAGGGAGAACGAAAGGTTTCAAAGAGGACACACAAAGTAGGGTAAAAGGGGGGAGAGGCAGACGGGCTCGGTTTGCACATAGCTGCTGTCCAGCAGCTTTTGTGAGGGTTTGAGAGGCTTTGTGAAGGGTTTTCTTGGTGGTTAAGGTAAGGTAATATGGGTAGGATACTAGGGTATGGGTTAGGGTTAATGGGCTGTGGTTTTGTTGGTGTTTGGAGCGGGTTTTGGGCTCGGGATTTGGCACGCAAAACAGGGGGGCTGCTCGTGTTTTTGCGGGCTGTTGGGGGGTGTTTGGGATGGGATTTGGGCCGTGGTTATGGGGTTCGAACTGGGGTTGGATGGGTAGAGGCTTAGGTTGGTTAGTGTACTCGAGATTCGTGCCAATTCGTAAAGAAAACGGATTCAAAAACCGAGCTATAATCGAGCTCCAAAACACGTGTTTAAAACAAGTTTTTTTTCGATTTCTAAATCGATTTTTCAAATCGATTAACACATTAAAATAAATGACTTTTCAAATAAAATATACTAATAAAATGATTTTTCAAATCAATTATTTATTTTATTTTCAATAAAATAAACTTTGAGAAAATAAATTCAAAATAAAATAAAATAAATTGAATTCACCTTAAAGAAAGCTTTAATTTAAATATCATTTAAATTAATAAAATACTCCGTCGACAACGCTCATTCTACATCGTAAAACGAGCCCAAATAATGACAATGACAACTGAAGAATACATGTGTCCTATCATCATCGGGTGTTTGTCGGGTTCTCTATAAATTCCAATATCGACGGATACGGGTATCTACACTCAGGAAGCGATTGGAGGAGCTAGAGGGTAAGTAGGTAGATGAGCTACCACTACTACTCTGGTCAGACAGGATGACACCAAAGGTAGCAACAGGACAGACACCGTTCAGCTTGGTATTTGGGGTGGAAGCAGTAATCCCATCGGAAGTTCTGGTACCAACACACAGATATGGCTGCCAAACAGCAGAGCAGAATCAAATCGAAATGACTAGGAGCCTGGACACAGTTGACGAGCTAAGAGAAAGTGCTGACATACGTATGGCATAATACAAGAAATCTGTAGCCATAACTTATAACAAGAATGTCAATGTGAGGACCTCGCGGTAGGGGACCTGGTACTCAGAAGGGTATTTGAGAATACCAAAAATCACAAGGCAGGCAAGTTTGCTTACAAATGGGAAGGATCGTATCAAGTCGAAAGCATTGTTAAGAATAGGGCATACAGGTTGATGACCATGCAAGGTCAGATCCTACACAAACCCTGGAACATTCGCCATCTGAAACAGTACTTTGTCAGATAAAGTACTAAAACTTTAGTGTAAAGCAAAAAAGGGGGGGGGGGGGGGTTGCGGATAATATATGCTTTAAGTTATGGTTTGTTTTTTACTTTTAGTTGCTTTTATTTTCTTTCATTTTTCGAACAAATTGAGTCGTTTTAAAAACCAAGTAGTCCAAGTTGTGGCTTCCTGGATCCAGCTGTTGCCTTGAAACACCATGAGATAGCACCAGGTAATTTGTACTATTTGGGTATTTTTATGCTTCTAGGAAGAAAGTCTTTGAGTGCTAACGTTGGTTACTTGTCAGGCAAGGTAAACTTTGAGGGTCCAATCCCTGCCATGTGGGCTAACGTTGCAAAGTCAGACACGTGGAGGGCATACGGTCTAGAGATGGCAGGGCACGGCGATACAAAGACCACCTGCATCTCAGCGTTAATCCCAAATAAAACCGTAGCTACGATGTGGGTACTAAAATCTCGGGGCCATATACATAGGTGCATGTACGAAAATACAAACGGTGGAACCACAGGGAATGCAACATTCCCTGTTAACCGAAAAAGGACAATGAGAGGTACGCTTTAACTAGCTATCCAATTGATAAAATATTTTACGGCATGGGTAAAATATTTTATCAAACATCTGCCACCAGGGGCAGAGGTTATGTACCTGTTACCAGGGCAACCTCCTGGAAAATAAAAAGTGGGAACTAAGCCCCAGACGCAGAAAGCACATCATAAAACATAGTAAAAGGGGCCTGAAGACCAGGCCTAGAGCATTTCAAAATAAAGACACCTGCTACCCATAGCAGGTGCCAGAATAGTTTCAAGCCTACACACCAGCAGGCGCAAGCACACATAAAAACAAAATAAAAGTGTTTCAAAAGTATAGTTAAAAAACTTGCACCACAAAGAGCCAAGTCCCTAGAAAATATGATTGAAAATTTTTAACAGAGGTCAATCCTCTCAACAGCAGCACCCTGACTTTTGCCCTGCTTCCCATGCTCTGTCTGGTCCTTAGACACAGGTACCTGATCAGTCCCAAGAGTCACTGCAGCATCACTACCAACCGCATGTGCCAGGATCTCCTCTACAACATTCGCCTCAGAGATAGTTCAAGAGATATCCATGGCAAGGAATTCAGGCTCAGGGTTAGCAGCCTCAGCATCAGGAGGGAACAGAACACTCAAGTCCATAACATTGGGAAAAGCACGGGCAAATTCAGCCTGCTCCTCCTCCAGGTTCCAGGAAGTGTGCCTCCCCTCAGTGTAAGCCCGGATGCAGCCAATCCTCCCTTCAAAGGCAGTATAGGCTCCCACATTCTTGGCTAGTTCAGCCATCTCTTCAGCACGAGCCTCAGCCTTTGTCAGCCCAGTGTTCAGAACACAGTTAGCTTCCTACGTCCTAGCGAGCTGATCATTGGCCACCTCCTTCTCCCTCTTGGCCGCATAACGTTGCTCCCTCAGTTTAGCACAGGTGGTTATGAGCTCCTTGTTCTTCCCCACATACGCCAAGCATTCAACCTTGGCTCTCTTCAGCATCTTGCGGAGGTGAAGTGAAGATTGCAGAGCCTGGGGCACATGAGGAGGCTGTCAGTCAGAAAGAAAGTTGAAATGATGAAAGCAAGGGATAAAGGGAGCAAACAGCAGACTTACAAGAAAGCATTGTTCAGCAGCCAGGTCAGTCATCTCTTGAGGGTCAATCTCGTCAAACATCTGGGTACAGGTTGGTGTCAAGAGCCGCTTCAATGAGGGCCAGTAGTTGACACGCTCTGCGTCTCCAAAGCCAGCAGGAAGATGGATCAGTTGGTCATCGGCACGAGTTGGGGAACCAGGGTCACGGGGTATGGGAGTGACCTCAATAGGCTCAGGAGTAGGTCTAGCAGCAAACATCCTTTTCGAAGAAGCAGGTGAAGGGGTGGACTCAGCAATCCTCTTCATAGCCTGACGCATCAGGATCTCGGAGGCAGTTGGGCGGGTACTTCCTTCAAAAACGCCAAAAGACAGATATGAATTTTCAGGGTAAATGGCTGCTAAAACAAGCAAGAGTCAGAAAGGGACGCTCACCAGAAGACATGGTTTCTTCAGCAGCAGGATTGTTAAGGCCGGAGAGTAGTGTAGGGAACGTCCTTTGTTCTTCAAGAATGGAGAAGAGCTTGGGAACAGAGGTGTCCTCGTCCTCAGACTCTTCAGGGTTCTTGAGTTCTGCAATAAATCACAGGGTAAGAAAGGTAAGTAACAGAAGAGATCAGGGAAAGAGACATGCAAGCGTACTTACTCTTGGCCAGGATCAAGTGTTCAAAGAGGTAGTTGGCATGCAGAGGAATAGAGTCAAGCTTGATGTAAAAGAAACCTTCATATCAGCCGTCGTCTTTGCCTTTGGCCGCAGACTGAAGGAAATTTTCAGTCGTGTCCACGGCCCTAAAAGTATATTAGCCATTCCTAAGTGACCGACACTCAAACCTATGGGCCAGATCTGATAGCCCGATCTCAGCATCTAGACTATTGTTAAGAGCGACGGACGATAGAAGGATTCTCCATGCATATGGAGCAATTTGAGCCATGGGGAGAGAGTTCAAACGAATACACTCTTAAATCAAAGAAGGAAAGGGAACTTTAAGACCAAGGATGAAGGGGTAAATTTACAAGCAGATCCACCCCTAGACCCAGAAGAGCTTTGATTTTTGGGATGTGAATCTCCACATCATTGCCTAGACCCAGAAGAGCTTTGATTTTTGGGATGTCGCCCTTGTTAGGTTCATATACCCTTATTAGACTCATCTAATCACTTTATAAATTACCCAAAATTTATATTTATGTGGATCTAGTGCATGCATAACAAAATAATGAAATAAGGAAGAAAATCAAGTTTCCTTACATTGTATATGGTTCGAATTTTTGGACACAAGTAAGGTCTCCTACCTTCACTTGTTCTTAAGCTCAAATAATATGGGATGATCCTCCAAGATCTTCAAGTTTCAAGCATAGAGACACTCCTCTTAGTTGCACCCAAGACTATTCCACAATACTAATATTATTAATAACTTGAAAATAATATTAGTTACCTTAAATATTGATTCTAATATTCATATTATTACTACACTAGTAATCTTGTAGAAATATTAGATTTTAGAACAAAGCATGTGCATAAAACAATTTTTATGTTGAGAGGTTTTGAGATAAGCAGAAGAATAATGTTAAGAAGAGAATAATGAAAAATGAGAACCTCTCACACCTTCCTTGGCTGCCGGTTCATGCTCTTATTGGGTGCCAATGTTGCTCTTCTCAATTACTTTGTCTTCACGAGAAAAGGGTATATGTAGGCTTAAGCTTTTTAGGTATAATTTTGATGTTTAAAGCATCTTAAAACCATCCCCTAAACAAACTCGTCCAACCGGTTTTATGCCCTTAATGTGACCTCCATTTTTAACTTTGTCATTTGTCACACAATATATAATGTGGTAGGTCTTTAGGCATGTAACATGTCATTTAGACATTACAATGCATATTTAAACAATTTAAATATCATTACTAAACAAATTACTTTATGACAAAATAAATAGTAATTCATAACTATATGTATATAAATTTGGTCACATTAAGCCTAGTTAATATAATCTACAATATTTTGTAATTATAACTAACCAATTATTCTTATCTCAAATGTTTCATAAACATTAATCAATTTTATTAATATAACAAATTAATTACTAAATTGAATCTTATTTAATCACATTACAATAAGATATATAACTCTCTCTTATAAAATAAATTTGTTCAATTTAAGGATTTAATTAATCCGTATCAATATACGGTTAATTAACTTTTCAGTTTGGGAATCGTCCTATAAGTGTGACCTTACGGGATCAGTTGACCACCACCGTCAAACGACAGTAATGTCAAACTCTAGTTAGCCAATCATTACCGATTGATGTTGATCAGATGATTATATAATGAATCATCCCTTACGTATTTCTTATTATGAGATTTAATTATGATTTTAAATCATGTGATCGCACTATTGTTGAGGACACATACTCCAACAATCTCCCACTTGTCCGAGACAAATGTGCGTCCCCAATTCTCTTGTCCTATTACATCATCTCCCACTCAATGCAAGGTGTCTTGCAGGTCGTACTTGCATTTGATCATATCTTGAGTGGTTTCCTCGATCTGGAGAGTAACTATTTGACCGGAATTATTTACCGTAGATACCTTCCGAGCGTGGCCACGCATTTCTACTTCACTACTCCTCGAGTGGGCCTGAGATTTTAGATAACCCTGACAATGGGATGGACAATTTCTATCGCACTATTCCCTTCGTATGGCCATAGTTCATCATGACCCAAAAGATACCCATTTGACTTCAGTTACGACAGTCGTAGAGCATAAGTTAAAGCCAATCAGAAACTGTGCCAACTTGGGCGAACAGTCTGTAGTCACAGAATCGACTCAAAAGAATACTATAGTAGCTCTCGCCACGACCAGGCTTTATAAAAATTACCAGAACTCTATAAGCGGTCACTGCCCGATCGAGTGTCTCATACAGTCTGCCTATGTGATCGACTAGTCATCCCTTATGACTCTATGGCCCTTGGACTTGCCATCAATCGCATCACACTCTAGTCACTTCGAGACGTCACCTCATATAAGTAACTAGGGGCCAATACTATGTTAATGCAGTTCACTTAAATAGGGTTCAACATTGTCTCGATAACCTATTTGGAAAAACAAAGTATTAAAGAAAAGAGTTTTTAATAAAACCCAAACGATGAATGCATTATCACATATGTAAAATTGATATAATATCAATTATTACATAATCTATAATCCATACTTAATATAGTACATAACTATATATCTCAACTCAATTGAAATGGCATGACTTATCATGCTTAGCCTATGAAAAAGCCTTGGTTAGCAAGTTCTAGCAATACTTTGCACTTTCCCTAACCATACTATATACTATTTCCCATTCTTGTGAATAATCTTGTATTATAAGAACTTCTTTGAGTACGTGTCAAGATCTAATCAGGATATAGGCTCTCTTGCCTTTAAATAACTCCCACTGTCCTCACAATGTGTAGGGATAGGACCTTCGATTATTGGAATGAACTACCATAGTTTCTCCGATTCATAAAACTAAATCCTAATATCATCCCTTCCTTCTTGCATATCTCATTATTGAAAGTGTACTCAATTTTCGTTGTGTATATCTCATTGTTCAACTGTCTAAGATGTTTCTAGCAGTTATCCTCCTTAAATAATATAGCCAAGATGGTTATCTAACCATCCTTATGTGTTTAGAATATGGTTTTGTGTAACTCCTTGCACATAAATCCATCTCATTACTAATCACTTAGCTTCATATCTTTAGTACTTCTTGAGTACTAACCAATGAACTTATATGGCTATATAGAGACTTCTCTCAAGGATTCAATTTATAACTTCTCGTAATACTCCAAGTATACGAAGTTTAAGAATCGTGATACATCTTAGCGTATTGAACTAATCCCGCAGCGGAAGCACGTGGATTCAATTTCTACATGTTCAATACCTTTGAACTTGTCTGGACTCTTATTAACATAAGAATATTCATTTAACGCTAATATCCTCTTAGAACTATCTTTATAGGCCTGGATACCTTAGAGATGTATTATTCTTCTCCTAAGTCTTCTATCATTCACAATGATCAATATGTCCCTACATATAAGACTAGTAACACCACATTACTCCCACTAAACTCCATGTATAAACTACTCGACAAATCGAGAAAAGTTTATCACATGATCAAAACATACAATTCAACTCCTACCTTAGGATAGTTGCGATTTTCAAAAACTCATGCAAGATGATTTTAAAATCCAACTATAAAATCCGATTTTAATGAGGCGTTGTTGTTGCGTGCAAGACCCTTTGCTACCAACCAACCAGGCTAAATAAACATTTTCATGTTTATTTTCATTTCGGACTTTTGCCGAGTTGAAACTAGATAAAGCATCTTAATAAGTTACAGGCTTGTTACTTTCAAAAATAACATGACTCATGTCCACTTTAGATTTCGAAGAAATAATTACTGATTTTGACCAAGAAAGAACATCTTCCTACGTCTTATTCTCAGTTTGTGGCTCTTGAACATTTTCTCCCACTCTGTCTTTAAGAAATAGTCCTCATTTCTTTAATAGACAGCATCACGAGCCACAAACCTTTTGTTCTCGTGATCATGTAGGAAGAGAGAGCGCATGTTTACTATCGAAACAAGCTACAATTCAGGTACCATGCCTAACCATATCTCTATAAATTGTACTTGATTGCTTTAACTATATTTTGTTTTAGAGAAAATTGTTGATTACAGCCTTTTATAAACCTCATTTTGAAAATTACAGCCTTATATAATTTTTTTTGAAAATTACATCCAAAATATTACTTTTCTTCTAAAATTGCACCAACTTGAGTTTTCCGGTGAATTTTTATGATGTTTTTATGATGTTTGGGGTGATTAATTGGTTTGTGTTAAGGAGAGGTAAGAAATTTGGGTAAGTAGGCTCTCAAATAATAAAGGGTACATCATAAAAAACATCATCAAAAATCACCAAAAACCTCAAGTTGGTGCAATTTTAGAAGAAAAGTAATATTTTGGATGTAATTTTCAAAAAAAATTATATAAGGCTGTAATTTTCAAAATGAGGTTTATAAAAGGCTGTAATCAACAATTTTCTCTTTGTTTTAGTGGAAAAATTAAAAATGCTAGACAAATTTGCAACAGAAACTATCTCCAACTTTATAATAAAGATTAAATCATATCAATACACCTTATCTTGATAGGGTGTGATTATGAAAGTGATCTTCATTGTTCCCCATTTTAACAAAGTACTAATATTTTGGTTTCATAATCTGTAGGTTTTGATACCTTTTAAATATTCATTGAACTTATTCAAAGAATTTCTCTACTTACCTCATTAAGTGGATACCTAGTATCTACCTAGTTCGTTGGTAAAAGAGATGAAGAAGTAATAACCTTTTCTGATTGAAATTGTATTCGACCATACACTTCAAAGTGTAAATAGGGCGAATATCTTGCTCTATTCATAATCCTTTTCCGGAAAAAGTCATAAATTAACTTGCTTTAAATACAAGATTCGCATACACCAAAATATTCCCAATAAAATGGTTTGGAAGACTAGTTAAAACTAGTTTCTAAATGCGATTTTCAATCGAGAATTCAGAAATGATTGGGGTCACCAACTTGAGTCTTGTAAATATGACATTTATTTCTAGTTTGAATATAATTACCATGATTTGTATGGTCTCACCATAAACTTAATCGAGGTATGTAAGGGCACAACGCTTGTTTTAATTGCATAAAAGTGAAACCCCTTTGCGGTTTTCTAAAAAAAACTTGAATTATATTCTTATTTAGAGTTAGTGTACATCATAACAATTATTGAGGTACATTTCTAAATACAAAACTAAAATGAGTACACTATAACACTTATATTTCCATGGATGAAATGGCAACTACCCTAGTTCCATTCATTTAAATTTCTGAATTTATTTTTGCTAGTCATCACATGATAATGCCAAATATGATGAAATCCATAAATTTGTATCAAATACTCACGATGTGGTATTTGTCAATAATGAAATGTCAATGTCATAGATATTTAAGAAGGAATATGCAATGTCAAGATCAAGGAATATGTTGGAGTCACACGACCAACTTCCTTGCTCTTTACTTGTTTGGAGTTTGCCTATATTTTAGTGTCTAACACTTTCTCTTTCGAGCCTAGTACTATCCTTAACAATTAAGATAGGAACTTTACTTCATATTGCTCCCACTCACTTTAAAAATTTCTACTTGATGAAGACTTATCTTCATATAAATTCCTAGTTAATCCTTCACAAAGATGAACTCTATTGTGGTATTTGGTCAATCAAAATTTCTAACAAATTAATTTACCAATTTAACATTGTCATATTCTAAACAACTTAAGTGCTTGATGACAAATGTTTAGGTTAAGCAGTAAGACTTTTGAACCATAGATGCATAGAAGATTTAATCAAAACATATTTTGACTAATCATTGCCTCTAGTCATATTTCTTCACAAGAAATCATACATAGGTATATTAGGAATTTAAGATGCTAATCTTATATGACATAGGACAACTCCTATGGAGTTCTATGGAATAGAACGATTCCTATGGAGCTAGTCCACACTCTATGATACGGTTGATTTTAGAAAGAGATTATTTGTCGTTAGCAATAGTGGTTAAGCGGAGACTCGTGTTACAATTGAATGATATCGCATATGAGTAGGAGTAATGAAATAGAACAACATTAAAAACAACGAAATAGTGGGAAAATACAACATTCATCGTTATAATACTTGTAAATATTAATACAAGTATAGCATTTATATAGTGACCTCTACCCAACTTTAATAAATGATTCCGAGATCCAAAATTCATATTAACTTGGATGTGAGACTACGGGCCCTCATCTTTAGCCCGAACCTATTGCGGCTACGGTCGCAAAATACCTTCGTTGAGATCAACCAAACTTTCGAAGTGTAATAACTTTTTATTACCCCACTTATCCAACGTCAAAGCAAGCACCCCGGTATAATATTTCAATACCGTATTGTACCTATATGAAATTTAGAATCATGGGCTCCTACTATTTGGTAAGGCTAAGTCTCAATCTTTTAAAAGTAAAGGTCTTGTCAATTTGTTATCCATCAATTTAAAGTGAGCTAAAAGTTGAATTATCGATAATTATAATTGACACGGTCGATTACTCGATATGATATGCATGTTTTGTTTATGGCAATTTGGCAATGCATGCAACATATTAAAAGAAATGCAAAGCAAATAATAAGTTCCTAGTATAGCCTTTCTAAAATAAAAAAATCAAATAATCTATTACATATTCGGAAACCATCTCCTTTGGTCCCTTGAACTTCATGTGACACGCCTCCCAAGAAAAACACCGTCTTGACTGGAACTCCTTTCCGAATGGCTCCGTCTTTAGGAAACTCCGGAATTACAAAATAATAATAAAAATACATGGCTATTCCTATTATACTTTTGTAATAAAAATTTAAATCTATTAAATTATAAAACGGTGATGCGAAATCACATTAAAATTACAACCAAATTGATATTCCCTTTCATTACGGGTAATACCAATAAAAAACTAAGGCCATACTAAGATAAAATTACATAATTCAAAATTACGTAAACAAAATATGACATTCATTTAAAAAAATGCAGCATTATTATATGTGATTAACATGCCAAATTAATGTGCCAAATCGCCCTATTTAAACCTTATATCGTATATAATCTGGTTTTATGGAAATGCGTGATAATAACTTATTAAAATCACAAATCAATACTTAAATCAATTTTAAGTCCAAGTTAATTGTCCTAACCTTCTTAGGACTCAAAAATAAGTCTTCACTCAATTTTTGACTATAATTCAACTTGGTTTTCTATTATGGCTTATTAACCTTCTCTTAATCATAACAATTATGAAATAATTCCCAATAAATCATAAAAATTTGAAAAATTTCGAAATCACAATTTTTTAAATACTGGAATATTATAAATATTCCAAAAACTCAATAAAATTTTGCCCAAAAAATATATATAATTTATTTCATTAATAAATCATATAAAACATAACTTTTACCATTTAATTCCAAATTAAACATAAAAATTATGGAAAAATCAAAATCAAAATTTTGAACATTCTTAAAAAATTTCCAGAACCTGGAAATGGCAAAATTTCAACCAAAAATTTTGAATTTATTTTTATGACTAATAAAGTTGCCCTTTTATCGATTTTATCACATAAAAATCAATAAACATACCAAATCAATCAACATTAATCATGCAACTTTATATCTGATGTTAATATCACATATACAACATTTGATTAAAGGCACTAGGGTGTCATGGGGTCATAGGGGAATCATGGGATATGATCATACAAACATGTTCTCAAATTATAAGCAAGCAATTATTGTTGTGATGGATTGAGTTGGGTTATATCTTACAATCCAAGGAAAGTTTGGGTCCCGGAGCCGAATCGATTAGATTGTACAACACCTACAAGTCGACTTAATCTTCCCTACTCAACAACATGCATGGTCTAATGAGACTCGAGTTGGGTTATGTCTTACAAGTCTCATTGAAAAGATAGAAGATGATAGTAAATGCAAGGATTCATAGGCTTAGCATTTCATCAAATATAACATGTGCATGAGTTGAGATCAAAAAAAGCAAGCAAATAAAACATGAAAGCATATTAATTTAAGCATGAATCATTCCCCATGTTGGTTTCCCCTAATCACCCATTAACCCTAGCTAAGAGACTACTCACTCATTATCATGTTGATCATGCTAGCAAGGTTGTCAATCATACCAACAATATGAAACATGATGAATAAATGAAAGTAATTAACAATAATTAAAAAGGGATTAAGAGATTATACCTACTAATGATTCCAATAATAAAGCAAATATAAAAGAAGTACTTGAATGCTTGATGGAGAGGTTGTCAATCTCCCAACAATAACCCAAAATAATCTTCAATTACCCAAAATAAATGATGAACAAGAGAGAGATTAAAGAACTAAAACTTGGATTAAAACTTGATTAATACTTGATTACAATATTAAAGAGAGATTTGATTGATATTAACTCCACTAATTATTGATAAGAAGAACATGCTCCTCTAAATAGACTAATGGGGTATTTAAAGTGAAAATGAGGGAGGATGCATTAGGGTTAACTAAGGGCTAAACTAGTAATTACACTTTTTAAGTTGAGCAAGGAGGACCCGGTATTTTTGGAGAGAAGGGCTTCTCTTTTCGTAGCTTGGAGAAGGCAATCTGTGCTGGAGCAGAATCCGGGCGGAATAGAGTCGGGACGGGCGGATTCTGGCTTTGGAATCCGAGCGGATTCATGGGAATCCGGGCGGATTGTGGAGGTGGAATCCGAGCGGATTGTGGCAAAGACGCTCGGATTGTGCTGGGGCTGGACGGACGGATTGGTGACAATCCGCTCGGATTGTCAGTCAACAACAATTCTTCTCTTCTTCTTCCCTTTTCTTCATAAATTCCTTGGGGATTTCCTTGGGGACTCAAGGATCTTTTCTCAACATTGCTCTTCTACTATGATATGTACAAAGGCCTTCTAATCTTGTCTCTCCTTGATGCTTGGTCATTGAATTCGATCAATTTAGTCTCGTTTTGCCATGAAAATGCAAGATTCTTACTCCTTTTCTACCAAGGGATCAAAATCTCAAAGAATATGCGAAACAAAGAACTAAAGATAAGAAATGACCCAAATAAGCACTAAAAAGCATGGAAACAAGGCTAATTCGGGGGCTAAATATGCGCCAATTATGGTCACATCAAATCCCCAAACCGAACCTTTGCTCGTCCCGAGTAAAGAGGTGACGAAGACTAGGACCAATACTAACCTATCCTAATAATATAGCCGATATGAGACAATTAGCGGGTCTCACTCCGCCCCTTCAACTCACAACAAGACAACCATGAGGTAGGATGCCTTCTTTCAAGGCAAGGTGGGTCTTGCCAAAATGGCGACACATCCAAACATTAAGCACACAAAATCACATAATGGATGCATCTACAAAAAGAATAGCCACTTTCCTCATCTAAGTGGCGGAAATTATCTACAAGGGAAGCAATTCAAGGGTACACACTCCTTCATAGATGCAATTTCTTCAAACTACTAAGCCTAGAAGGATACCAATAAATCACCTCCAAGTTGTGTCAAGCTAGGGTACTTTTGTCCTCAATCGTTAAATGCTTTTGTCAAGAGTAGACTCCCTATGGTGTTAGAAACACTGGAGGATCGCGGAATTCCCCCTCTTGCCTAGGCAAGAAGAAGGGTCGTCCCCTCTCTACCATGCACAAAAATGGATACGATGGATAAAGGGATCAATAGAATTTTGAGTTTCATTTGGGAGTTTGCTTTTGTTTTTGTTTTCCCCCCAATTTCTTGTGGCATATAACATTTTGAGAACATTTTCTTTTTGCCATTTCTTTTGATTTTTGGCTTTTCAACACTTGACAATTTTTCAACTTTTTGCATTTTCTTTTGAACATTTTCAAAGTCACCCCAATTAGTAACGAGGGTGCCTTGTATTTGAAGCTTAGGAGTTCTATTTTTGCTCCTCTTTTCATTTGATGCATTTTTGCAAACTTTCTTTCACTTTTCATTTCATTGAACTCAAATTGATTTCTTTTTGTGCCCATTCCCTTTTGTTGACAAAAATATGGTAGAACATGGATGAATGATGGTTGCATGGTTTCAAGGGTCACCTTGGAATAAACGGTAGCCAGAGAGTTATCACACCACAAGGTACTCTTGACTAGGCCTTAATCCATGGGTCAAAGGATACTAGCATGACACATCCTAGGGTGTTTTACAAGTATTATAACAAGCAAAGTCTTAAGAAGAAAAAGCATCTACTAGGGCCTATATACACTTGTCAAGCTTCCCAAATAGACGGTTTCACAAAAATTTTCTAACATGCAACTACATGCCATGATGCAACTAACATATAAACATCCTAATGCAAATGATTCTACCAACTACTATGACATATAAACTAAATGCAAGTCCTAAGTTCACATTATTTTACCGCATCAATCAAAATAAAGCCACATAGTCATTAACATAAAGAGGAAAAAGGAGATTGGAAAGATCATACCATGCGGTCTTCAATATCCTCATGTCTCGGATGTGGCGTAGTCGATTAATGTGAAAAAGGATGGACAAACACAATATATACAAAACAATATATACAAGACTACACTACAAAGGGAAATAGACATGTTTTTGGGTTTTCAATTTTCAAATTTTTATGATTTTTGAAATTTTTCAATTTTTTTGGATTTTTGAATAAGAGTTAAATGTTAGAATTCATATCCCCACACTAATATGGGCATTGTCCTCAATGGCCAAAATGATGGAAATTATGCAATGATGATGCATGATTTCTATACTAAATGCAATCTATACTAAGCTACACTACATGATGCATGGTTTTTGTTATGACGGAGAGGATAATTTAGATTACCTCCCGTTGCGTATGCATTAACTTCCCCAAACCGAGTGAGACACTATTGCTAATGTCCAAGGATGGGTATAGTTCATGCACACACTATGCTATGCATGAAACTAATTTGTCATTTTGGATTTTTAAAACGGGAACAATAGAATGAGAATACATCAATGGTACCGAGGTGTGAGTCCTCTAATGGGGCTAGGACTACTTCCAACAATGATCAAAATTAAATAAAATACAAAGGTACAAGACACAAACTTCTTTTCATGAAAAATAAAGATAAAGAGGAGAGATGAGAAAACTTCACTTGAACTTAGGTGGGTGCTCTTGCTTTGCTCCACCTAGTGATGAAGTGGTCTCCTAGACATCGGCATCATCTCCCTCTATATCGTTATCCCAAATATCCTTTAAAGCATCACTTAAACTTGGATCCATGAATTCGTCTTCCTCACTCTCAAGCTTCACCGTGTCACCTCCACAAGAATTGCCACTCTCCTCCCCTTGTCTACCGTTCGCCCCTTCATTAGCCTTCTCCGAGTTGGGAAAGAGCAATTCCATTTGAGCCCATGAGGGGAAAGCTCCTTCCTCACTAATCCGTCCTTTTTGAGCCATCTCATGGTATTGGGGGTAAAGAGCATAGTAAGTGTCCACGGAGGCCTCATATTGACGGTAGTGTAAATCTTGCAAAATTCCCGTAACAAAGTCGTCACGGGGGAGGATGAAGGGATTTGGATGGTTATATGGTTGGTAGGGAAAGGGGTAGAGAGGCACTTTTATCTTCTCATTTTGGGTTTGTTGTTCTTGTTGTTGTGGTAGTGGATTTTGTGGTGGTGGAGTTCGCCTTGTTTGACTTGGGATGAGGTAGGAGGGCATTGGGGACAAGCTTCCTCTTCTGGGGGAGATCCGTGGTAGATCGGTTATTGGGAGATAGATCGGATCGCTCCCTTTTGTCAACCACTTTATCCTCTTATCGACCCCCTCAAGGGTTATCCAATGGTGTTGGACGACAAGGAGATCTTCATTAATTCTCGTGCTCCCCGTAAGTGGAGTGTACTCATTGTTCTCATTGAACCTTGGGTTGAAGTGCTTTGCAAGTCGAGTTATGAGCCCACCATTCACTATGTGCTTCATTCCATCATCATCCCCATTTCTAAACCTTGCCCATTTCTCTAGCAAAACTAGAGGTGCATTGAAGTGATACCCATCTCTCCCTTGGATGTTGAGGTATGATTCCATAAACACAAGGTCCAATTGGTTGACGATGGCCGGATCTCGGCGGGCGAAGAGAGTACCCAAAAGAAATCGATATTTAAGCCTCAAGATCGGGTTTTGGATGTGAAAAGCAAGACATTCTTTGGTGAGAATGAAATCCCGGCCCGTCATGGCCCTCCACAATGGTGCAACATTATACTTTTTGGGCTTTGATGTTCGGGTAGGCGAAACATCAAGTCCGAACACATTGGCGAACTCTACAAGGGTCATCATCCTAGAAACATTTTCCAACCTAAACTCTATGCATATCACTTTGTTCACGGTTGTAATCTTCAAAAAGCTTAAGAATTCTAGCACAAGGGACCGATAGGTTGGTTCATGCATGCGAAAGAGAGTCGAAAGACCAAAAACCTCAAAGAGGGCTTCTACTTGGTGAAAAATCCCAAGCTTTCTTAAGGTAGCATGACAAAGAAATTTAGTGGGAAGAATATTCTTACTTAGGAGTCAGTGGAAGACTAATCTCTGCACATCATCAAGGAATTCCACATTCGAGAAATCATCGAGCCTTGTGAGATCTACAATCTCTACATGTTCCCTTCTAATGGTGTTGAGATGTGAGGTAGAGGAGCTTCCCACCATCCTTGGTCTTCTTGCACTCCTAAAGGTGGATCTCCTTGGTGCCATTCTTGCTTCTTTTGTTGGGTTGTTTTTTATTTGAAGATTGCTAAGGATGTTCCTTGTTGATTGAGTGTTGGAAACCCTAGAAAATTGGGGATTTTTGATTTTGAGGGTAAAGAGAGTGATTTGGATATGTATGGGAGTCATAAGGAGGTGGGTTTTATAGGGTAAGTGGAAGGAATAGTGATGTGTCATTGTATGTGTGGTGGGGGGTATTTTAATTAGGAAGAAGTCGGGTTAAACACCGTGAGAAGACGAGCGGATTCGAGGTGAAGACGCTCGGATTCTTGCTTCACGGGACGTGCGGATTCTTGACAATCCGCTCGGATTCTGCCACAGAGAAAATTCCCAAAATTTTGACATCACAAGACGGGCGTCCCGAGCATAAGACGCTCGGATTCTTTTAAGGTGGGACGGGCGTCTTCTTGAGAAGACGGGCGGATTCCAGTACAGAGATTTTTCCTTGAAATGCACAGGTAGAAGGACGGGCGTCTTTCTTCAAATACGGCCGGATTCCTTAAGACGGGCGGATTCTTCACAGGATGCTCGGATTTGACCTCAGTCCAGAAATCTTCAATTTCTCAGCGTAGCTGGACGGGCGGTTTATCCACTAAACGCCCGGATTCCAGCAGGACGGCCGGATTCCAAGGAATCCGCACGGATTCAGGCTGCGAGTTTTGACTTCTTCTCCTTTCTTAGATGCGTCCCCACACTTAAGCATTTGTTCCTTCCTTCATTCAAAAATCATTAGTAACTCTCCCTTACGCTCATGAAAAGAGTTATTTATTAAAACAAATGCAATAAATAAATACAAGTTAGAGGGTTAGTATATTTACAAGTGGTGGTTTAGGGAGGACTCCACCAAACTCTCCCTTAGATGGTCCTTTCAAGGGGGAGGAGGCCCGAGGTAGGTAGCCTCGACCTCTCCAACAAACGCTCCTTCATAGTATGGCTTCAACCTTTGACCATTTACCTTGAATTTGCTTCCATCTTCCACCTTGAGTTCGAAATCTCCATATTTTCCAACTTCGGTTATCACATAGGGACCCATCCATCTAGAGTTCAACTTTCCCGGAAAGAGTCGGTAGCGGGAATTGAATAGAAGGACTTTGTCTCCCTTGTGCAAGGCCTTTTGTCTAATTCTTTTGTCATGAAGCAATTTTGGTCTTTCTTTGTAAATCTTTGCATTCTCATAGGGTTGTAGTCGGAATTCTTCCAACTCTGGGATTTGAATCATCCTCCTTTGACCGCTCAATTTGAGATCAAGATTAAGTGCTCGGATTGCCCAATAAGCTTTGTACTCCGATTCGATTGGCAAATGACATGCTTTTCCATATACAAGCTTGTAGGGGGAGGCTCCTATGGGAGTCTTATAGGCCGTCCTATAAGCCCAAAGAGCATCATCAAGCTTTGTGCTCCAATCTTTCCGAGTCTTGTTCACAACTTTTTCAAGGATTTGCTTGATCTCTCTATTTGAAATTTCCACTTGACCGCCTGTTTGAGGATGATATCCCAAGCCGGTTCGATGTTGAACTCCATATTTGGTCAAAAGGGATGCAAGCTTCTTCTCATGGAAATGTGTTCCTCCATCACTAATGATTGCTCTAGGAACTCCAAATCTTGGTAAAATTATCTTCTTGAAAAGCTTGGTGACCGTTTTTGCATCATCATTTGGGGTGGCAATTGCCTCCACCCACTTTGAGACATAATCTACGGCCACAAGGATGTACTTATTCCCATTGGATGTCACAAAGGGCCCTTGGTAGTCAATTCCCCAAACATCGAAGATCTCTACCTCTAGAATGCCCCTTTGTGGCATTTCGTTCCTCCAAGATATATTCCCCGTTCTTTGACAAGTATCGCAATGAATGATGAATTCTCTTGTATCTTGAAACATTGTAGGCCAATAGAAGCCCGATTGGAGAATTTTTGCAACGGTTCTCCTTGCTCCATGGTGCCCACCGTAGGGTGATGAATGACATCCTTCCAAGATTCCTTGGATTTCCCATTGAGGGATGCATCTTCGGTAGAGCCCATCACTACACTCCTTGTAGAGGTTTGGGTCATCCCAAAAGTACCTCTTCACTTCGAATAGGAATCTCTTCCTTTGGTTGTGGTTCAAGTTTGGAGGGAGCACTTTTCCAACAATATAATTGGCATAATCGGCAAACCATGGGGTAATGTGCCTTTCAAGTTGTGTTTGGATAGCCATCAAAATATCGTCGGGAAATGAGTCATTGATTGGTGTTTCTCCATTTTCATCATGAAACCGGATCCTTGACAAGTGATCCGCCACTACATTCTCGGCTCCTTTCTTGTCTCTTATTTCCAAGTCAAATTCTTGAAGAAGCAAAATCCATCTCAACAATCTTGGTTTTGCCTCCTTCTTTATCAAGAGATGTCGAAGAGCACGGTGATCCGAAAATACAATCACCTTGGATCCAAGCAAGTAGGAACGGAATTTATCCAAAGCATAAACAATGGCAAGAAGCTCCTTTTCGGTTGTGTCATAATTCACTTGAGAAGGGTCGAGGGTTTTGCTTATGTAATAGATGGCATGAAGAGCTCTCCCTACCCGTTGGCCAAGAACCGCTCCAACGGCGTAGTTGCTAGCGTCACACATAATCTCAAAAGGTAACTCCCAATTTGGGGGTTGAATGATTGGTGCCGAGATTAATGCTTCTTTGATTCTATTAAAAGCTTCAACACACTCGTCAGTAAATTGGAATTGGGCATCTTTAAGCAAAAGTTGAGTGAGGGGTTTTGCTATTTTCGAAAAATCTTTTATGAAACGACGATAAAAACCCGCGTGACCGAGAAAACTTCTCACCCCTCTAACATTCACGGGAGGTGGGAGTTTCTCTATCACCTCAACTTTAGCTTTATCGACCTCGATGCCCTTTTCCGAAATCAAATGACCCAAGACAATTCCTTCATTGACCATGAAGTGACACTTTTCCCAATTTAAAACAAGGCTAACATCTTCACACTTTTGCAATACAAGAGAAAGATTATGCAAGCATGAGTCAAAGTCCTTTCCATAAACACTAAAATCATCCATAAAAACTTCCATTATGGTCTCTAAGTAATCGGAGAAGACACTCATCATGCATCTTTGGAAAGTGGCGGGGGCATTACATAATCCAAAAGGCATCCTCCTATATGCAAAAGTGCCATAAGGGCATGTGAAGGTGGTCTTATGTTGGTCATCCGGGTGTATAGGGATTTGGAAGAATCCCGAATACCCGTCAAGGTAACAAAAGAATTTGTTGGAGGCTAACCTCTTAAGCATTTGGTCAATGAATGGTAAGGGGAAGTGATCTTTTCTTGTTGCGGAGTTTAATTTCCGGTAGTCAATGCACATACGCCAACCGGTGATCATTCTTGTGGGTATTAATTCGTTCTTCTCATTTGTCACTACCGTGGTACCTCCTTTCTTAGGTACCACTTGGACGGGGCTAACCCACAAAGAATCCGATATGGGATATATGATTCCCGCATCAAGTAGTTTCATGACCTCTCCTTTGACAACTTCTTGCATGTGGGGGTTCAATCTTCTTTGGGGTTGAATGGTAGGTCTATGGTCTTCCTCTAGATGAATTCTATGCATGCAAAAGTCGGGACTTATCCCCTTAAGGTAATCTAGACTATAACCTATAGCCTTCTCAGGTTGTTTCAACACATCAATCAACTTTCCCAATTGGTCATCGTCAAGTCTATCATTAACAATCACGGGTTTGGTCTTTGATTCATCAAGGTAAGCATATTTCAAATTTGGGGGAAGGGGTTTCAAAGTAGGAGTTTGTACCTTACTTTCTTCCTTTGGAGTTTCATTGAGAATTTGCTCCATCTCCATTAGGCATTCCATTCTCATAGCATACTCAACTTCACTTTCATCAACCTCATAATATTCAAATCCCATGATGGGTTCCTCTTGCTCTTGAGTTTGTAAAATATCCTCTAGGATGGATTGCTCATCCTCTATGGGTTGACATGCTTCCACTAGAATATTATGCACCAATTCAGATTGTGCACGAGTAAGCTCCTTGTTAGCTAGAGCGGCCTCAAAGAGATCCACCTCCAACTCCCAATACATGCTCTTAGCCTCACTTGCTTCTAAGGCTTCTAATGCTTGCATGTGATCCTTGAAGTAAGGGATACTCAAATGGTCCTCTACAAAACAGTCTATGAAATCCATCTCGCAAAATATCAAACAACTCGAAAAATGATTAGAACAAACCTTGAGGAGTTTTACTTCCTCAAGGCGAAGAAAGACACAACTAATGACAATAAAAAGAAATCTAAATCAAACAAACACCGTCCCCGGCAACGGCGCCATTTTCGATGCGATCCCGCTAAGTGTTCACAAATTAAGATGTGGTCGTTGGTCACGGTCGAATCAAAACACAATTTATAACTCCACAAACAACTCTACAATTAGTAAAAAGGCAAGTAAAGGTCGGATCCCAAGGGACGGGAGTTGAAATGAGATTTCTATTGTAACTAGTGGTGTCTAAGGGGTGTCACAAATTGGGTTGATGTAGAAGGTTACTAAACTAAAATAGCAATGAAAATAAACAAGCAAGATGAATTAAAGGGGTGTAAACAATTGATTAAAGGCACTAGGGTGTCATGGGGTCATAGGGGAATCATGGGATATGATCATACAAACATGTTCTCAAATTATAAGCAAGCAATTATTGTTGTGATGGATTGAGTTGGGTTATATCTTACAATCCTAGGAAAGTTTGGGTCCCGGAGCCGAATCGATTAGATTGTACAACACCTACAAGTCGACTTAATCTTCCTACTCAACAACATGCATGGTCTAATGAGACTCGAGTTGGGTTATGTCTTACAAGTCTCATTGAAAAGATAGAAGATGATAGTAAATGCAAGGATTCATAGGCTTAGCATTTCATCAAATATAACATGTGCATGAGTTGAGATCAAAACAAGCAAGCAAATAAAACATGAAAGCATATTAATTTAAGCATGAATCATTCCCCATGTTGGTTTCCCCTAATCACCCATTAACCCTAGCTAAGAGACTACTCACTCATTATCATGTTGATCATGCTAGCAAGGTTGTCAATCATACCAACAATATGAAACATGATGAATAAATGAAAGTAATTAACAATAATTAAAAAGGGATTAAGAGATTATACCTACTAATGATTCCAATAATAAAGCAAAGATAAAAGAAGTACTTGAATGCTTGATTGAGAGGTTGTCAATCTCCCAACAATAACCCAAAATAATCTTCAATTACCCAAAATAAATGATGAACAAGAGAGAGATTAAAGAACTAAAACTTGGATTAAAACTTGATTAATACTTGATTACAATATTAAATAGAGATTTGATTGATATTAACTACACTAATTATTGATAAGAAGAACATGCTCCTCTAATGAGACTAATGGGGTATTTATAGTGAAAATTAGGGAGGATGCATTAGGGTTAACTAAGGGCTAAACTAGTAATTACACTTTTTAAGTTGAGCAAGGAGGACCCGGTATTTTTGGAGAGAAGGGCTTCTCTTATCGTAGCTTGGAGAAGGCAATCCGTGCTGGAGCAGAATCCGGGCGGAATAGGGTCGGGACGGGCGGATTCTGGCTTTGGAATCCGAGCGGATTCATGGGAATCCGGGCGGATTGTGGAGGTGGAATCCGAGCGGATTGTGGCAAAGACGCTCGGATTGTGCTGGGGCTGGACGGACGGATTGGTGACAATCCGCTCGGATTGTCAGTCAGCAACAATTCTTCTCTTCTTCTTCCCTTTTCTTCATAAATTCCTTGGGGATTTCCTTGGGGACTCAAGGATCTTTTCTCAACATTGCTCTTCTACTATGATATGTACAAAGGCCTTCTAATCTTGTCTCTCCTTGATGCTTGGTCATTGAATTCGATCAATTTAGTCTCGTTTTGCCATGAAAATGCAAGATTCTTACTCCTTTCCTACCAAGGGATCAAAATCTCAAAGATTATGCGAAACAAAGAACTAAAGATAAGAAATGACCCAAATAAGCACTAAAAAGCATGGAAACAAGGCTAATTCGGGGGCTAAATATGCGCCAATTATGGTCACATCAATTCTGTAAAATATGCATGTGACATCATTAAAATTTCATGGCCTGTTTCAAAGTTTAACTATTTTTAGTCATTTAACCTCTATTTATGCCATTTTTATCACATAAAAATCATAAATCATGAAATATTAATCACATTAATACGAAATTTTACATACAATTCAAAAAATATTCATGTGAGGTTATACTAAAAAATGACGGCCATTAGTGAAGTTTAACTATTTTTAGTAAATAAAAGTTAATTTTACTCAATAAAATGTAATTATTTCACTAAAAATCATTAAAATAAGCAATAATCATCCATAAATTATCCAAATGATCTAAATATGTTTTAGAACCAGAGCCCTTCAATGTTTTAGAACCAGAATATATTACATGTAAAATAGTTTCGTGGCTTCATCACATAAATCACAAAATACTAGTTTTAATTAAGTTACATTTAACTCGGAAAAACTAAACCGATTATGAATGCAACACCAAAGCTCTGATACCAATTGTTTAGTTCATATATCCCTATTATACTCATCTAATCACTTAATAAATTACCCATAGTTTATATTTATATGGATCTAGTGCATGTATAACAAAATAATGAAATAAGGAAAAAAATCGAGTTTCCTTACATTGTATATGGTTCAAATTTTTGGGCAAAAGTAAGGTCTCCTACCTTCACTTGTTCTTGTACTCAAATAATATGCGATGATCCTCCAAGATCTTCAAGTCTCAAGCATAGAGACACTCCTCTTAGTTGCACCCAAGACTATCCCACAATACTAATATTATTACTAACTACGTAATAATATTAGTTACTTTAAATATTGATTCTAATATTCATATTATTACTACACTAGTAATCTTGTGGAAATATTAGATTTTAGAACAAAGTATGTGCATAAAACAATTTTTATGTTGAGAGGTTTTGAGATAAGCATAAGAATAATGTTAAGAAGAGAGTAATGAAAAATGAGAACCTCTCACACCTCCCTTGGCTGCCGGTTCATGCTCTTATTGGGTGCCAAAGTTGCTCTTCTCAATTACTTTTTGTCTTCACAAGAAAAGGCTAGATGTAGGCTTAAGCTTTTTAGGTATAATTTTGTTGTTTAAAGCATCTTAAAATCATCCCCTAAACAAACTCATCCAACCGGTTTTATGCCTTTAATGTGACCTCCATTTTTAACTTTGTCATTTGTCATTTGTCACACAATATGTAATGTGTTAGGTCTTTAAGCATGTAACATGTCATTTAGACATTATAATGCATATTTAAACAATTTAAATATCATTACTAAACAAATTACTTTATGACAAAATAAATAGTAATTCATAACTATATGTATATAAAATTTGGTCACATTAAGCCTAGTTAATATAATCTACAACATTTTGTAATTATAACTAACCAATTATTCTTATCTCAAATGTTTCATAAACATTAATCAATTTTAGTAATATAACAAATTAATTACTAAATTGAATCTTATTTAATCACATTACAATAAGATATATAACTCTCTCTTATAAAATAAATTTGTTCAATTTAAGGATTTAATTAATCCGTATCAATATACGATTAATTAACTTTTCAGTTTGGGAATCGTCCTATAGGTGTGACCTTAAGGGATCAACTGACCACCACCGTCAAACGACATTAATGTCAAACTCTAGTTAGCCAATCATTACCGATTAATGTTGATCAATTGACTATATAATGAATCATCTCTTACGTATTCTTATTATGAGATTTAATTATGATTTTAAATCATGTGATCGCACTATTGTTGAGGACACATACTCCAACAGCTCTGGGTCAAGGTGGAGTCGCAAAAATGTGGTTTCTTTAGGATACCCTGGGAAGGGAAGACGTCGTCCTCGACGAGATCAACGGTGACAGACAAGGAAGCGGTGAAACGAGTTTTTGCCATGGTAAATTGAAGAAAAGGAGGAAGTGAAAGAACCTGGGAGACGGAAAGGGAAGGTGGCATTGACGGCGAGGAGAAAACGGGGAGGCGTTTTGGAGAATCGAGGTTTTGAGGAGTTGGAATGATTGAAGAGAGAAAGTAGGGGGGACGGATGAGATTAAATTGGAAGAGTAGTTGGGGGGTTTAAAATGTGGAAGTTAATGGATTGGAAAAGAGTATGCGAGAAGTCATTCAACGTTACATTGCAATTTCCCGCTCAACTATCCAAAGGTGATTTTCGCGAAAAATTGGGGGCAAACTATTAGGCCTAAATTCTGGATACGGGCTGGGCCAGGGACGCAAATCAGGAAGCAGAGTAATCAGGAGGCTGAATCAAGACAACGCGTGTTGAAGACTTGGACCCGGACTAGGATGCTCGGGTATTCATGGATAAAATAAAGAAATCCTAATTATTGCCATATTCTGAATAAGGAAAGTCCAATCTTATGCCAAATTCGGAATTCTTGGCGAGAAAGCAAGGAACCCTAGGTGGGAGAGCTTCACTATAAAGGGGCATCAACGCAAGATCAAAGATTCATTCAAAAATACAGAAAAAGAACCCTAGCCTCCGAGATATAGCAAGTCTAGTATCATCCCACGTTGTACTCTCAACCGAATTATAGTGAAAATAAGGGTGGGATTCCGTCTCCCCTCGCGGTTATTTCCCATATCGGGTTTTCCGCGTAACCAAAATTGCTTGTGTCCTTTATTTATATTTACATTTAATTCATCATAACACACAAAATACAATCATCAACAAATCGTAATATTGATTAGGCACTAAGACCACTTTACCCTAAATTGGTATAAATTTACCAAAACACTAACCATGATTCAAAACAAACTAAGGCCAATAAATTACATGTCTTTATCCTTGCTAACCAGACTTTGTATTTTAAACACTTTATCAATTTATGGTCAGTCTGGTTGCAAAACCAACAAGTAAGTCCAGTAGTAATACTACCCTATTCATTATTATTACTCTTAACCACATGAGCCTTAGCAGTGTGAGACATACTATACTTTTGGAAATTATCGTCTTTAGTGCTCTTTTGTAATGGTCGATATACCCCACTTCCCCTTTGAAAATAGTGTCTTAATGAATAAGTTTACTAATTCTTCCTTTATCACCTTCGCTTATTTTCTTTTCAATAATCACCCATATAAAATAAGGCATTGACGGTCCTCGTATCATTATGGGTACTGTAAGCTACTTTGAAGTGATTTTACTCCTTTCAGAGAAGAGAATAAAGTATTTAATAGACAAAAAATGACTCGACAATGGGTACTTTGTCTTTAGTATGACGGTTTGAAAATATATCCTCCTTTTAAGAATATGCACTTTAATACTACAAATCCCACCATGTATGGTTTAAATTAATAAGACAATCCATTAGTTATCTAATTTTTATCTCTTTAAATACTATAGCATCATGATTGAATTCCATTAGAAAAACCTCGAAATCCCATCAAGATTCCCCGGACATCGAGTTCTTCATTATCAACATACCCAACTTATGTACCAATTCCCACCTATAAAGGTGATAGTCATTTTAAGCTTGAGTACTCTTATGTACGAGTGCAAGAGGTCTGTGCTCAGTTAAGTCTATATATACATATCTTAATCAAATAAACTAATGACCAACTCAACATCACGTTCCCCTTAGCAATAGTATTCTCATTTATACTCTCAATAGCAGAAATTTCATTGCTCAAAGAAAATTCATTAACTGAAATAATAGATCGGGCCAATATTAGCATGATATAGGTATACTTTCTTTATAACTTTATACAAGAATATGCTAGGGCACTCGCAATATTCTCACAGGAATTCTATTATATCTTATGCATTCCCCTTTGGGCAGAATACACAAAACACAATAACTACTTCAAACAGGAATCATATTAAATCTTATGGATTACCCTTTGGGCAAAATACATAAGACATAATAACTACCTCCAAGTAAATACACAAGGCGATTTCTCAAAAATAATTCACCTTTGAGCAGATAAATTTTCAAGAAATTAAATTATTACACTTGTATTTACTCAACCACTTACTTAAATTAACTTATACAACTTCCCCCTTTGGGCAAGAAATTATAGAAACTAATTCAAGAAACACAAACATTCCGGAATCCTTACGATTTATTTAAATATTAGTAGATAGCCCGCTATAACTGACGTAATTACACGCCTCTCTCTAAAATCTCTCTCTAAAATTTCCTCTAAAAAAACCCCTTAAAAATCCCCAAACTCTCCGTCTTGATCCACCACTAGCCGCCTACACCTCTACATCCCTCTTCTTTGAAACTGCCTCTCCGGAGATGTGGCCATTCTTTGGCCTGTCTCCGGAGGTCCGGCCTTCATCTCTTGCTTTACAACCTTCCCTTTGATGCCCGATTGCTTTTCTTCAGATGGGTTTCTGTTTCTCCGTCGCCGGCAGTGATCAGATCTTTTTTCCGGTCTCCTTTGTCTTCCCTTGTCCGATCCTTCGATGTTTGGGTCCTTGTTGTTGCACGGTCTTCCCCTTTGCCGGTTTCGTTCCTTGTCTCGGGTTTTGATGGTCTTGCATGTCCTTCCCAGGTGTTTGGTGGTCTTGCATGCCCCCTCCCCCGTCTCCTTGTCCTGTCTCCGTGTCTTTGGTTTTCCTCCCAGGGATGATCCCCCCATTTCCCCCATCTCTGGGTTGGTTTTCTTGGTTTTGTTCCCCTGTATCGATGAGTATAGCTACTCATCCGTCTGTTGCATTGTCGTGCTTTGTGGTCGTGATTTGGGTCAGATATGGTGATCCCCCCATTCCCCCCACCTATCGGTCCCTTTTCCTTTTCCATTAATGTCTGTCAGTGTCGTCTCTTTGTTCAGTCTGTTTGTCGTTGTGGCGGTGGTCCTGGGAGGAGTCGGTTGGTGTAAAGGGTGGCTTTGTAGTGTGTTTCAAATCTTTGGGGTGGTCCTTTTGGTGTTAAGGGTGGTAGGTGTTGTGTGTTGGTTTCCTGTTAAGGTTCGTTGGGGCTTCGGGGTAGTCCGTCTTTTGTTGTTTTGGGTTTCGTGTATCGGTTTGGGTCTGTTGTGGGAGATTTTGTTCTGATCCTGTTGTTTTACGGGAGGCTCTCTTTTCTGTCGTTTGTTCCGGGTTCATCATGGTTTTTGGTTTGAGGTGTTGGTCTGATTTGGCAGTTTCATTTTGGGGCGGATTGTAGTGTTGGGTAGGGTGGTTGTGGTGGTCTTTTTCTTGCCATGTTTTTAGTTATAAGTGTCATGTTTGTTTTAGTCAGTTTAATTTACTTATCTTGTTCCTCAATAAAGATCTCCTTGAGAAAGCGTCCCCTTCTATGGTATAGGGTGTCCTGTCCCGTTACCTTTTGGGTCTTGCTTCAGTCTTGGAATCAAGGTTGGTGCCTTTTGGATCCTGTGGAACGGAGTTTGGTTGCGGGGCTGTCCTTGTTCTCATCTATCTACAGGCTGGTTCTTTTGGTTTGTTGGTCCTATGATCAATGGGTACGATTACTAAGGCGTAGGAGAGTAATCTCCACCGATGGCAGACTTCGTCGTCTTGCTTTTCACCCTTTTTATCTACGTTCTTTTCGCAAGAGCGTAAGTACGCCTTGTTATTGCCACCCGGCGGCTCGTATGTGCCAGCGGTCTTTGGACGTCAGTTGTGATGGTGAAGCTGGTGCAAATGCTCGTTATCCATATTCCGTTTTACTCCCTACTATCTTAAGTTTATTAGTTTGTATTATTGTTATTGTTTTAGTTTTAATTAGTGGATGTATTATGGGCTCGGAGAGTCTGAACCGTATGTAATACATCTTTTCGCCAAAAAAAAAAAAAAAAAAAAAAAAAAAGTAGATAGCCCGCTTTGGCCAAGCTAACCACTGCAATTAAAATAAATCACCAAAACAACCCATATATTAAACTCATGCTCTGTATTAAACTCATATTTATTCCATACACTTTTCTATAACTTTGTCGTTGATATACCACATAGAATTACAATTCAATTAGGCAAACAAAGTATCAATCGATTTGCTTATACCCAAAATGATCTGACCAAATTTGTTATATGGATTATGATATTATGAATTAATAAGCCGCGTCATCAAAAGGTCAGGACTTTGCCGAATTGCATGATTTCTTTAATTCAATTGCACTGACCTCCAAAATCAAAAATCAATTATACTTTGGTAACGCCTTAGAAAAAATTTACTAATTCATCCTCAGTATTTTTTTTTTTCTAAAACAAAAAAGAAAGGTTACTCTCATTAAAACTTTACAGCCATAATTCATATACAATTAATATTCAGGCACGGGAAAGAGTACGATACATAGTTCTCCGTATTATGCAGATGATACTAATTATGAAGGTCAGAAAGGATGAATTTGATCGAAAGTTGATCAAATTGTAACGTGCAACAAAAACAAAGAAAACCAATAATACATGGTCAACTCTCGAAACAAACGGATGAATTCATATCTTACTTTAGTCCATAATAAGTGACTTCATCATAATTATTTATAATCTAACGTAAACATGAATCACTACGCAAGAATTATCAGACAACTAAAGTATTAATCATCATCATAATAATTGTGGATCAAACGGGTAGAAATAAAATAATTATGGAATTATAATAAACCCTAATACAATCCTGCTTTGATACCACATGTAAGATAAATTATTAAGGATCATTGTATAGGATACATACCTTTCGCGGAATCAACAGTCAGATCATCTGGTGTGGGTAATGTTAGAGATAAAAAATGAATTTTATCATACGCAACGTGGCATTGTTTTACTGGAAAAAAGGGAGACAATCAAGGACAACGTGGCAGGCAGCGATTGGAAGAGGATAAAAATAAGGGATTGTTGACGTGGCAAGAGGAAAGCCGTGGAATAAAAGGTGAACAAACACACATTGAAGGGAAATATAATACACGTACAACAAAGGGATTGTCAACCAAGTCAATCAACAACTTCCTATTCTCATGGGTTGACCAAAGATATAGGAGCATAAATAGGATGGAGATTTTCTGGCTCTGGGTCTGATGTGCGCAGCTATATAAACCAGAAAAGGGCACCACACAAAGGCATCGGAACTTGAGCAAAAAATAACACAACACTTCTCGAAATTCCCGTATACACTTGGCAATAATTCATTAGCAAAAATAATCGTTGTATTTCCTTACTTGCGTATTCAACCTCGATTATAGTGCAAAGTTGGTGGGATTCCGACTCCCCCCGCGGTTGTTCCCACACCGGGTTTTCCGCGTCACCAAAAATCCTTCGTGTCATTTTCTTTCATTTCGTCTTTTCTTCGCTCGTTGTCATTATTGCATCCAAACCGTAATTGGCATTAGATTAATCACTATCACTCACATAATTAATTCGTAACCGGTAAATTTTTACCAAAACAGTTTGGCGCCCACCGTGGGGCATAGTGATCATTTTCTATAGCCAATACTCGCAAGATCGAACCAGCCGTGACCATGTCTGGAACCAGCCAGAACCCTTCCAGCCGAGCATGCCTTGTCTTCCGGAGCAGAATTACTACGCATCTGCAGACCGGTCGATGCATCCCGACATCGGCCAGACAATCCCGTCACAAGATGTCGACGAGCCATGCCCCACCTCGTAAAAACCACCGCAGATTCCAAAGGCAACAGGTGCACCCAGTCAGTCCAAATCCAGCAAGGAAAGCAACCCCAGCAGAGGAGGCGAAGCAGTATCCAGAAGCCCGACCCAGGGAAGCTCAGGCGTAGAAGTTCTCCGAAGTAGAGGATCTCCAGCACTCGATCCGATGCAGGTGATGATTCAGGGGATGGACACTCTGCGTCGGGCCATTGAGGATCTGAGGAAGGACAACCAGAACCTGGTGGCTCAAATCGTGACAAAGATCCACCCAAACCAAAGATCGGCACCGAGGCTCCAGCCCGAGAACGGCTGATGGAGGATCGGGTCGACCAATCCCGTCGAGAACTAGTTACGGGCTGGATCTTGCGGGGGTAGCACCAGCGAACCAATCGAGCCAAGAGGATTGGGATGTCGTCATTCGATAATCCACCCAATCTGCAGCAGACAAATGTAACGCTTTGTTTAGCACACCTTCTAGATCCGACCTTCCACCCTTTTGGTACCCCGCACACCGAGACACCAGGATGGCAATCTGGACCTGTCCCCAATACAGCAATTCCATCCTGCAACCAGTTCACCAGTGGAACCTGGATCAGAGGATTACAGCAAACACCAGGATGGCAGCCTGGATCCATAATCAGTGCAACACTAGTAACCAGTCACCCAGCACCAGGACAACTTTCTGGAGCACCCTAGCTAGGAGGTACACCTGCTGGTTCCTTCACTTTGTTTCTAACCCTCTTGCAGAGAGCAGGTAACTCATTTGGAGCAAAGCAATACCAGGAACTGAGGGAGCTAATGTATAGGATACCAAGCGTAGCCCGTCCGCTGGAGAAAGCAGCCAAAGATAGCTACGCAGACTCACCTTTCGTGGATGATATAGCTCTAATCGGTGTTCCTAAAGGATGTGTGCCGCCAGCTATGACACTCTACGACGGAACCACGGATCCACTTGACCATATCAACCACTACAAGCAGAAAATGATTGTGATAACCGCAATCGGATCTCTAAAGGAAGCTTGTATATGCAAGGGTTTGGTCAATCTTTGTCGGAGCACCTGCGATGGTTCGTCGGTCTACCCAACAAAAGCATATCCAGCTTCGCCGACCTAGTCAATGCCTTCAACCAGCGATTCGCGCCAGCGAAAGCGGAGAAGCGGACCAGTGACCTTTACCGGATAGTGCAAGGGTTTGAGAAATCTACCCGCGATTACTTGAACCGGTTCAACAAAGAGAAGGTGTCAATTCCGAGGTGTGACATAGCAACCGCTATACAAGCCTTCCGCCGAGGGCTGCACCAGGATTCACAGTTATACAAGGAACTAACCATGCATCCATGCACTACCTTTGAGGAGGTGCAATCGAAGGCGATTGCTGTCATGAGGCTGGAAGAAGACTCTGCACCTGTAAGAAGCACTTATGATTCAGACCCAGTATCCAGAAAGGCTCCAGTAGAGAAGAAGAGCGAAAGATCCAAACCCTACAGCATGAGCGTGAATAAAGTTTCTGGAAATTCTGAAGGAAAGTCTGAAGCAGATCTGCCTCCGAAAGTAAGTGAGTATGGTTTCACTACCAATCTTGCAGGACTATTCAAAGCCTTGAAGGAGCTGGGACGCAGAGTCAGATGGCCGAAACTTCCAGAAGGAAACCTCAGCAGCAGAGACACAGACAAAAAGTGTGAGTTCCACGGCAGCAACACTCACAACACCGATGAATGCCACTCCCTCAGAAAGGAAGTCAAATTTCACTATGACGAAGGAAACCTGGATCATCTCCTACCCAGAAACACAACTAGAGTAAATTCAGCGGATCAGGTTCTGCCCTCTCCTCCTCCTCATTGCTCTAGAACTGTGAATGTTATTACAGGTGGATCGGAGCTGTGTGGGCTGATCTACTCAGCAGCTAAGAGGCATGCAACCAGGACTAAGGGAGACAGACCAGAGAGCTCCTGCAGGGTTAACCACCAGAATCTGCCGTCAGTCACCTTCGACGAAACAGACGCAGGATCTACTCCTGAACAGCACCACGATGCTCTAATCATCACGCTTCCCATAGGAAATTGCAAAGTGAAAAAGATCCTGGTGGATACCGGAAGCTCCGTCAACTTGATCATAATGGAAACACTCAAAGGAATGGGATTTACCGAGAAAGATCTAGCAAAGAAGGTAATTCCCTTGGTTGGTTTCAGCGGCGAAACAAAGCACTCCCTAGGAGAAATCATCATCCCAACCTACGCCGGGGGTGTAAACAAATAGGTAAGGTATCTGGTTATTGATGGGCCCTCTACTTACAATGTAATCCTTGGCAGGCCCTGGATCCACGAGATGAAAGCAATTCCCTCAACGTACCACCAATGCCTGAAGTTTCCAACACCTTGGGGGGTGCAAGAAATACGTGGGGATCAGGAAGAAGCTAAGGATTGCTACAAGGTGGCTCTGAAGCCGACAACAGGTTCGCCCGCATAGCAATTACAGAGCCAGCGCATCCAGGACGAGTACATTGAGCCTCAGCAGGCAGAACTAGACGAAGTCATCCTGGACTCGCTGCACCCAGAACGAACTGTTCTCATTGGATCTGAGTGTAGAGGTAAGATTCGTGAAGAACTCGTTCGGTTGTTGAGAACTAACATAGATTGCTTTGCTTGGTCACATGATGATATGATAGGGATAGACCCAAGTGTGATAACTCACAAGCTAAGTGTGGATCCAAGCTATAAACCTCTGCAGCAGAAAAGAAGAAAATTTGCTTCTGAAAGAAACCAGGTCATAAATCAAGAAGTAGATAACCCGCTTTTGCTGCCGGGAAAGATTCATGAAGTAAAATACCCAGTGGTTGTCTAATGTGGTAATCTTGGTCCCAAAGAAGAATGGCAAGTGGAGGGTGCGTTGATTTCACGGATTTAAACAAAGCTTGCCCAAAGGATCCATTCCCTCTACCACACATAGACGCCATGGTATATACTACTGCGGGCCACGAGATGCTGACATTCCTGGATGCCTGGAGCGGATATAACCAGATAAAGATGCACCCTAGTGACCAGGAAAAGACAGCGTTCAGATCCGAGAGAGGTATCTATTGTTATAATGTCATGCCTTTTGGACTGAAAAATGCAGGATCTACCTATCAGAGGCTGGTAAACATGATGTTTAAAGAACAAATATGCCAAACTATGGAAGTATATATAGATGATATGGTTGTCAAATCGAAGCAGGCTTCACAGCACCACCAGCACCTGGCAGAAACTTTCAATACCCTCAGGAAATACCAAATGAAGCTGAATCCTACGAAGTGCACCTTCGGAGTATCCAGTGGAAAGTTCCTAGGGTACATGGTGACCCAAAGGGGAATAGAGGCCAGCACCGAGCAAATAAGAGCAATTCTGCAGCTGGAATCACCGCAGAAACCAAAAGATGTCCAGCGCCTGACTGGAAGAGTGGCAGCCTTAAACAGATTCATATCCAGATCCTCGGACAGATGCAGGCTATTCTATGATATACTCAGAAAAAGCCAAAGATTTGAGTGGACGGACGACCAC
Organism: Silene latifolia; assembly: GCF_048544455.1. Lineage (NCBI taxonomy): Eukaryota > Viridiplantae > Streptophyta > Magnoliopsida > Caryophyllales > Caryophyllaceae > Silene > Silene latifolia. The sequence goes on from NC_133538.1 coordinate 287,736,048, forward strand.
GAGAAAGCATTTCAGGAGCTGAAGCGTTATCTCAGCACCCCACCTCTCCTGTCGAAACCAGAGCCAGGAGAACCACTTTTCCTGTATCTGTCAGTCACAGAAGCAGCAGTCAGTACAGTGCTAGTACGAGAGTAGGAAGGATCACATCATCCGGTATACTACATCAGTAAGTCTCTGCTTCCGGCAGAGACCAGGTACACATCACTAGAAAAACTTGTCCTTGCACTAGTTACTGCATCCTATAAACTGCGTCCCTACTTCGAGTCTCATACTATTGCTGTGATAACAAATTACCCTCTTAAAACTATCATGAGAAAACCAGAATTGTCAGGAAGAATGGCTAAATGGTCCGTGCATTTGAGCGGGTACGATTTGAAGTTTGAACCCCGTACGGCCATAAAGTCTCAGGCTCTGTCAGACTTTGTGTCCGACTTCTGTCCAGCACTCCAGACCCAGGCCGAACAGGATATCCTGAATCTAAAGGAAGACAAAGGAGAGCAAGTATGGGAGCTACATGTGGACGGAGCCTCCAATGCCAAAGGAGCAGGAGTAGGGCTGGTCCTCAAATCACCCCAGGGAGACCTCATAGTCCAAGCTGTACGGTGTGAATTCAAAGCCACAAACAACGAAGCAGAATATGAGGCACTAATCCTAGGTCTGAAGCTGGCTCTGGATCTGAAAGTCAAGCACCTTCAGGTCTGCAGTGATTCTAAGCTTATAGTTAACCATGTCAATGACTGCTACGAGGCCAGGGATCCTAGGATGATGGCATATCTAGACGTAGCAAAGGAGCTGAAAATCAGATTTGTCACATTCAACATCAAGCAAATCCCCAGGGAGCAGAATGCAGAAGCAGACGCACTAGCCACCCTGGGGGCAACCTTCAAAACAGGAACTATCTCCACGATACCAATTGTCCACGTGCTGGAGCCAGCAACACTAAAATCTCAGCAGGAAGCAGAAAAAGTGTGCAGCACCAGCAGTGAAGAAAATACTCCAGACTGGAGGAAACCCTACCTAGACTGGTTGTAGAATGACGTCCTACCAGCAGATAAAAAGGAGGTAAGGAGCTTTAAAATGAGAGCATCCAGATTCATACTAATTGATGATGTTCTTTTCAGGAAATCCCTCGCTGGACCCTACCTCAGATGCCTGGATCGGGAAGAGTCTCAGGCTGTTTTGCATGCTCTCCACAATGGAGAATGTGGAAACCATGCAGGGGGCAGGAGCCTGTCCAACAAGTCACTGAGGCAGGGATACTTCTGGCCCACAATGCGCAAAGATGCCATGGAATTCGCAAAAAGATGCGACGCTTGCCAGAGGCACGCCCATGTTTGCCACCAGCCAGTAGAGCCTCTGCACCAGGTTATCTCACCATGGCCCTTCATGAAGTGGGGGATGGATATCGTGGGACCACTACCCAGAGCACCAGGAAACAAAGTCTACATGCTCGCCATGACGGATTACTTTTCCAAATGGATAGAAGCAGAATCATTCTCCCAGGTTACAGAAACCCAGGTGATATCTTTCATTAAACGCAATATCATATGCAGGTTTGGCATTCCATCTGAAATTATATGTGATAATGGGTCCCAATTCATTGGAAATAAGACGGAAGCTTTTTGTGCTAGGTGGAATATCTCGTTGCAGAAATCTACTCCCAGGAACCCCCAGTCCAACGGACAAGCTGAATCCAGCAATAAGATTATCATTGAAAACTTGAAAAAGAAACTAGAGGAGATTGGGGGCAAATGGGCAGAAGAACTACCTTTGGTTCTCTGGGGTGACAGAACCACACCAAATGTTGCAACGGGGCAAACCCCCTTTAGCCTGGTGTTCGGAGTGGCGATCATCCCATCTCAAGTCGTGGTCCCGACCCACGAGATATGGATGCATCACGAGAAGATCGGAACCAGTGGAAATGGCAAGCGGCCTGGACACGATAGATGAACTCGAACCGGCGCCGGATCGGGATGACTTCCTACCGATGCATTGTGGCTAAAAGCTACAACAAGAACGTAAAAGTAAGAACTCTGCAGGTAGGAGATCTGGTCCTGAGGAAAGTCTTCCAGAATACCAAGAACCAGCAAGTAGGGAAATTCGCCTACAACTGGGAGGGACCATACCAAGTAGAAAGCACAGTTGGAAATGGAGCCTACCGACTCATGACTATGGAGGGGCAAATGGTTCCCAGATCCTGGAATATCACCCACTTGAAAAAATATTTTCTTGAAGTCACCAAAGCATGGTCAACAAGCTGGGTACTCGGCCTACCGATCTGATCCGGCCGGGTTCTAGATATTGCCTTACATATTTTCTGGCTCTGAATATTTTTCTGTCTCTGAGTATCTTTATATCTCCAAACATTTTTCTGGCCCTAAAGATATTTTCCTGCTTCTAAAATGTTTTTCTATTTTTAAATATTTTTCTGGGTCTGGATATCTCCTGATTCTGAATATTTTCTGGCTCCAAAACGTTATTTTTGAATTCAACATTTCTGGTTCTAATAGCCTTGCTCGTATTTTAATTCTAACAAGTTTTAAATTGTAAAACCACCTTGAATAATTTAAATTTTTTCAAATAAGCCAAGGAAATAAGATGCAAACTAATCTGGCAGAGCCTGTATTCATTACAGAAGGCGTGTGTCCGTGGCTAAGCACGTACAACCGAGACAACCAGCCTCCCGCGATGCATTAGCACCCACGCAAGCCTGGCTCCTCTGGACGAGTGGGCATACTAGACCCCTTAGCCAGCAATCTAACAGCGATGGCCAAACAAATGACGTGCATGCACAAATCAAAGCACCATAAACGGTACGACATAAAGGGATAACCAGTAGAAAATACTTAAGTCGCAAAAGCAAAGTACGTCTGGCATCAGAACCAGACCAAAATACATAAACTGTTCAAAATAAAGATGTTATGCCCCGTAGGGCCAAAAACTAACTAAACCTAGCAAAGTCTTTCAGATGCAAAGGAAAACTAATCTATGTCAATATGCTCCACAACTTCAGAAGCAGCTGCCTGAGCATCAGGAGCAGGAGAATTCACCTCTTCCTCCGCATCCTGATCATCAGCGGAAGCAGCCCCAGGTTCCACCAAGCCAGCCAGCACATCCAGGTTCAGACCATCGGGGAAAGCAGCAACGAGCTTCTCCTCTTCAGCTCCTAAGTCCCAAGCCGAATGCTCTCCCTCCTGGAACGCCTTTATGCACTTGATCTTCGTTTCCAAAGCAGCGTAGGACAGAGCATTCGCCAAAGTCTCTTTTAACTCCTGCACCTCAGAAGCCTTCTCCTCTTGGATCTGAGAAACATGAGCCTCCGCATCAGAAGCACGTTTCTCAGCCTCTGAAGCACGTTTCTCAGCCTCTGAAACACGCTTCTCCACCTCTGAGGCACACCTCTCGGCACGTGGCACGCTTCTCGCAAAGATCGCGGCCTTCTTCTCAAGCACGAGAAATCCGCCCTTCAAAGAAGAGAAAGGCGTTCGCAAACTCTGCTTCCGAGTGGCCTCCTCCAACAGCAAACTCTGAGACTTGTTTAGATCAGCCCGAGTCTTCAGCCTATCCTCATTGGCTTCTTTCGCCAGCTTCTGGAGTTTCGCATTTTCTGCTACCAAGAGAGACACCTTCTCCCGCAGGTACAGAGCCATCTGGAAGGACTGGTGCACCAGAACCAAGCGTAAAAAAAAAAAAAAAAATAGCAGCAGCCAATGATCGTTTACCTCAAAAGAATGCTCAGCTGCACGATCCACCAAGTCAGGCAAAGGATTGCTATCCAACGCAGACCTAGGAGCTGGAAGAAGCATCTGGCTCATTAAGTTTAAGCTACTCGTAGACTTAGCCTTACCAAAATTGTCTGGAAGTGTAAAAACAATAACCCCCGGAGCAGATTTGGAACCAGGGGTAGCCCTAAAAGCAGGAGCAGCTCCAGAAGCAGGAGTAGCTCCAGAAGTAGGGATGGTTTCAGACGTTGGAATCACACCAGACGCAGGCATAACTAGGACAGAACCAGGAACAGGTTTGGGAACCGGAGCATCTCCAGAAGCAGACAACCCATGCCCAGGTAATTGAGGCCTCACAGCCAGAGGAGTGGCTTCAATAGGAGTCTGCTCCTTAGCCCGACCCACAACAGCAGATCTTCTTTTGGGACGAGGTCCGAAGCAGGCGGAGTAGACTTTCTCTTCTCAGCAGGCTTCGGGGCAGCCTCGACCCGCTTCTGTTCTCTTTGGGCCAAGACATCGTCCAGCGAAATTTTGGATTTTGCAGAGCCTGGAAACAAAAGAATCGAGTCAGAACCAGAAATTTTAAGTATCCAGAAACAGAACATAGTCAAGAAGGGAAGAACAACGCACCAGTCGACATTGATTCTCGTACTTCCACTTCTTCCTCTTTCTCTTCAAGTACACCCTCTTTCGAAGCAGCTCCAGATGCAGAATCCTGGACCAGATTGGTGAACGTCCTGCGTTCCTCCGGAGGCCCAAAAAGCTTAGTCAAAGACGCAACCTCGTCGGAAGATGGAATCAGATGATGCAAACCTACGCAAAAAGCCAAGTAAGGAAATATAAGTGTCAAAATAAAAAGTTACCAAGTAAGGGCATGTAAGTACCGCGAGTAGACCGCAAGGTGCTGACAATATAATCAGTGGGAGGAGGAAGCGTATCAATTTTCACGAAGATAAAACGAGAGAACCACTTGCTATCATCCGGTTTCACGGGAAAGATGATGCAGTTTTTCTCCCCATCTCGCACCCGAATGGTCACCTGGCCCCGTCTAAGAGACCTGACCGAGAACAGGTGTGCAAGATCTGAAAGGCCGATGTCATAGCCATAGCGGCTATTCATAGCATGTACCGCAAGCAGAGTTCGCCAAGTATATGGAGTGACTTGACAGATAGCCAAACTATTCAACTTCAGAAATTCCTGGACCAGAGGAGGAAATGGGAACCTCATGCCCAGGCGGAATGCGTATTCATACAAACACATCCACCCCTCCCTCACGGCATCAGCTTTCTGACCAGGAACGGGTATGTGAAACACCACTTGGTCGGAAAAACCAAAGACCTCCCCGATATAAGCGGATCCTCCACAAGTAAAATCGAATCACATGAATGTTTCGAGGATAGGACGCCGCCTGAAGGGAATGGGTTGACCGGCGCCGGAATCTCCGTGACGGAGGTCGAGGAAGCAGTTTGATGTGACATGGCCAAGTGGAAAAGGAAGCAAAGAAAAGAAAAGGGAAGAAGACGGTGTACCTGTCACGCCGGCTGGAAAGAGAGTGGTTGGTAAATAATGAGAGAGATGGGAAGTGAAAGGTAATGATGAAGGGAGTTGGGGAATATAAAAAGGGGGAGGATACCGAGGGTGTGGCGTAAGAAGAAGAGCTTGAGGGCAAGTGGGGAGTTAATTGGCGGTTGGGAAGCATTAAGTGGACGAAGTTGTAGAAACCAAGGTAACTGCTAAAACTTCGTCAGTTCTCCGCATCGCAACAGAAATTCCCGCCTAAAAATATTTGAGACGGAAATTTGGGGGCAATTGTTAGGGATAAAAAATGAATTTTATCATACGCAACGTGGCATTGTTTTACTGGAAAAAAGGGAGACAATCAAGGACAACGTGGCAGGCAGCGATTGGAAGAGGATAAAAATAAGGGATTGTTGACGTGGCAAGAGGAGAGCCGTGGAATAAACGGTAACGCCTTAGAAAAAATTTACTAATTCAAAAATCAATTATACTTTGGTAACGCCTTAGAAAAAATTTACTAATTCATCCTCAGTATTTTTTTTTTTTTTCTAAAACAAAAAAGAAAGGTTACTCTCATTAAAACTTTACAGCCATAATTCATATAAAATTAATATTCAGGCACGGGAAAGAGTACGATACATAGTTCTCCGTATTATGCAGATGATACTAATTATGAAGGTCAGAAAGGATGAATTTGATCGAAAGTTGATCAAAAATTGTAACGTGCAACAAAAACAAAGAAAACCAATAATACATGGTCAACTCTCGAAACAAACGGATGAATTCATATCTTACTTTAGTCCATAATAAGTGACTTCATCATAATTATTTATAATCTAACGTAAACATGAATCACTACGCAAGAATTATCAGACAACTAAAGTATTAATCATCATCATAATAATTGTGGATCAAACGGGTAGAAATAAAATAATTATGGAATTATAATAAACCCTAATACAATCCTGCTTTGATACCACATGTAAGATAAATTATTAAGGATCATTGTATAGGATACATACCTTTCGCGGAATCAACAGTCAGATCATCTGGTGTGGGTAATGTTAGGGATAAAAAATGAATTTTATCATACGCAACGTGGCATTGTTTTACTGGAAAAAAGGGAGACAATCAAGGACAACGTGGCAGGCAGCGATTGGAAGAGGATAAAAATAAGGGATTGTTGACGTGGCAAGAGGAGAGCCGTGGAATAAAAGGTGAACAAACACACATTGAAGGGAAATACAATACACGTACAACAAAGGGATTGTCAACCAAGTCAATCAACAACTTCCTATTTTCATGAGTTGACCAAAGATATAGGAGCATAAATAGGATGGAGGTTTTCTGGCTCTTGGTCTGATGTGCGCAGCTATATAAACCAGAGAAGGGCACCACACAAAGGCATCGGAACTTGAGCAAAAAATAACACAACACTTCTCGAAATTCCCGTATACACTTGGCAATAATTCATTAGCAAAAATAATCATTGTATTTCCTTACTTGCGTATTCAACCTCGATTATAGTGCAAAGTTGGTGGGATTCCGACTCCCCCCGCGGTTGTTCCCACACCGGGTTTTCTGCGTCACCAAAAATCCTCCGTGTCATTTTCTTTCATTTCGTCTTTTCTTCGCTCGTTGTCATTATTGCATCCAAACCGTAATTGGCATTAGATTAATCACTATCACTCACATAATTAATTCGTAACCGGTAAATTTTTACCAAAACAGGTAATAATAATAATAATAGTAATGGATTAGTATACTTGATCTTCTCCTCCCTCTTCTAGGTTTCCTTTATGATGACAATCAATGGGGCATGTCATCCCAATAAACTATTTATATAGGTTAGAGGTATTCTAGAGAGGAAGAGAGACCTAGCCATAATAGAACTGTATTTTGGGCCCCCCATCAGGCTGCCCACTGTATAATAAACAGGCCCTACACTTATCAGTACCATCACACTATGTACTTAACCGTACTGACTAAGACAGACTGTTAGGCGAGATATTTTAGCCTATATTATCTTGCTATTTAGTTAGGAAAGATTTATTCAATTATACGATTTCCTTGTTTTCGGGATTCTATCCTAACTATTAGCTTTGCCTGTACCTATATATTGACAGCCATTGAGCATAATAAAATCAACACAAAATCATTCCAAACATATCAATGCTTTACGTTTCTTCGCTTAACATGGTATCGAGCCAAATATCTTAAAACCCTATTTTTTTCTTTCCTGCTTTGAAAAATTTAATCGACATGTCTGGTACAGCCGGCGATCCTACTCCCACTCCTTTCAAAATTGATCCTTTATCTCCTTTTTATCTCGGATCTCACGACATTCCTGGGATTCAAATTTCTAGCATATTTTTAACCCATTTGAATTATGAAGATTGGAGTCGCGATATTCGAATGTCGCTCAAATCTCGTCGCAAATTTGGGTTCTGCGATGGGTCTATCAAAAAGCCAACTGAAACTAATCTGCTTGAACAATGGGAGGTAGTCCACTGTACTGTGGTTCGCTGGATTCGCAACATGATTGATCCCTCTGTTCTGTCCAGCGTCCCATTCGTTGAAGACGCCACTGCCTTATGGCGGGACTTAGAAGAACGCTTTGCGGTTGTTGACGGAATTTCCATTCATTCGCTCAAAACGGATCTCGCTAATTGCAAACAGCTCAAAGGTATGTCTGTAACCGAATATTATGGTAAATTAAAGACTCTTTGGGATGCCCTAGCAATTCATGAACCTCCGTTTGCTTGTAAATGTGGTCGTTGTCTTTGCGATATATCGTCACAGGCAACTAAACGACTTGATAACGAGAGACTCCATCAATTCTTTATGGGTCTCGATCATAGTCTCTATAGCAATATTAGGAATCAACAGTTTCAGTTGGATCCGTTACCTACCCTTAATCGTGGGTACCATGCGGTATTGCAATCCGAGCGTCTACTTCAAAGTGATGCTCCAGCGGACGTCACCAATGTTATGGCATTCGCCGTTCCCGGAGCCTCACGTACCCCAACTGATTGGAAGGCATTACGCGAGAAAGAAAAATTAGAAAGGCGTAACCAATTTTGTTCACACTGCCAGGTACATGGTCATGAGATTAAGAATTGTTTTATTAAATTACAAATCTTCCCGGATTGGTGGGGAAGTCGACCTCGCACATTAGAAGAGCTCCGTCGTAGCAAAGGGGGTGGGGCAGGACCGCACGCTGCTGTGTCTGGGTCCACATCTCGAGGTGATCCCGTGGTCCATGCTAATGTTGAGCATACGGCTTCCACTTCTATCCCTTCGGATCGGTTGTCTGGTACGTGTATTTCTTGGATAATAGACACTGGTGCTTCTAATCATGTAACAGATGATCTCTCTTTATTTTTCGACACCATGGTTATTCCTCCACGAGCGGCGGGATTACCAAATGGAAAACAAATCTTTGCTTCCAAGATGGGTACCGTGTGTATTGATAATCAAATCACTCTTCGGCGGGTTTTATTTGTTCCTCATTTAACCTGCAATTTAATCTCCGTCTCGCAATTAACGACCGATTATGACTATGTATTACAATTTACTAAGGATTTTTGTCTTATACAGGACCGGTCTACGAGGACGATGATTGGAGCTGGTGAACTCAATGATGGACTGTTTTTGCTTTCTTCAAATTCGCTTTCTTCGGTACACTCGGTTGGCGTGGCAGGTGATTATGAGTTGTGGCATCGTCGACTTGGTCATCCGGGGGATAACGCAGTTAAATTTATGCCTTTAGCTTGAACTTTTTCTTTTAATAAAACTGTGGTGTGTGATGTATGTCCACTAGCCAAACAAACTCGATCTAGTTTTCATACTAGTGATAACATTGCTTCTGAAATTTTTCAATTAATACATTGCGATCTTTGGGGTCCTTATCGTGTTCCATCTACTTGTGGCGCGAAATATTTTTTTACTATTGTGGACGATTGTTCTCGCTCTGTTTGGGTGTATTTATTGTTCACTAAAACTGAGGTTACGAGTTTTTTCATGCATTTCTTATCAATGGTTCGGACTCAGTTTTCTAAACAAGTGAAGGTTGTCCGTAGCGATAATGGGAATGAATTCAACCATATGGCTGATTATTTTTTGCAGCATGGGATTCAATTTCAGACTTCATGTGTCGGTACGCCCCAACAGAATGGGCGCGTTGAGCGGAAACATCGTCACATACTCAATGTGGCCCGTGCTTTGCTTTTCCAGGGACGACTTCCTAAGCATTTTTGGGGTGAGTGTGTACTTACAGCTGCCCATTTAATTAATCGCATCCCTTCAGCTGTCTTGCATCATAAAACTCCCTATGAAATTCTGTTTGGTGCTCCGCCGTCTTATGCGAATTTACGAGTCTTTGGTTGCCTCTGTTTTGTTCATAATCAGAAAACTCAAGGGGATAAATTTGAACCACGGAGTCGTAAATGTTTATTTTTGGGATACCCTCATAATACAAAAGGATGGCGTGTATACGATCTTGAAACAAAGAAAATATTTATTTCACGTGATGTGGTCTTTCATGAAAATTCCTTTCCATTTGCTGCGACGGATACTCCCGCTTCTGCTACTGTCAACCCGTCTCTGTTTCCGCCTGATGACATCTCTGAGTTGTCCATTTCCGAAGCCGAACCAACAGCTGCTACTGCATCGTCACCCGACAACCGTGAAGATAATCCTCCTGCCACTGCTGCTGCTTTCGAGAGCCACAACAGCACCCCTGCCACCGCTGCAACTAACAGTACCGATAGCACCACTGTTTTATCTTCCTCTGCCATAGCTATTGACACTACTGCTGAACTTGGTCGCGGTCACCGGCTGAAGTTTCCTAATTCTCGGCTGCGTGGCTTTGTCCTTGACACTACAAACAGTTCATCTCCTTCGGGTTCACCGGATTCTCCGTCATCGCCTCAAGGTACACCTTATACCCTAGCTAATTATGTGAATTGTAATAAATTTTCTCGTAGCCATCGCCTGTTTCTCGCAGCTATTACAGCCGGAGTTGAACCTCCGTCTTTTAATATTGCGGTTCGTGATGACGGGTGGTGTCGGGCAATGCAAGAAGAGATTGATGCGCTTGAAATGAACGGGACTTGGGAACTTGCTAATTTGCCTCCTGATAAGAAGGCCCTTGGATGTCGATGGGTTTACAAAATTAAGTATAAGTCTGATGGCTCTGTTGAACGGTTGAAAGCTCGACTGGTTGTCTTTGGTAATCACCAGGTTGAAGGACTTGACTATGGGGAGACTTTTGCGCCCGTAGTTAAAATGGTCACAATACGCACTTTTCTCGTTGTTGCCTCTGTCAAAAATTGGGAATTACATCAAATGGATGTACACAATGCATTCCTGCATGGGGACTTGAACGAAGAGGTTTATATGAAGCTTCCTCCGGGTTTCCGTACTGGTCACGAGGGTAAGGTATGCCGTCTTAAAAAATCCCTATATGGTCTCCGTCAAGCGCCGCGGTGTTGGTTTGCTAAGTTAGCTGGGGCCTTACGTCAATACGGATTTCGTCAGTCTTATTCTGACTACTCTCTCTTTACTTACTCCAATAACAAGGTACGTTTATATGTTTTAATTTATGTCGATGACCTTGTTATTGCGGGTAATGATAGCTCGGCGATTAGTGATTTTAAAGCTTATTTGAACCGTTGCTTCAAAATGAAAGACTTGGGACATTTAAAATACTTTCTTGGAATAGAAGTTGCTCGGAGTGCTACCGGCATTTGTCTCAGTCAACGGAAATATACCCTAGACATCATTAGTGAGGTGGGTCTCCTGGGTGCTAAACCAAGCCCTACACCTATGGAGATTGATCATCAGCTTGCTACTAGTAATAGCCCATACTTGTCTGATCCCGAACGTTATCGTCGATTAGTTGGTCGCCTCGTCTACTTAGCTGTCACATGACCGGATGTGTCTTTCTCGGTCCATTTGCTTTCTCAGTTTCTCAAAAATCCGCGTGAAGCCCACATGGAGGGGGCCATGCGTGTTGTTCGTTATTTAAAAGGTAGTCCCGGTCAAGGAATTTTATTACGGTCCGACAGCCCACTTACGGTGTCAGGTTGGTGCGACTCTGATTGGGGCAAATGTCCTCTTACTCGCCGTTCTGTCTCAGGGTGGTTCGTTTTCTTAGGGGATTCACCCGTGTCTTGGAAGACGAAAAAGCAGCATACCGTTTCATTATCCTCAGCTGAAGCTAAATATAGGTCAATGGCAGCGGTTGTTTGTGAGCTCAAATGGCTCAAGGGACTACTATCAAGCTTGGATGTCAAGCTCACTACTCCTATGCATTTGTTTTGTGACGATAAATCTGCAATTTATCTTGCTCAAAACCCGGTCTTCCATGAGCGTTCTAAACATATTGAGATCGATTGCCACTTTGTTAGGGACGCCATTACCGAGGGCCTTGTTGCACCGTCTCACGTATCGCCGAATGATCAAATAGCTGACATGTTTACCAAACCCTTGGGAGCCCGTCAATTTCATCATCTTCTCCGCAAACTGGGCATTCTCGACCTTCATGCTCCAGTTTGAGGGGGGGTGTTAGGCGAGATATTCTAGCCTATATTATCTTGCTATTTAGTTAGGAAAGATTTATTCAATTATACGATTTCCTTGTTTTCGGGATTCTATCCTAACTATTAGCTTTGCCTGTACCTATATATTGACAGCCATTGAGCATAATAAAATCAACACAAAATCATTCCAAACATATCAATGCTTTACGTTTCTTCGCTTAACACAGACCTAGGCCCAATGGATCATATAACTGTAGTGGGTTTTATCGGTTACATTCAACCCGTTTTCACAAACAAGAAAACCGACTAATGGAAGTCTAAATCCAACACAAAGACCAAGGAAAGAGGAGGGGCCAATTACTAGTTGACAAGTGGAACAAATTGAGTGTGAATGATCAAATTACTTATGAAGTTCATTCTTAAAATAGAAATGATAACAATTAACTGAGATACCCAAATAAAAAAGAATAATAAATGACCGAGATAGAGAGAGTACTAAATTAAGTGGCCATGAGGTTGTCACTAGAAAAGCAGAGGGAATTGAAAAATCTCATACTCCCGTATATTGCCAAAAAAAAATGAGTTGTTTGGTTACCCAAGTTTTAGGAAATTGTAAGGATTGCAACTACCCGGGAATTTCTAATACCCAAGTAAAGGAGGAATTGACTTACCTACTGGATAATTGGCAACTCAAGTGGAATTATATTCGGACATAGGCAACTAAACACTTGCGAAATTCTTCTAAATAGGAAAATGAGATACTTAATTCCTTTGAATTGGAACCTCCTGAGAAATATGAGTTCCTTCATCAACCAAATACACACTAAAGATATGTTTGCATAGCGAAAGTGGAGGGAAAGGGAGGGGAGGGAGAAGGAGGGAAGAGAAAGGGAAGTAAGGGAAGGGAAGGGCAAATGGGGAGTGGGTGTTTGGATACAATTTCCTTTCAAATCTTGCCTATTATGGATTGATTTTGATTTGCATTGAAGAAGGGAAAATGAATCCCTCTAAATCTCTCCCCCTCCATTTTCCTCCACCCTTATTTGCTATCCAAACAAGGGATTTTAAATCCCCTACTCTCTCTCCCTTTCTTTTCCATCCAAATCACTCAATCCAAACACACCATAAGGCTCCGTTTGGCAAGACATTTCAGGTACCTCATTTGGTCAAAGTAGCTTATTTTGACCAAAATTTCAAGTACCTTATTTTTTCGTAAGCGTTTGGCAAGTAGCTTATTTAAACAAATAAGGTACCTGAAATGAAATGCTACCTAGAGTAGCATTTGAGATTTCAGATACCTGATTTGCTTTTATTTTACTTTTTTGCCTCTTAAATCTACATTATTAAATAATTATCATATCCTTTTACGTCATTTCATCAAAATCAGTTACCTTTTCAGTGAGTTTGTCAAACATTTTTTTATATAATCAGCTACCTTATCAGTTCCTAATTTTTAGCTACCTTATCAGTTACCTTTTTAGGTTTTAGTTACCTTTTCAGTTTTCAGCTACCTTTTCAGTTTCAGTTATCTTTTTAGTTAGTTATACCAAATAGAGCCTAAATGTACATGACGAGGGGGTTCTATGTGAAGAAATGAAAAGAGCGCTCAAATCTGTCACTCTGTCAGAGTTATGAGGCTCATCACTATATGTGTTGGTATCACTGAAAATTACCCCACCCTTCAATAGACCTTGCAAATGAGTTATTGAAATCTGGTAAGCGGCGGATCAGCTCGGTTCAGGTACGGGTCAATTCGGGCACGCAATTTACTTAGATACGATGAACCAAAATGGAATACATAATGTTTTGGTAAAAATTTACCGACTATTAATTTAATTAGTGAGTGATAGTGATTAATCTACGGCGTATGATGATATGGATATAACGAATTTAATGAACCGATGAACGACGAAATAAAAGATTGACACGCAAGTTTTTTGTGACGCGGAAAACCCGATGTGGGAACAACCGCGGGGGAGTCAAAAATTCGGAATCCCACCAATTTGGCACTATAATCGAGACGGAAATATGAAGATATGGAAATACAAGGATTCAATTTGATGCTATAGTATTGCTATATGAATAATGTAAGTGCCAGAGTGTGAGTGTGGAATGAGCTGCCCCGTCTTCTCTTTACCTGGATATATATAGTGCTTGCCTTACTAAGGTTAGAATCTTGTAACGCCCCCAACACATAAACTACTTAATTAGACAAGCGAATTACATGTGACTTCCCTTTCACAAGCTTCTGAGTTTAGAAATGGACCAATATTAAACTTCTGTAAAATCTTATCCCTATAAATCCCCACAAAATCTCATTGAAGATGGTACATATCCGTCACTCCGGAGTGACGGATACCATTTCCTCTCACAAATAACCCAAATAGAGAAGAGAGATAAGCACATGGAGGTGCCCCCACCTTGTCCCCCCTATCCGTTTTGTGAGTGACATTACTCGTCACTTGCTCCGACCCGTTTTCAGCAAGACTAATTGATAAATCCCTAGCTGCACACTTAACCCACCTCAACCGGGCCCCATGCCACATGGATTGGGTCAAGAAAAAGTCACAAGGGCAGCATGAGTTAAGGATAAGGACCTAAACTTTACATTTTTTTCCAGATAAGAGATTGTATGATTAAATTATCCAGTTAAGGACCTCTAGTATAGTTTCCGTTAAATTTTCCGTTAAATTCCTGTTTGTTTGTGAAGAGTTTAGGATCCCGAAGTACCTAAGAGGGGAGGGGGTGAATTAGGTACCTTTTAAAAATTTTAACTTAACTTAATTGATTTAAGTTAGTTAAATGAAATAATATCTCAAATACCTAACACAACCTCTTTTAAATGGAGATTAAAAGAAGTGTCGTTGGTTATGATGAAGGCAACAGTGTAACGGATTGTAACTTGTTGTCTTTTATAAAAACTGTAAACAATGAGACCAACGTGATGTATAGATAGTAGACTGTTGCTGAAGATAATAAAAACGACAAACAAGAAATGCAGCGGATATAAATAAACGAAATAAGTTCAACACAATCAGTTTTGAATTGGTTCGGCCTACACTCTATAGGCCTACGTCAAATCTACTTCTCATTAATAATTTGATAATGTAATTAACTCTAACTACAATTATTCTATTACAATGAGATCCCCACAATCTACTCCGATTGTGCTACTCAAGAAACTACTCCGTTTCTTTAAGCTCTATCTAGTTCTCAAATAGTTATAGGATCAAATATCTCTAAGTTGTTCACTTAAGAACGGGAGAGATCAATTTTCGATCAACTAAGAGAAGAAAGATATTAAGCTAAGCCATACTTAAACAAATGAACCATTTTTTAGACTTGTAAGAAATATGAAAAACTTGCAATTTAAAAGATTTTAAATACTTGAAAGCATTAAGGGTTTTGCAAAGGTTTTCAATTTCTTTCTCAGATTTTATAAGCTATAAAAGTGTGTTTTGTGCAAAGAAGGAGCATCTCTTTATATAGAGGAAGAAGGGTGGAGTTTACTTTATATTAAATTAATATAAAGTAAATCAAGTTTAGCAAGCCACAAGTTTTCAGTCAAAAGCATTTTCCTTGCACCAAAATGGGTAGTCAAAAAACCAAGCAAGAAAAGTTTTCTTTCCTTCTTTGCCAAGAGTCACACATGTGACTTGGGCAAATAGGGGAAGTCTTTAAAAAGCTTTCAAAAACACAAACTTGGAATCTTAACTTGTTTAGGCAAAACTTACATCTTACTAACTAATCTAATTACTTAAATTAGTTAGATGAGATGCCACAATTAAATAAAAGAGAAATGTATTCCTTTTGAAAATAATGGTTCATCCGTCCAGGAAGGTAACAGTGGGCGACACTATTTCCTCAGTATAGCAAAGTTAATATTTTTCTAACTCGAACATATGGACCCTTAAACAATACAAGACGATCTTCATCCTTGGCTTCATTCTACTTTGATCATCATCAATCTTTGTAAATCCGATTAAGAAAACTTAAGAGAAACATTAGTAACATTTGGTTTGTCATCATCAACACAATAAGCTCAACAAATTCCCCCTTTGATGATGACAAGCCAAATATAATGTGTCTTTCCCCTTTTGGTTCCCCCTTAACAAGATAATCAAAATCAACTAGTCATTAGAATTAGTGAGCAATGAGATAAGATCATATTAGAAATTAAAGAGAGTAAACACAAGAATAAAATTACTAATATTAAACACTTATGAACACTAGCAAAAGTATGAACAATACCATCCGTACACATTATAGATCCACTTCCCCCTCTTGACATCATCAAGAGAGTGAAGGCAAAAGAAGACGGACACAACAAAGCACCAAGGTTAGGATAGAGAGAGTATTTAAACATATGAAGGCAAATTAATGTAAATAAACCAAATAACTTAAGATAAGATAATAAAGCAAGTGAGCAAAATAAGGGGCTAATTTGTGGGTTAGGCTTAGAATGAACCGGGTTTCAAAGATGAGGAAGATTCATTCCCGGAGAACGCAAAACAATGACCAGAACAAAAAAAGATTTACGGCGGTCTGTCAAACACACAAATTCCACTCTTGGCAAGCTTTGTAATCGATTGAGTATTCAATTTAGATCTGATCTTGACATATGTCCACAAACTCCTTCTTAATTTCTTCAATTAAGATACCTTTTCCTTCATCCCTTACATTCAAAACCTTTGATTTCTTTCCACTTTCTTTTCTTCAATCCAACATAAGATTATTGGAAACTTCCACACAAACCTTTGTAATCATTGGGTCATCTTCAATCATATTCATATATTTCGTTTCAGCATATGAATGAAGAGCAGCGTTTTGTTTTTTTTGTTTTTTTGTTTTTTTTTTCATTTTTTTTTCTTGACGATTTCAGATCATGTCACCTAGGATCGCTTTTGGCGATGGCGTTCAAGAGCAAGTCGATGAGCATTTGGAGTGAATTTTCCTTTTCCTCTTCTTCAAGGTCAAATTGTAGCTATTATGGATTATGAGGTGATGAAGATGTGGGTGGTTGCCATTGTTGACTTAACTTGGAGGTGATGGAGGGTTTAAAATGTATGTTGGGTTTATCAGGTTTAAAAGGGAAGAGTAATGAAGGATGTTAGATGAGGTTTAATTGGATTTGGGCAGTGGGTGGGAGTTTTATGGAGGTGTGTAGAGGAAGACTTGCATTATCATCAAATACAAAAATCTTTGGAAGATAAACACAAATTTGAATAAATACACTTAAACACAATCATCAACCAGGTTTCTTAAAATGCTTTGCTAGGGAGATCAAATTTTGCACTTATACACTCTAATTAGTCAATCATATGAGATAATGTGAATAAATAAAGTGATTACATGTTATTAATCAAGCCAACCTCTAACCTAAGTTTTTCAAATTGTGCTCTTGCAAGAGGTTTAGTGAAAATATCCGCAATTTGATCCTCGGTTTTACAAAATTTAAGACTAATATTACCTTTTTCTACATGATCACGAAGAAAATGATGTCGGATTTCAATATGCTTAGTTCGTGAATGTTGGATGGGATTTTTTGAAATGTTTATAGCACTTGTATTATCACACATAATGGGGACGGAATCGTAAAACATACCAAAGTCGGAAAGTTGTTGTCTCACCCATAAGAGTTGAGAGCAACAAAGTCAGACTAACATATTCGCTTTCAGCCGTAGAAAGAGCGACCGTATTTTGCTTCTTCGAAGCCCAAGAAGCAAGACATGGGCCCAAGAAAGTAGCAACACCGGATGTACTTTTACGATCCACCGTACACTCCGCATAGTCCGCATCGGAATAACCTATAAGATCAAAGGGACAATATAAGGGATACCATAGGTAAAGATTTTGTGTTCCAATCAAATACCGAAGAATTCGTTTAACCGCTTTGAAATGGGATTCTTTCGGATTTGCTTGGAACCTAGCACATAAGCAAACACTAAAGAGAATATCGGGACGACTAGCGGTTAGGTAAAGTAGCGATCCAATCATACCTCTATACACCTTTTCACTAACATTCTTACCAGGTTCATCTTTGTCCAATTTGGATCCGGGTACCATAGGTGTATCGTGAGAGTTACCTTGAGTCATCCCAAAATTTTTTAGCATTTCTTTAATGTACTTTTGTTGATGGATCATGATTCCATCCTTAGATTGCTTGATTTGGAGCCCAAGAAAGAATCCTAACTCACCCATCATGCTCATTTCAAATTCCGATTTCATTAGTTCCGAAAAATAGACACAAAGAAGTTCATTAGTTGCACCAAATATAATATCATCAACATATACCTGGACAATCAACAGTTCAATAGACTGTGTCTTTAAAAACAATGTTTTATCGACGGAACCTCTTCTAAAACCGTTTTCAATGAGAAATTTAGACAACCTATCATACCAACACCTAGGTGCTTGTTTTAAACCATAAAGAGCTTTGTCTAATTTGAAAACATGTTTAGGAAAATCATTGTCTAAGAAACCCGGAGGTTGCTCCAGAAAGACATCTTCTTTCAAATATCCATTTAAGAAAGCGGTTTTGACATCCATTTGGAAGAGTTTAATGCCTTTGTGAGCCGCAAAAGCAATGAGTAATCGTATGGCTTCAAGCCGGGCTACCGGTGCATAGGTTTCATCATAATCGATTTCCTCTTGTTGATTATAACCTTGCACCACTAGCCTAGCTTTATTCCTTACAATTTCTCCGGAATCATCAAGCTTATTGCGAAAGACCCACCTAGTACCAATGACGGTATGGTTGGGTGGTCTAGGGACTAAGTGCCATACCTCCTTTCTTTTGAATTGATTGAGTTCCTCTTGCATGGCTATTAGCCAATCATCATCGGCTAAGGCACTTGAAATGTTTGACGGTTCAATTTGGGATAAGAAGGCATTGTGAGCACAAAAGTTTTGTAAGGATGCCCTTGTTCTTATTCCGGAATTTAGATCACTTGTCAAGTTGGAAAGAGGGTGAGAGCTTTGATGCTTCCATTTTCTTAGGACGAAAGGGGTTTCTTCCCCTCGAGGCAACAGATCTCTCGAGATCATTGTCTGTTGATTAGAGGAAGGATCGGAATAGTGTCCGAGGATTCTCCGAGGCAACGATGTCCGAGACTCATACTGTTCTGGAGGTGGAGGCAACGTGATCGTGGGAACTGTTTTGAATGAGATGTTGAATCGAGGCAACAATGTCTCTGTTTGTTCCCCCCGAACCGGTGCTTGCATCGAAGGAAACTTGATGTCATCACATTGTTGCCCAACGTCATTGTTTGGAGCTTCTTCATCCTCAAACACAAAGTCTTTTCTTACAAGACCTATCTCAAATTCATCATCTTCATCATCTTCATTATCTTCTCCATCATTTTGTACCTGTCCAAGAATGCTAGATTCATCAAATATGACATGGACACTTTCTTCAATTCGCATGGTTCGTTTGTTATAAACTTTATAAGCCTTGCTATGGTCGGAATAACCAATAAAAACCGCTTCATCACTACGTGGATCGAATTTTCCCAAGTTGTCTTTACCATTGTTGTGAACAAAACATTTGCTTCCAAAGCATCTAAAATATGAGATATTGGGTTTTCTACCACGTAAAATTTCATAGGGTGTTTTATTGATTATGCTTCTTATCATGACTCGATTATGAATATAGCAAGCAGTGTTTACCGCTTCGGCCCAAAAGTCTTTAGGCAATTTACTACACAACAACATGGTTCTAGCCATACTTTCAAGGGTCCTATTCATTCGTTCGACCACTCCATTTTGTTGTGGTGTTCTAGGAGCCGAAAAATTATGGTCTACACCATTGTCATTACAATAAGCGCTAAATGATGAATTTTCGAATTCGGTTCCATGATCGGTTCTTATGGAGACAAGTTTGAGATCAAGTTTGTTTTGAATCTTTTTCAACCAAATTAAAAATTCATCAAATGCCTCACTCTTGGAACTCAAGAAAAGTGCCCAAACAAACCTAGAATAATCATCAACAATGACACACACATAACGACTACCTCCTCTACTTCTAGTTCTCATTGGTCCACATAAGTCGATATGCAAAAGTTGTAATGGGAGAAGAGTACTCACAATTCTTTTAGACCTAAAGGAACTTCTAACATGTTTACATCTAGCACATTCATCACATACTTTATCAAAGTCAAATTTCATGTTAGGAAATCCTTCTACCAAGTCAAGTCTTTTAAGAGTATTAAGAGTTTTAGCACTAACATGTCCAAACCTTTTGTGCCACAACCAAGGATCATTTTTCATTACACTCATGCATGACATGGTATGACCGGATAACGTGTTTAAGTCGGTTAAGTAAACATCTTTGACACGTCTTCCTTCGAGAATAATTTCATGAGTTGTGGCATCAATTATTCGACACAAATTAGCACTAAATTCCACAATATTACCTTTGTCACAAAGTTGAGAAATGCTAAAGAGATTATGTTTCAAACCTTTGACAAGCCGCACATTGTCGACACAAAGTAACGATGACTTACCGACCTTTCCCATGCCTATTATTTCACCTTTCTTGTCGTCGCCAAAAGTTACCTTGCCACCATCATAAGCTTCTAGTGAGAGGAATTGGCTTCTATCTCCCGTCATGTGACGAGAACATCCACTATCCAAGTACCAATTGCGGCCGCCTCTCACCAAGCCCTACACAAGATTAGACTTTGAGTTTAGGAACCCAAATAAATTTGGGTTCCTTTTTATCCTTCACATTTCGCAACAAATATTTTCGAATCCAAACTCGTTTTACAATCTTAATATTTTTGTTAATGTCACTATGTCTTTTCTTGCAAGCATTAAAGACATGACCAGTTTTACCACAATAGTTGCAAACGATGTACTCGGGAAGACCAACATATTTCCTTCTTCTAAAGTCGGTTTGAGTTGGATCCGGTTTTCTGAGGCAACAGTCGGACTGACTGTTCCATTTGAAACCAAGACCGGCAGTTTTATCACATCTCTTGGACTGATTAGTGGGGAAATTTAAGACATTTTGACTTCCTTCCCAATTTTTAGACACATTCTTAGCCTCAACAAGTTCCTTGGTTAAATCATTGACTCTAATGGTGAGATGTACAATCTTCTCCTTTTCTCTTTTAAGATCATCATTGTTTTCACTTTCAATGGACATTCTTTTCTCACTATGATGTCACGGGTTTGGTCATTGAGTTTAGACACAAGGTAACCTATTTTCTCCTTTAACTCTTCGTACTTGGATCTCATTTTGACAAATCTTTCATTCAATTCCATGAGATTTTTCATCTTATCATGAACATTAAGCTTAAGACTAGAAATACAATTTTCTAAATGAACAATTTTGGATCTAGATGAGCTACATTCGGGAGATTCATTTTGAAATTTGACAAGTTTTTCATGAAGCATTCTAATCTCCCTTTTGTAGGCATCTAAGTTGACTTTGAGACACTCATTCTCTTTAGATAAATTAGTGACTAGTTCATTTGACACTTCCTTGACATTGTCGGGAGGCTTGATCGAGTTCTTGTTGTTTTAAGTTCTTCTATCTCATCAACTAAGTCAATAATTACACCTTTAGATATGAATTGTTCATTTAGAAGTTCATCACGTTCCTTAGTTATCATGGACATTTGTAAAATCAGAGTGGTATTGACATTTTCAAGATCAGAAACATCATTGGGGTTCGACCTAAGACACTCTAGTTCGTTAGACAACTCCTTGTTCAATTTGTTTATTCTTTTCACCTCATCAGAGGCAAAAGTCGCACTGTCTGTTGCCTTAAGTTCACTTTTAAGGTGATAGTTTTCTTGAGCAATTTCCTCTATTTCATTTTGCATGAGATCCAACTTTTCAGTTTGTGAACGACACTTATCAAAGAGTTTGTCAAGAAGCTTACATACTTTTTCTTTAGAGTAAGTCCTAGCTTTGGCCTTTAGAAGTTTTACCTCATTGTCGGAATCGGAGTCGGAATCATCGGGATGAGCCATAAGACATGTAAGATTCTTGGTTTTAGAGGGTTTTGAGACTTTGTCCTTGAGACGACTTGTAATACACATTTTAGCCTCTAATTCCTCCTCGATGATTTCATCGTCCTCGGAGTCGGATATTCCCCATATGGCGGACATGACTCGGTTTTTGTAGTCCTTTTTAGCCTTATCTCGCTTATCTTTGGACTTAATCTCATCCCACTTAGGACATTCTTTAATTTGATGTGATTTGTCACCACATTTAAAGCATCCAATAGTGGTGGAGGGTCTTTTCTTTGGAAAGCGTTTTTTCGTGTAGTTATTGTTGAACTTTTTATGACCATGGCCATTCACCATTCCAACTAAGTTCCTAGAGAACAAAGCAAACTCATCTTCTTCTTCATCCTCATCATCAATTGAAGAGGATGCTAAAGCAAGACTCTTTCCCCTTGAGGATTCACTAGAATGCTTATCGAGATTGAACTCGTGAGCCATTAGTGATCCCATTAGTTCATGAAGAGATAGAGTGGATAGATCTTTGGCTTCCTCTATGGCGGTAACCTTAGGTTGCCATTTAGTGGTAAGACTACGAAGAATTTTTCGAATGATGTCCTCGGACTCGAAATTTCTTCCTAGGCTTTTTAGTTCATTTATAATACACGAAAAGCGAGATGAAAAGCTATTTATGGACTCGTCCTTTGACATGTGAAACATCTCATATTGTTGCATGAGAAGGTCAATACGGTGTTTTCTAACTTGAGACGTCCCTTCATAAGCAAGCACAAGGGAATCCCAAATTAATTTAGCCGTAGGACATCCAGAAATCCGACTTACTTCGGCCTCACCAACACACCGTTGAAGAATCGACATCGCTTTTGAGTTTTTCTCGGCCAATTTAAAATCTTTTTCATTGTAATCTTTCTCATCTTTGACCTTAGTAAAACCCGTAAGGATGTCGGTTTCCTCAATAGTAAGAGGTCCGTTTTCGATGATTTTCCAACATTGATAATCAATACTTTTAATGTAATGCTCCATTTTGAGCTTCCACCATCCAAAATTCTCACCGGTAAAGACCGGGATCTTGGAGTGTTTAGAGGGATCCATTTCCCAAGATTCAAACTCTAAGGTGATAAACCTCGATCAAGAGCACGAGGCTCTGATACCAATTGAAGAGTTTAGGATCCCGAAGTACCTAAGAGGGGGAGGGGGTGAATTAGGTACCTTTTAAAAATTTTAACTTAACTTAATTGATTTAAGTTAGTTAAATGAAATGATATCTCAAATACCTAACACAACCTCTTTTAAATGGAGATTAAAAGAAGTGTCGTTGGTTATGATGAAAACAACGTAATGGATTGTAACTTGTTGTCTTTGTATAAATGTAAACAACGAGACCAACGTAAAGATATAGTAGGTATTCTTGACGATAATAAAAACGACAAACAAGAAATGCAGCGGAAATAAATAAACGAAATAAGTTCAACACAATCAGTTTTGAATTGGTTCGGCCTACACTCTATAGGCCTACGTCCAATCTACTTCTCATTAATAATTTGATAATGTAATTAACTCTAACTACAATTATTCTATTACAATGAGATCCCCACAATCTACTCCGATTGTGCTACTCAAGAAACTACTCCGTTTCTTTAAGCTCCATCTAGTTCTCAAATAGTTATAGGATCAAATATCTCTAAGTTGTTCACTTAAGAACGGGAGAGATCAATTTTCGATCAACTAAGAGCAGAAAGATATTAAGTTAAGCCATACTTAAACAAATGAACCATTTTTGAGACTTGTAAGAAATATGAAAAACTTGCAATTTAAAAGATTTTAAATACTTGAAAGCATTAAGGGTTTTGCAAAGGTTTTCAATTTCTTTCTCAGATTTTATAAGCTATGAAAGTGTGTTTTGTGCAAAGAAGGAGCATCTCTTTATATAGAGGAAGAAGGGTGGAGTTTACTTTATATTAAATTAATATAAAGTAAATCAAGTTTAGCAAGCCACAAGTTTTCAGTCAAAAGCATTTTCCTTGCACCAAAATGGGTAGTCAAAAAATCAAGCAAGAAAAGTTTTCTTTCCTTCTTTGCCAAGAGTCACACATGTGACTTGGGCAAATAGGGGAAGTCTTTAAAAAGCTTTCAAAAACACAAACTTGGAATCTTAACTTGTTTAGGCAAAACTTACATCTTACTAACTAATCTAATTACTTAAATTAGTTAGATGAGATGCCACAATTAAATAAAAGAGAAATGTATTCCTTTTGAAAATAATGGTTCATCCGTCCGGGAAGGTAAGTGGGCGACACTTGTTTCCTCAAGATAGCAAAGTTAATATTTTTCTAACTCGAACCTATGGACCCTTAAACAATAAAAGACGATCTTCATCCTTGGCTTCATTCTACTTTGATCATCATCAATCTTTGTAAATCCTATTAAGAAAACTTAAGAGAAACATTAGTAACATTTGGTTTGTCATCATCAACACAATAAGCTCAACAGTTTGTTTTTCTCTCATCCACCACTTAGTTCCTCCATCACTACCCACATCCCCCCAAAAAAAAACAATTCCAAATTTAATAAGATGAAGTCAATTAAGTTACCACACAAATGGGATTCCAGTTTGGAGATTATTGAAGAATCCAAAAACTGTTGTTGCCGTGTAATTCGAGCTCGTTATTTAAAAAACAGGTCGCTTTGGATACGGGCTTAGGCTAGGATCTCAGTTTACTTGGCCAACGACGTATGGTAAATTAATGGTGAAGTCTACTTATTGGCTTGTAATGAGAGGGCGGAGCATGTTTATGGGACCGAAATTAGTGAATTATGGCAAATGGTAACAACGAAGACGAAGCTAGATAAATAACCAGCGACTAGCGACTATCATATTATAGCTGGGTAGAAGTTGCTATGGCGGCCGGTACCGAAAATCTATTGTGTCGTGGGCAGTTGAAAACTTGCAGAGTGCTTTGATAGCATGAGTATTGTCAGATCGTCTTCCTTTTTTTCTCATTTTTCTTTTGACAGTGCCACCAATCTAAGATTAAATCTTGGAAAGCAAATTAGCCGAAATTGCGACTTTCATCTTGTATGCTTATTGTTTGCTGGCATGTACAAAAGTTATATCACCAACCAGGCTACTAACCATACTCTTAGTAGTAGACATTGTTGACAATCTGACATCTTTGTTTAAGATATTGTCGCTATGGTATTAAAGCATTTTTTACAGTAATGTTTGACGGAGTTTGTCTAGAGGTCCTTACCTGGAAACTTTAAAAGTATAATCCCTTAACTGGAAAAAATGTGAAAGTATAGGCCTCTTACCCTTAACTCGCATCAGCATATTACTAAGGCCGCATGCTTATCTATGTAATATTATGAATGATATATTATTTACTACGTCTGGCATCCTATATGTGGCGTGGATAATTAGCACCTCAAATACGTACTTCAAAACAAGGCAAACAGAAATGGTGAAGCAAAATTTGACCAGAAAGAGCTTAATATGCAATCTCACAATGATGATCAAGCCGGACACAGTGCAAACAACAATAACAGAGACAGTGAAATAGGAAATGAGAATGTAAATCCATACTCCACGGGAACTCCTTGTTGCGGACGTGCGTGCATGGCTATGGGTATGCCTGCAAAGATAATCACAAGAACATACATGAGAAAAAATAATCCCATTCATCTAGAAGGTCAACTATTTCAGCACCAAACTGAAAGACAAAATTGGATCATTGTGCATTTAACCCCATAGAAATAGGAAATGAGAAATGGAGGTACATTACCTTTTCAATGGTTTGGATCCAATTTTGGATTGATGACTAGTTGTAAATATACTTGACAAGGAAAAAGGTCAATGATTGAAAAAGAGGTATATAATATCCATTATCAATATTTATCTATATTAATAAATGAAACTTTTTTCGAGCGATTATAGAGAGTTCAAGTTTTTGAGATAACCTTCAAGCCATTTTAAATTTTAAATTTTAAACAAATAATTGAAATAAGATAAGAACCACATCCCAATCCGAGCTAAACTATGTAACTTAATATTAAAAAAAAAATTTCAACTTGATTTCAAACTCTATAACAACGTATAAGGAAGACTATATATACGTATAACTCAAATTTTAAATTTTATTTTATGATTTACGATCTATTTTTAATTCCAAGCTTAGTTGACTCCCTTTTTTTTGTCTTATATAGATTGTGTATATATGTAAAATTGTATATTAATTTTTGTATAGAACCATGTAGCATGTTACATGGATATATTTACTGTACCTGTATTTTATGCTCATCATTTTCTCTACTAATAATTTGGATTGAATTCTCAGGTACAACGAGGGCTTGAGATTGATGAATTCTGGATGACTGATCTTTAAATAAATTATTCTTACAAGTATGATTTATATAGATATTGATATGTATAAATAACGTTTTAATTCTTGAGATTAGTGGATGTTACCTAATTCTTTTCTGTGAGTTGATGATGGCATATATTTCTTTTTTTCTCACCAAAAATTAATGATGTGATTAAATTTTGAAGATTTTTTGTGCTATGCGCTTTTATATATCACTGTTAGACAAATATATAGGATATTTGTTAGTCAACTATTGTGTAAATATTATGTTCATATTAGCTCCATATTTTAGGCTAACAATCTCCCTATTCTTAGCAATGTATATTGACTAACAATATTGTAATCTTCTATATATATGATATGAAATGAACATCCCAAATCAGGGATTATCACAATTAACATGGTATCATTTGCTTAGGAGATTTTTCGACCTCTCCTCGGTCATGTGCCCCTTCTTGCTTGGCTATTTTTCGAAATAGTTGCTGCCTCTCGCACATACAACACCTCTCGCGTCATTACCATGACTACTGATGCTTCCTCATCATCCAAACCCAGCCTGCACCCCGTCTTTACCGTCTCTAATATCAAACAAAAAATTCGTGTTCTCGACGGCACGAAAGTGACATATGCATCGTGGGTTTGCTTATTCAAACTTCACGCTCGTAGGTACAAGGTGTTGTCTCACATCGACGGCACACCTGCACCCGCTGACACTGACGCGTCCTATGACTCGTGGTGTGAAGTCGATGCGCATGTTTTGCAATGGATATACGGTACTTCGAGTGACGAATTGCTCCCTCGTGTTCTTGAAGACGAGTCTATTGGCCGTGAGGCATGGTTACGGGTTGAGAATATCTTCAACAACAACAAAGGAGCTCGTTCCGCTGCTCTCGAGAATGAGTTCAATAATCTCCGTCTCGAGCATTTGCCCTCGCTGGATGCATACTGTCAACGCCTCCGCGAGCTTGTTGGGATGCTTAAAGATGTCGATGCCGTCGTCTCCGACCGCCGCCTTGTCATTCAACTGGTTCGTGGCCTCCTAGGTGAATAAGACACTCTCGCTTCTTATATTAATCAAACATGTCCTAATTTTGAAACTGCTCGTAGCATGCTTGAATTAGAATTACATCGCAAATATGGTCACGAGGAGCATGCTACGGCACTCGCCGCCCCTGCTGTTGCGTCGTGGGTTGACACCACCCCTAAGGCCACCCTCCAAGTCCCCCACGCTAGTCCAATAACAACCAAAATAACAATCGATATTCCCGTCGCTATAATAATAATAAAAATAATAACCGCAACAACAACTCTCGCCAACCCTCTGCCCACCCACCGAATACCCAACCACCGTCCTCCCCATCGCCTCAATAGCCTGCTTGGCCCTACCCCTGGACCCTGCACCATACCCGTATCCCACCTACCCCGGCTGGACCTCGTCGTGGCCCACGTAAGTCCCTAACCAGCTTCGACCTCCATCTTATCGTGGCCAGTCGTCACACACTCAAGAACCGAACCTCCTCAGCCTACTGATCTTACCCAGTCCTTTCAAGCATTATCGGTGCAAAATCATGTTGATCCGTGGTTTATGGATACGGGTGAATCATCTCATTTGACTTTCGACCCAGGTATAATTTCTACTCCGCTTAATTCGAGTAAAATTCGTTCAATTTACGTTGGTAATGGCCATAGTATTCAAGTTTTGGGCTCGGGCACATCCACTTTAACATCTAATTCCCGTACCCTTCACTTACATAATGTCCTTCACACACCGAACATTATTAAAAACCTCATTTCTGTGCGTCAATTTACAAAAGATAATAATTTCAGTGTTGAGTTTGATCCCCTTGGTTTTTCTGTGAAGGATATTCCGACTGGAAACAATTTTCTGGAGTGACAGTATTGGCGAACTATATCATGTGTCCACCAAGAGTCTCTCAAGCACCTCACCGTGTCAGCCACAATTCCTTCTTGCTCATGGCCATGACATATGGCATTCCCGTCTCGGGCACCCCGGGACTTCTATTTTAAGTCTTTTAAGGTCCAATAAGAATATTGTTTGTAATAAGATACATGATTCTAGTCTCTGTTCTTCATGTCACATTAGCAAACATAAAAGACTTCCCTTTCATTCTTCAAATTCGACTAAAATTGCACCGTTTGATATCATTCATTGTGATTTATGGACTTCACCGCTTTTGAGTAAACGAGGTTATAAATATTACATGGTTCTTATCGACAATTTTACTCAATTTCTTGGGGTATAACCCCTCAAATTCAAGTCACAAGTCTTTGATAAATTTCGTCAATTTAGTAAATTTGTGCTTACCTAATTTAATCGGAAAATCAAATCGTTTCAATGCGACATGGGCCTTGAATTCGACAATAACAACTTCCACAAATTTGCCCAAAATAATGGTCTTGTATTTCGGTTTTCCTTCCCTCAAACATCTCCACAAAATGGCAAATCAGAACGTATGATCCATAGCCTAAATGAGATAGTTCTCGTTCTCCTTCATCACGGCTCGATTCCACCTCACTATTCGGTCGATGCCCTTCACGTCGTTGTCCATCTTTACAATATACTTGATACGTGCATTTTTATAGTCTTTTTTAGCCTCTTATGCACGTATTTCTATGCAATTTCCGTAGTGTAAAGCTACAAATATCCCTCGAATATCCTACTTTGGTTCATTTGGCTTTAATTGCAGGAACGGACCTGAAAGAAGCAAAATCAAGCCTTTTACTGTCCCGTTTTCTTGCATTTAGGGGATGGAAGAATTGGAACGGAAATATCACTCTCTCGGGATGCGTGAAGTTGCCTTGGAAGAAAGATCATACGTCCCTTGGCCTATTTCAGTAGCCGTTTGCTCGATCGAGTGATTTTGTTGGCTAAGTTACTCGATCGAGAGCATTAGGATGGATAGAAGACCTCGATCGAGACCCTGATGTGCTCGATCGAGAGGTGGCTTAATGGAGGTCCTCGATCGAGAGGAGGAAGTCCTCGATCGAGAGGTTTGGCTGGATGTTTCCTCGATCGAGAGCATTGAAGATGCTCGATCGAGCACTTTGCTAGCTGATGCGAGATTTTCTCGCATAATCTTATTTGTCTTAAGTTACGTGTTTAATAAATATCTTTCCTATATAAAGGAAAGACGTCATTAGGTTTAGGCTATCTAATTTTTATCTCATCTTGACCTTAAACATTCAGTTTACATTAGCTTAATCTTGTTCGACGTTCTTTGCTTTCATTTTGCCGGATATCAAACTTTTGTAATCTCTCTTTACTCTCTGTATTTAATTTAATTCTCCTTTTCATACTTTATATTGTTGTCTTTAATTTATGTTTTTATTAGTATTGTTATTTAGTTTATGCAATTTCTCTCTATACATCTTAATACCATGTTTATCATTACTTCATCAATCGTTGTTAGTTTCACTATGAATATGCGTAGCTAAATCCTTTATTGCTAGGATTAGGGGAGCCATGATAGTAAAACAATGAGGTTATAATTAGACTAGGAGGTTTTGAATATGAGAATTGATTCATAGAAATATAATAGAAATTGTTTAGTTGAGTGCATGCTTCTAAATTAATTAAATCGGTTAAATTTAGACCTAGATCGGAAGATTGGAATGAATAATAGACCTGTTATGAACAATAGTCTACTCTAATGAGGGCGGAAGCTAAGTTAGTAGTATTTTAGGGAGGATAGCGGACCGGAAGGACGTTTCCACTACCCTTGTCACATCAGACTGGCTGACCTTTCCTTTAGCAGGATTGTGTGATATCATGGTGAACCGACATCCTAGCAGCTTTCTCTCTTTTTGATCACATCCTTTCATCCTTGTTAGTTTTTTTATCGTTGTCTCTCTCATTGCTTTTTATTTCGGTTCATTAGTTTAGTCAAATCAAATCAAAACCCCCCATATTTGTGGCCGTGACGGACTAGATAACAAGTAGATATAATAGCCTCCCTGTAGAGTACGATACCCGACTTACCTCTGCTATATTAGTTAGAGCCGGTTGGTTTATTTTTGATAGGGTTACGACATCCGTGTCAAATTTTGGTGCCGTTGCCGTAGAGGCAATTAGTTTATTTACTTGTCTTATTTTGGTTTGTCTTAGTCTCAAGGGATTTCTAATTCCTTGAGACAGTTCTCATTTCTTTTCTCTTAGTTTTTTTTATGCCCAGATCTCACAGATCAGAATTAGTACCAGCTGATCCTGAACCAGAGAGGACTTTTTGCCGTAGACAAAACCTATTGAGAGAGATTCGCCAAGAGGAAGTCTTGAGTACTCTTGAACCTGTTCTTGAAAATTTACTTTTGCAGAAGCTCAGTCTTTAGAGGAAGACACTTCTATTTATGCAACCAAATCTGCAAAGATGCCTAACATTGCTAGTCATTCTGAGCCGACAACTGATTCTATTCCTAAAGGTTTCAAGCTTTCGACTGATAATGAGGGGAATACCTTTGGTATTCGGCCCTCCTATATTAATCTGGTGGAAATAAACCTGTATAAGGGAGTAGTTGGTGAGGATCCGAGGAAGCATATGGAAGTCTTCACAGATTTTTGTTCTACCATTCCTGCTACTAAGGGAGTGACACAAGAGAAGATAAAGGAAGTCATGTTTCCTTTTTCTCTTACTGACGGAGCTCGAGAGTGGTTAAGTGACTTGGAACCTTGGCTCTTGCTTTTTACAAGAGATACTACCCTCCACAGAGAACTAATGCATTGAGAGGGGCAGATTACAAGTTTTAAACAATGTCCAACTGAAAACATGTATGAAGCATGGTGCAGGTTTAAGAAGTTGGTTAAGTCTATCCCACATCACGGGTTTGGCCAGTGGTTCTTATGCAACCGGTTCTACAATGGGTTGTATGATGACCACCGGGATATTTAAGATGCTGCAGCCAAGGAAGATTTCAGAAGACTATTGATAATGATGATAAGGGCTGGGGTATTATAGAAGAGATGGCTACCCATTGTGCTGAATATGGGAATCCAAGAAGTGGTACTAGAATGGTCTCTACAGATAATAGTGCATTTGTTGCTCAACTGGAAGCCATGAATGCAAGATTTGATAAGTTTGAGATGCAAGCCGCGGGGAATCAACAGACGGTTCACTTGTTGACCAAACAAGAGACCGTCTCTTGTGAGAGATGTGGTAGTGCAGATGGTCATACTGCAGTGGAGTGTTTGGCTGAAAAAGAGCAAGTCTATGCCTTTCAACAATTCAGGCAAAGAGGCTCCTACTATAACAACCAAGCCGGAGTTCATGCCAATTTAAGGTGGACTAGCCAGAATGTTTTGAATCCTACACCTCCACCGCAGCAACAACAAACCTATCTGCCACCACATAAAGCTCAACAACAAGGCTATCAAAAGCCTCCTTCTTTCCCACCACCGCAACAAGGTGCCTCTTCTAGTGGCAATAATGACATAGCCGAGTTGAAGTCGATGGTGCAATCTCTGGCCATCCAAATGCAGAAAAGTGACCAAGCAAAGGATGTTTCTACCAAATTGCTTGAGTCCCAAATGGTTCAACTGGCTAGTAAGCAAGCTTCGAGACAACCCGGTAAATTACCGTCACAACCTAACAAGAAACCACATGAGATGGTAAATCTGATCAATTTGAGGAGTGGTCTTTCCTATGAGGGACCCAAAATATCAAAGGAGAATGCTGAATTTTTTTACTCGGGGATTGAAGCTACTGTTCAAAGAAAGGCGTCTTTTAACAAAGAAGTAACTGTTCCACGTGATGTACTCGATCGAGGGATTGCTGATGTTCGATCGAGTACATTTGCTGAAAAAGATGTCGATCGAATAGAAGAAAGTGCTCGATCGAGCACTGAGGAAAAGAGGGATCTCGATCGAGTAAATCAAAGTGCTCGATCGAGCACTATTGCTGAGAAAACTACTCGATCGAGAGGTAATGTTCCTCGATCGAGCAATATCGATGCTGAAGGTGAGAATTCGTCGTTAAAGTCTACTTTGAACGACGATAAGAAGAAAAATGAAGACCCGTCTACTCCAATTCCAGTCCCATTTCCAGGAAGATTGCATAACAAGAAGATTGAGCACCAATTCGGTAAGTTTGCCGAACTTTTGAAAAGTCTTCATGTTCTCGTACCATTTGCTGAGTTACTAACC
Organism: Silene latifolia; assembly: GCF_048544455.1. Lineage (NCBI taxonomy): Eukaryota > Viridiplantae > Streptophyta > Magnoliopsida > Caryophyllales > Caryophyllaceae > Silene > Silene latifolia. The sequence goes on from NC_133538.1 coordinate 287,768,319, forward strand.
CAGGTACCCTCCTACATGAAATTTATGAAAGACATTTTAGCGCGTAGGAGGCATATAAATGACCATGAGACGGTGGCTTTAACTGAAATGGATACTGCCTTTATTCAAAATAAGACCCCACCTAAGTTGTCTGACCCGAGTAGTTTCTCTATACCATGTCACATTGGGACCCATTTAATTGATAATGCTTTGTGCAATTTGGGAGCTAGCGTGAGCGTTTTACCCTTGTGTCTTACCAAGAGGCTTGGTTTGACCAAATTTCATTGTACCAATACGACCGTACAGATGGTCGATCGTACTGTATCACGACCTTTAGGTGTCTAAGAGGACATACCTGTCAAGATCGGGAAATTCTTTATTCCCGTCGACTTCGTAGTCTTACATATCCCCGAAGACTCATATACTCCTATTATTTTAGGACGACCATTTCTATATACCGCTCGTGCAGTAATAGATGTCGGGGCGCAGACTTTCACTTTTCAGGTAGGTGATGAGGAATTGACCTTTTACCAGTCTAGTGTTCGTAGGGTGCATATGCAAGTCAAGCCCTGCAATGTTATTCCCTCTAAAGACCCTGATACGGAATCTCCAACTGCTAATATTGAATCATGTGCTACCATGTTAACACCTCCGCCCCAGATTGGGACCAATATGGAGGACCATCATGTCATTTCTGTTGTTAGAGGTCTTGGCGGAGTGGACATTGGAGATCCCAGTGATAAGAGTACATTGGAATTTGAGCCCATTGCTAAAGACGGTGTCGAAGATAAAGGCATTCAAGGAAAAGAGAAGGACAGGCAGTAAAGAAGAGAGTAAAGACATATCTAGATGAGGACTACTCTCCTTTGATCAATTCAAGTACATGGAGGCCTAAAGGGACGGTCCGCGATGCTGAAGGGACTTCCTCCAGTCAGAAGCCCTCTTTCGGGCTGTTCAAGTGTTTCGGAAGATGAGCCGTAGTTCTATTCGGCTTGTAAAAACAATTTGTAATTTTGGATTTGTTAGACACTTTTATTGCATTTAGACATTAGGCATAGACGTTAGTTTAATTAGTTTAGGACGAATTTTGACTGCGTACTGTTATTTTGGTATTTTTGCGGGAAGTATTTTTTCGTTTTATGCAGGTTGGGAGAATTTTGGATCATTGGGAAGCGTGCCAAGAGAGGAAAGTCCTCGATCAAATACCTTATGTGCTCTGATACCGTCGTTTTGTATCAAAATTAAATTTATAATTCCAAACTAAAACTATAGCTAGTGATAGTAAGGGTCGAACCACAGAGAGACAAGGTTGATTTTGTTTGCTAATTTTCAGTCTATGAAGGTAACAATTAATTGGGGGGTTTTGAGATTGGTTGACTAATTGGCTAATTGTTAAAATGAAATTTCTCAACAAGATAAAGAGAAGACTGGGAACTTCGGTTCACCATGGCAAATGTCAGGTCAGTAAGGTAGCAGAGGTCTTATAATACGGTCTCATGGAATATAAGCTAGCCTTTCGATCGAAGCTCAAATAACCTTACGGTCTATTGATTCCCTAGAATTTCTCAAAGCTTTCGCTCAGGAGAAATTCCAAATCTAACGATAATTCAAATTACTAATCTTTCAATCTAGTAAAGGGATTTATCAAAAGACAACAAGACCAATACGGAAGAATTCATACTACAAAACAATCCTAATTAATGCCATGGCTCACCTAATTCCCAATCAAAGAAATTAGCTACGCATGACTAAAATTAAAACAATTGCTAAATTGATAACAAAGAACAAGATTGACATGATTGAATTTAAATAAAAGACAAGAGATGAATTTCTGGAATTAAATTGGTAAAACAAGAATTGAAATAACAAGAATTAAAAGAAGAAAGGAATTGCATAAAAACTTACTAATTGAATTAAAGAACAAAGTATCGAAATCGAGGTTTTCAAAGCAAAGCTAGATCTAAAAGCGAGTTCTTCAATAATGAAAAGCATAACCTAATAATTGCTGCGTTCTCTGATAAAAGATGCCAAAGGTTAATTACAAGTTGGGCTTTTAAAAGTCTAACACGAAGAAATAATTTCTCTCGAAGATCGGTCGATCGATCGACCGGTCAGCATGGTCGATCGACTGGTAAATGTAGAACAGCAGCTTCTGCTTGATTTCAACGGTCGATCGACTGGTGAGAGTGGTCGATCGACTGGTGATGTTGTGCAGTGGCTCTTTTTGTTCCTTCAAATCAGCTCTTCACTCCTTTGCACGCATCCCAAGGTGGGTGAATCCGAATCTCCTTCTTCTAGGCTTCCTTGAAATTGCCCCCGGAGGACGAATTAGGCTTGATTTAGCTTACTTCCACTCATTCCTACAAAAAATCATAGAAAATGCACAGTAAACCGTTTCGGGAGAAATAGTATCTTAAAACTAACAGATACGCATGGAAATACGTGCCAAAACCGCAGATAAAGTGTATAGAATTTTCACGTATCAAATCTCCCCAAACCAAACCTTGCTTGTCCCCAAGCAAGCACTATGACCCATATAAAAACTCAATGGAAAGGAGTATATCTCAGAGCTAGCTACAAATCAATGCCAAACCGTTTAATGCACATAGTCAACTACTGCAAAGCTTAAATCAAGTGAACAAATTTATGCATATCATGGATTTAAATCGGGCGTTCGACCTTGCAAGACTCATACATTCGGACTCTCCCGGGTCACTCTTCCCTCAGCAAAGCAAATGGCAAGAATATATGTAAAAGAGAGGAAAGAAATTACAGTCTCTCACCTAAACTGCGACCGACAAAAGATGTATGCTTGACTAGCATGAATAATGATTCTAACTACCGTACATATGCATAACCACCGTCAAAGACTATTACATGCCGAACTATTGCAATATTTGGATATGTGAGGTTAAGTGGGAAAGGAAGGGCAAAACAATTATGGAAAAAGTGAAAGTAAGAGCCAAGCTAGTACCTATCCAATCATCAGAAACCGTATCCCGTTCCTCCAATTCAAAATACAAACCATGCCTTTTAATGACTAGGCTACACAAAATCCCAAACAAACGCCTCCAATTCATGAAGTAGGCACATGAAGCGTGTTCTCAATTCAACCAAAACCTTATTATTTTCAAACTCCTCTTTTTTTTCTTTTCTTCTTTCTGTTTTTTTTTTCATTCATTTTCATTTTTTTTTTCATCTTCTGAACTGGTGGTCGATCGACCAGTGATGGCAGTCGATCGACCACTCTGCACATTCCAGTGCTCTCTGCCAGGTAAACATCTTTTTTTTTTCATTTCTTCTAAATTTCTTTCTTTCCCTTCAAAATGACACAACCCCTTCACTCCTCATCAATACCCACTCCATCATTACAAAACGAACCAAACAACATGAATCGACAAATTCCTCTTCTACTTCCTAGCTTGGCACAATGGTAGGCTAAGTATGGGATGTAGTTGAGGGTAACTGGCAGTTATGGCTTATAGTGGAGTTAATGGGGTAAAATGAGAAAGGGGAGGATGCAATAGTTCTCAAAACATGCAATACCGACCACAAACCAATGCGTATAGGCAATAAGCAATCAAAACTCATACACGTGCAAAACATGAAATGAAGGGAGTACTACTCTCAATCCTAAATTAACCGGTCATGAATGTCACCAGTTATGGGCTCTATATCTCTGAAAGTATAAGTAGTTTGCCAAAAGTAATGAGTCAAGTCTAATTACCCGAAATGAATTCCATGACAAAAATTGAGAAATCACTTTTAATTCTCGCAAGAGCTGTGAAAAGAGCAAGGAATGGCATATTTGACTAATAGTGCAAAATCATCATTAATAACTCCAATCCGACTCAACTATATGCAAAAGTAAACGTGATATTTTTGATTTTTATGAATTTTCAATTTTTTTTTTTATTCTTTGTTTTTTTTTTTTTTGAATGAATGAAAAAAAAACAAATGCAAACAGAAATGCACTAAACATGTGACTGAAATGCAATAAAAAAAACAAATGCAGATGCAAAACAAAACGCATATGCAAATACCCTCCCCAAACCAAAACGCACAATGCCCTCATTGTGCTCAGCAGCAAATCACCAGCAGAAAAATGGGAGAATAAAAGCATAATAAAATAAAAGGAAGCTAATATAGAAAGGAAGGAACTCACAAAATACGACCTCCCCAAACCAGCCAAAAACGGGGAGGTCACCAGCATCTAATCTCTACCATCGTACTCCTCTCCACTAGACTCTCCGGACCCCGAGTCGCTCTCTCGTCCGCCTCAAAGCGGCGCGGTGGCTCTCCGGAAGTGGAGGCACCAGCGAGTAGTAGTAGGAGGGTCTCTGGCGGGCCGAGGGTAGCCGCCCACAGGAGGAACAAAGTAGGAAGGGTGAGTCCAAGCACCCTGTGGGAGCATCCCTCCCCGGGCTAAATCCTCGTAGACTGGGTACAGGGCTAGAGTCGTGTCTAGCCTGTGCTGGTCAAAGCTCCTGCACAAATCACCCAATATACGTGACATTGCCCTCTGGTCCATGACCGGAGGGACAACCAAAGGAGTAGGTGGTCGAAAAGTGGCCGGGTAGCCTGTGGGAGCAGTAGTGGAGGTAGAGGGTGCCTGTGAAGAGGAGGCACGAGCTCTCCTCGAAGTGCTAACAGTAGCAATGGCCGCCACCAGAGGAAGCTTGTAACTAGGCAAGGGCGGCCGAGCTGCCCCCTGAACAGTGGTAAGGGGCAGGACAGGAGGGTACCCTGTGTCTGGGATGGGGTCGCAGATGAAAGAATCGATGTTCCACCGTCTCTGTCTATCGACCCAGTGGACGGCCCTCGCGTATGCAAGGTCCATGAAATGTAGGTCATGGTCAATAGGGTCCTCCTGTCGAGGGAAAAGTAAAATAAGACGGTTGGCGAGACGCGTGACCAACCTACCACAAGCAATAGTGGTCAAAGTGCCCTCACTTACAGTCTGAAAGTGAGCGGCGGTCAGATAGGCTATGTTATAAATACGGGCTACCCGACTTTCAATGTTCAGATAGCCCGCTAAAATTGACAATTCAATATTATTCACATTATTAGACTCTTTACGGCCAAAAATGGTATTACTCATTAGCCGTAGAAAATAACGAAGAGGGGGCAAGTGGACGGAAGTGCCCGTCCTTTTAGGCCCGTGAAAGTCACTGATGCAAGACCACATGACTCGATGAACATCAGAGGTATCCGAGGTTCTGCCCTCGAAATAAAGACCCAGAAAACCGGCAAAATCAGCTAATGTCAGAGAGTAGTTGACATTGAAAAGCCGAAAGGAAATGCAAGGGTTAGTCTTATTTTCCTCAAAAGCAGCGGAATTAAAAGCATAAGACGAAAAGAATTCGAGGGTCAAAATGTAGTATGTGAACTCAGCCATGTCCACAAGACCCATCATACCTGTCCCATTTAGCAGGGACACAACCGACTTATAACAGCCTAATTTCTCCAAAGTATCTTTATGGAGAAACCGGGTAGCTGTGACTTTCATTTTCGAAACAAACAGAGAAAATTTAGCCCGCTGAGTAGAAGAGGAAAAGATAACCTGCGGATAGTCAGGTAGACTATCCGTGGTGTCTGCAATCATCAGTGGCGGTCCTCGTGGCCGCTTGGCAGCTCCTTGGCTCGATTGTCCCTCGTACATTTGTTCCTTATCTTTCGTCATTGTTGTTACTGCAAAAGAATCTTCATTAGAAACAGATATCCCCTAACAATGTCAATTTACGGAAACCCGAATCAAAATCAGATGTGAAACGCAACTTAGGGTTTCAAGATTTTGGAGATAACGGTTTTAATCGCCTCCTCGTTGCTAGCTAGTGTCGAAAATCAAGGGGGAAATGGTAGAACAAGCGATTAAAGCATAGAAAAGACAAGAAATCAATCCTAAAAATCAATTTCCCCAAATCGATTTTTCCATCTCAAATGCACATTACTCGAAAATTTCGCATAAAAACGCAGTAAAATCGAAAATAGAGCATGGAAGTGGGATTAGAGACATACCTTGAAGAAACTTGAAGATTAAAGCAAGAAAAATCAAGTGTAAGACTAGATTTCAGGTGAAAATTGCGAAAAGGGGGATGAAATTAGGGTTTGCTTATGATTTTCTGAGTTTGTGAAAGTGAATGAATGAATGAGTGAAAACTTCCCTTTTTAGTTGTGTTCTGATCCCGCGGAGTGGTCGATCGACCACTTTACTCGGTCGATCGACCGGTCTGTCATTTAATAGCTTCTGGAGTCTCGTGTATTGGTCGATCGACTCATTGACCCAGTCGATCGACTAATATCCCTGCACAGTAGCTTCTGGTTTCTTCACTTCAGTCGATCGACTGACTCGCTTAGTCGATCGACTGCTAGAGCTGGCAATTAGACTTTAATTCGTCAAAATTTATTTTTGCCATCATAATTTCCTGTCTTTCTCTCACAAACATCCAGTAACCCACCTACGCACTTTGCATAAAATAAATTCCTGCAAAAATTATCGAAGGCGCACATATTCCCAAACCAAGGAATTGCAAATTAAAAGGAATTAAAGAATACAAAAGAACTCAAAAATGCAGATTAAATGAAATGACAAAATAAAGTTCCTAAATTACAATTAATTACAACCTGGGTTGTCTCCCAGTTAGCGCTGGTTTAAGAGGTCCCGCACGACCTTTTTTACCTCACTTTGCATCATCCGATAACGGGTCGAAGTATAATACCTCGACTTTCCCAACATATGCATCTGATCCGTGATAATGCTTCACATATTGGCCATTAACCTTGAACCTTTCTCCAGCTGAGGTCTCCAATTCCACTGATCCGAATTTTATAACTGTTGTGACCGTATAGGGGCCGGTCCACCTGGATTTCAGCTTACCAGGAAATAGACGGATACGATCATTAAAAAGGAGTACCTTATCGCCAATATGGAATTTGCGCTTGATGATTCTCTTGTCGTGCCAGCGCTTTGTTTTCTCCTTGTAGATCTTTGCATTGTCATAGGCCAGCAGCCTAAATTCCTCCAGCTGATTCAGCTGTGTCATGCGTTTCTCACGAGAGAGGTTAGGATCCAAATTCAAATCACAAATAGCCCACCGGGACTTACGCTCTAACTCAACAGGTAAATGACATGTCTTACCGTAAATCAATCGGTATGGTGACATCCCGATTGGCGTCTTAAACGCAGTTCTATAAGCCCATAAGACATCATCTAACTTAAGACTCCAATCTTTCCGTGATTTAGAAACAACTTTAGCTAAGACTTCTTTCAATTCTCTGTTAGAAACCTCAACCTGACCACTAGTTTGGGGATGATACCCCAAACCTCTACGATGTTGGACACCGAATTTAGTCAATAAAGCACTAAGTTGTTTCTCTTTAAAATGCATTCCCCCATCGCTAATGACAACCCGAGGGACACCAAAACGAGGGAAAATAATCTTTTTAAACAGTTTAATCATGGCCTTTGCATCGCAATGGGGAGTAGCAATAGCTTCCACCCATTTGGATACATAATCTACAGCAAGGAGGATATATTTATTACCTTGACTGCTCGGAAAAGGTCCTTGATAATCAATGCCCCAGACATCGAAAATCTTAACCTCAAGAATGCCTACCTGTGGCATCTCATGTCTCTTGGAAATATTCCCCGATCTTTGACAAGCATCGCACTCAGCAACAAAATTGCGACAATCTGCATGCAAAGTTGGCCAATAGAAACCAGATTGGAGTACCTTAGCTACAGTCCTGGACGGACCGTGATGACCACCATAAGCAGAAGAGTGGCAAGCCTCTAGGATATCCTTCACCTCCCATTGAGGTACGCATCTCCGGATGAGACCGTCTGCGCATTCCTTGAAAACATAAGGATCATCCCAAAAATATTGTCTAGCATCATAAGCAAACCGCTTCTTCTGCTGCCATGAAAGCTCGGGTGGTATCCTACCTGTCACAGCAAAGTTAGCAAAATCAGCAAACCACGGAGGTGGATAAGACCCTGAAGTAGTAATAGCTAACAGACTCTCATCAGGAAAAGAATCATTAATAGGTAACGAATCCTCCCTTTCTGTCAGCTGCAGACGAGATAGGTGGTCAGCCACCACATTCTCAGCTCCTTTCTTGTCTTTGATCTCCAAATCAAACTCCTGCAAAAGGAGTATCCACCTCAAAAGCCTCGGCTTCGCATCTTTCTTAATAAAGAGAGTCTTCAACGCTGCATGGTCAGTATAAACAATAACCTTAGAACCTAACAAATAAGACCGAAATTTGTCTAAGGCAACAACTACAGCTAGAAACTCCTTCTCAGTGGTAAAATAATTAATTTGAGCCTCATCCAGAGTTCGGCTCGCATAATATATGGCATTCAAAGCTTTATTCTTCCGCTGTCCCAAAACTGCACCGACCGCATAATCGCTGGCATCACACATGATCTCAAATGGGAGGTCCCAATTAGGCTATTTGAATGATTGGCGCAGAAACTAGGGCCTCCTTTAACCTGTTAAAAGCGGCAAGGCACTCATCAGTAAATTCAAAGACAGCATCCTTAAGGAGCAAATGTGTAAGTGGTTTAGCAATTTTTGAAAAATCCTTAATGAAACGCCGGTAAAAACCAGCGTGACCAAGGAAACTCCTCACTCCCTTAACATTCACGGGAGGAGGTAATTGCTCAATCACCTGCACCTTTGCCTTATCAACATGTATACCTTTATCAGAAATCAGATGCCCTAACACAACTCCCTTATTGACCATAAACTGACACTTTTCCCAGTTTAAAACAAGATTAACATCTATACAACGCTGCATGACTTTATCAAGGTTAGCTAAACAACGATCAAAGTCACTACCATAAACTGAGAAATCATCCATGAATACCTCCATAATGTTCTCTATATAATTAGAAAAAATCCCCATCATGCACCTCTGAAAGGTAGCAGGGGCGTTACACACCGAAAGGCATTCTACGATATGCAAAAACACCCTGTGGACAGGTAAAAGTGGTCTTACTCTGATCGTCCGGATGAATAGGGATCTGAAAGAACCCTGAATATCCGTCTAGAAAACAGAAAAATTTGTTAGAAGCAAGTCTTTCAGTCATTTGGTCAACAAAAGGGAGGGGGAAGTGGTCTTTCTTGGTGGCGGCATTCAACTGTCTATAATCAATGCACATCCGCCACCCTGTCACTACTCAAGTTGGTATTAATTCATTGTTCTCATTTTTAACCACGATAGTCCCTCCTTTCTTCGGGACTACCTGAACTGGGCTAACCCACTTGGAGTTGCCAACTGTATAAATAATACCTGCATCGAGTAGTTTCATCACCTCAGCCATAACAACTTCCTGCATCTTCGGGTTCAACTTGCGTTGACCCTGTCTGTAAGGCTTGTGGCCTTCCTCCAGCTCTATCCTGTGTATACAAACATCAGGGCCGATGCCCTTAATGTCATCCAAAGAGTAACCCAAAGCCTTCCTGTTTTTCTTAAGCACACACACCAAAGCAGACAGCTGGTCATCATTAAGCTTAGAGCTAACAATAGTTGGGTACTGCTTCATATCATCTAGAAAAACATACTTAAGATTAGGAGGAAGTGGCTTACGCTCTGGCACTTTTACCTCTACAGCATAGACAGAATCAGCTTCAATGGTGTAGCAAGTGTTTACCAAGTTCTCGTTGGCTAGGCTCAAGAGCATCTCATCTTCTTCCTCATTGAGCTCGTAGCTCTCCATTGAGGCTACCAAAGCATCGGCTCCTCAAAGCATTCTCCATCAGTATTACCGCACACTCATCTAAACGAGTTAGATCGGCTAAGGGATCCTTGGCTAAGGATTCCCTCCAATTACAAGTGTGACCCCATCAACAATATCAATAGAATAACACGTGTCCTCATCAGCAGGTTCAGTCGCCTTGTGAGCAAGACTGAACTCAATGGTGTCATCCCCTACCTCTAAGGTGATGGTTCCGCGTTTCACATCTATTACAGCCCCAGCTGTATGTAAAAACGGTCTACCTAAAATAATAGGTATCTGACTGTCCTCTGCAATGTCCAAAACAACGAAATCGACGGGAATAAAAAACTTACCCACTCGAACGGGTACATCCTCTAGAACTCCTATAGGTCTCTGAGTCGATCTATTTGCCATTTGAACGGTAATATCGGTCACCTTAAGTCTACCAATGTTTAACCTTTCGCAAACAGAATATGGCATGACGCTGACACTGGCCCCTAAATCACAAAGGGCCTTTCCAATTTCGTGGTTACCTATAGTGCAAGGAATTGAAAAACTACCCGGGTCCTTTAATTTAGGTGGCACATTAATTTGCGAAAGAGCATTACACTCTTCCACAAAAGCAACATTACCATCATCACGAAAATTTCTCTTACGATTTAAAATATCTTTCATAAATTTAGCGTAAGAGGGTACCTGGGTAATTAAATCAGTGAAAGGAACCGTTATCTCGAGATTCTGGACCATCTCCAAAAACTTACCAAACTTACGCTCCAGCTTAGTAGCCTTCAAACGCTCCGGATACGGGACTGCAACACTGGCCGTAGGATCAGTAACCTTCGGCTTCCGTAGATTTAAAACCCCCGTCAAATCATCAATGAGTGAAGAATCATGCGAACTAGTTGACGGATTTGCATCCTGCTCTGGGATTCCAGTCGATCGACTGGTGTGAGTGGTCGATCGACCAACTTGGCTGGGCGTGAACAGTTCCTGTTCAGAATTGATTTCGTCAGGTGACTCAGTCGATCGACTGACAATGTTGGTCGATCGACTGCTTGTGTTGGGTGTGAATAGTTTCGACCGAAACTATTTTATCGACGCTCTTGATCGATCGACCGATAATATTGGTCGATCGACGGAAATCGCAATTGAGCTCGTTTTTGCACCAGAATTCAAACGAGCTTCTTCATCATTTCCCGAGTCTTCCTTTGGATTGTCAGGACTTTCAAAAGAGAGGCCACTTCTGAGATTAATGGCATTAATCGTTTCAATCGGCCCTTCACATTTGCTTGAAGAATTAGCAACTTGCTTAGCCTCTATATTCTCCAATTGCTTCACAAAACTCTTTGAGGACTCAATCCCGGCTGCTTCCATATTCGCCACTTGAACGAAAAGGAGTTGGACCATTTCTCTCAACTTCTCGATCTCATTTGAGTTATGAACGGGAATTTCAACTCTCTCCTTAGAAGCTTCAGTCGTCTCGAGCTTCTCGAGACGAGTAGTGATAGAAGTAATGAGTGTCACAACGGTACTCATTTCATCACTTTGCTTTCGTGACTTTCCACGTGAACTTCCAAACTCAGCTCTATGGACTGCCATCTCCTCAATAGTGTTCCAACCTTTATTTTGACCGGTGTTGTTTTGGAACCTACCATTAGCAGCTGCATCCAGGATGACTTTGTAATCATCATATAGAGCATTATAGAATACATTGCAAAGGTACCACTGCTGAAAACCATGGTGAGGGACAGCTCGAACCAAACTTTTGAAACGTCCCCATGCTTCGCAAAAACCCTCATCAGCTCCTTGCTGGAAACTTGTGATTTTACTTCTCAAGGCGTCAGTCTTTGAAAGTGGGAAGTACTTCTTGTAGAAGGCTAATGCTAGAGATGTCCAGTCCGTGACTCCAGTTGCTACCCTATCAAGGTAGCGGTACCAATCTCGCGCTGAATCCTTCAAGGAGTATAAGAACATCAACCCCTTTACTTCATCCTGAGTCACCCCAGCTGGTATAGGTATGGAACAGCAGTAGTCTGTGAAAATTTCCATATGCTTCAAGGGGTCCTCATCTGGTAGACCAGCAAACTGATTCCGCTCCACTAAATCGATATAAGAGGAACGAAATTCGAAGTTACCTGTAGTAGGGGTAGGTAACTGGTGCCCCTTTGGAAGATGGTGTTCCTTTGGCTGTAAATTATCATATATTGTAGCCATAATTTCCAAAATGAGAGTACTCAAGTCTTCCTCTCAAAAACCTGTCTTCTAACTGTGCAAAAGCAAAACTAGAAGCAAAGGTAAGCAACGGTCTCAAGGAACCAAAGTTCCTTGAGACAAGAGAAATAAACTAAAAATAAAGCAAACAGAATTACACCGTCTCCCAGGTAACGGCGCCAAAATTTGATACCGTCGTTTTGTATCAAAATTAAATTTATAATTCCAAACTAAAACTATAGCTAGTGATAGTAAGGGTCGAACCACAGAGAGACAAGGTTGATTTTGTTTGCTAATTTTCAGTCTATGAAGGTAACAATTAATTGGGGGGTTTTGAGATTGTTTGACTAATTGGCTAATTGTTAAAATGAAATTTCTCAACAAGATAAAGAGAAGACTGGGAACTTCGGTTCACGATGGCAAATGTCAGGTCAGTAAGGTAGCATAGGTCTTATAATACGGTCTCAGGGAATATAAGCTAGCCTTTCGATCGAAGCTCAAATAACCTTACGGTCTATTGATTCCCTAGAATTTCTCAAAGCTTTCGCTCAGGAGAAATTCCAAATCTAACGATAATTCAAATTACTAATCTTTCAATCTAGTAAAGGGATTTATCAAAAGACAACAAGACCAATACGGAAGAATTCATACTACAAAACAATCCTAATTTATGCCATGGCTCACCTAATTCCCAATCAAAGAAATTAGCTACGCATGACTAAAACTAAAACAATTGCTAAATTGATAACAAAGAATAAGATTGACATGATTGAATTTAAATAAAAGACAAAAAACAAGAGATGAATTTCTAGAATTAAATTGGTAAAACAAGAATTGAAATAACAAGAATTAAAAGAAGAAAGGAATTGCATAAAAACTTACTAATTGAATTAAAGAACAAAGTATCGAAATCGAGGTTTTCCGTCAGCAAATCTAGATCTAAAAACTGAGTTCTTCAATAATGAAAAGCATAACCTAATAATTGTTGCGTTCTACTGATAAAAGATGCCAAAGGTTAATTACAAGTTGGGCTTTTAAAAGTCTAACACGAAGAAATAATTCTCAGCTCGAAGACTGGTCGATCGACCGGTCAGCATGGTCGATCGACTGGTAAATGCAGAACAGCAGCTTCTGCTTGATTTCAACGGTCGATCGACTGGTGGGAGTGGTCGATCGACTGGTAATGCTGTGCAGTGGCTCTTTTTGTTCCTTCAAATCAGCTCTTCACTCCTTTGCACGCATCCCAAGGTGGGTGAATCCGAATCTCCTTCTTCTAGGCTTCCTTGAAATTGCCCCCGGAGGACGAATTAGGCTTGATTTAGCTTACTTCCACTCATTCCTACAATAAATCATAGAAAATGCAAAGTAAACCGTTTCGGGAGAAATAGTAGCTTAAAACTAACAGATACGCATGGAATACGTGCCAAAACCGCAGATAAAGTGTATAGAATATGCACGTATCAAATCTCCCCAAACCAAACCTTGCTTGTCCCCAAGCAAGCACTATGACCCATATAAAAACTCAATGGAAAGGAGTATATCTCAGAGCTAGCTACAAATCAATGCCAAACCGTTTAATGCACATAGTCAACTAATATAGCTAGTGATAGTAAGGGTCGAACCACAAAGAGACAAGGTTGATTTTGTTTGCTAATTTTCAGTCTATGAAGGTAACAATTAATTGGGGGGTTTTGAGATTGGTTGACTAATTGGCTAACTTCGGTTCACCATGGCAAATGTCAGGTCAATAAGGTAGCAGAGGTCTTATAATACGGTCTCAGGGAATATAAGCTAGCCTTTCGATCGAAGCTCAAATAACCTTACGGTCTATTGATTCCCTATAATTTCTCAAAGCTTTCGCTCAGGAGAAATTCCAAATCTAACGATAATTCAAATTACTAATCTTTCAATCTAGTAAAGGGATTTATCAAAAGACAACTAGACCAATACGGAAGAATTCATACTACAAAACAATCCTAATTTATGCCATGGCTCACCTAATTCCCAATCAAAGAAATTAGCTACGCATGACTAAAACTAAAACAATTGCTAAATTGGTAACAAAGAACAAGATTGACATGATTGAATTTAAATAAAAGACAAAAGACAAGAGATAAATTTCTGGAATTAAATTGGTAAAACAAGAATTGAAATAACAAGAATTAAAAGAAGAAAGGAATTGCATAAAAGCTTACTAATTGAATTAAAGAACAAAGTATCGAAATCGAGGTTTTTCGTCAGCAAAGCTAGATCTAAAAACTGAGTTCTTCAATAATGAAAAGCATAACCTAATAATTGCTGCGTTCTACTGATAAAAGATGCCAAAGGTTAATTACAAGTTGGGCTTTTAAAAGTCTAACACGAAGAAATAATTCTCAGCTCGAAGACTGGTCGATCGAACGGTCAGCATGGTCGATCAACTGGTAAATGCAGAACAGCAGCTTCTGCTTGATTTCAACGGTCGATCGACTGGTGGGAGTGGTTGATCGACTGGTGATGCTGTGAAGTGGCTCTTTTTGTTCCTTCAAATCAGCTCTTCACTCCTTTGCACGCATCCCAAGGTGGGTGAATCCGAATCTCCTTCTTCTAGGCTTCCTTGAAGTTGCCCCCGGAGGACGAATTAGGCTTGCTTTAGCTTACTTCCACTCATTCCTACAATAAATTATAGGAAATGCAAAGTAAACCGTTTCGGGAGAAATAGTAGCTTAAAACTAACAGATACGCATGGAAATACGTGCCAAAACCGCAGATAAAGTGTATAGAATATGCACGTATCATGCTCGATCGAGCAAAATGCCAAGAGAAAGTCCTCGGTCGAACTATTCAAAGCCCTCGATCGAAATGGCTTATTTCAGGGGTTCTCGATCGAGTTGTCCTGTACTCGATCGAGCAGAATTAAAGAAGAAAGTTTCTCAATCGAATAACTTCAAAGCCCTCGATCGAGCAAAGTCTCAAGTGAGAAGGAAAGTTCTCGATCGAGTATGTTACAGCCACTCAATCGAGCAAAAGGAGGAATAGAGCTCTCAATCGAGCAAAAGGAGGGAGTACCTTTTTTTCCCTTATTCTATTTTCAAATTCATCTCTTTGTTCTTCCCTTAATCTTTGATAAACCCCAATTGCCAACCTTAAATCTCCCTTTTCATCCCCAAATTTACTAAATTAATTGCCCAAATACTTTCCTAGTGTCAATTAAACTGTTTCCCCCTTGTTTGCATCAAAAAATTTCGATTTAAATTGCGATTTACAAGCTACGGTTTGCGAAAATCGAATTTTTTTCGATTAATTTGATTTGCTTCGGTTTTAGTTGCTTATTATTGTTTGGTAATTGTTCAAGTAAGTTCTTCTCCCCTTTCTTATTGTTTTATTGCGATTTTACCTTAGTTTTATACGAATTAGGGTTTTAGAAATCGATTTGGGGAAAAATTCGAATTGGTTGATTGTTGATTAGGAACTTGCTTATTATTGTAGCTATGGATAGTGCTAAAGAAACCAGACTCGAAAAACCCGTTTCTTCTACTACTCCGTCTACTTCTTCGACAGTGGTCCCTGTTGCCGCCACTGTCCCCACTGTTTCTGTCACCACCGTTGCCGAGGTGGTTACTACTGCTGCCACTGCCCTTCTTCCTGCTACTGTTGTTACTACTATTGCTGCCGCTACTGGTTCACGCTCTAGGATGATTACAGGGTTTCGTGCTGCTGCTTTACGTGCCGCTACTAGGCACAATGCTGACACTTCCACGGAGACTTTACCTGAGTTTCCGCAGGTACGTTTTATATCCCCGTCCTATCACACTCGATTTTTAAATTTGATGGAATGTGACATGACATTGACCCGTTTCCTGTTTCGACCTTCCTTAGAGAAATTAGGAATTTTAGAGCCCGTTGTTGAGCTACTCAACGGGACGGGAATGTCGGAATTGGCCACCTTGAAAGAGCTTACCTATCGATAGTCGACCTTAGAATTTTTCAGTTCTTTCGAGTTTCACCCTGCGGCCTATGCGAATGACCATGGGAGCAAGTGTATTACTTTCAGACTGTTTAACACCACCTTTACTTGGACATTAGCTGAGTTTGGGGACAGGTTGGGTTTAGTTAGTGACGGTTTTCTTGAGCCTCCTAGGAATCTCGTGTCATAGATTCGGCCTACACTTGCACACACTTCCGTCGGTCAGCGACGTGGTGCTCACGTCCACTTACCCCCAGCCCGTTACTTTCTCAGTCTGCTAGGAGAAACCATTTTTGGTCGTCATGAGCCTAACAACGTTAACAACACTAAGCTGTCAATTTTAACCGGGTACCTGAACATTGATAGCGGTGCCCCATTTGTTTTTAACATTTCCTACTTGACAGCTCAGAATTTTAACGTTGTCGGGTTAAAATCATCGGGCACGATAGCTTGTGGAGGTTTAGTGACTCGCATTGCTCGTGGCCTTCTCCCCGATTTTCCCCGTGGTCTTAAATTTATAGATAAGGATAATGTCATCGACATTCTAGTCATGTGTTCTATTAACTGGTTAGCAGCTGACCATCGAACGTGGAATATAGGCACTTCACCGTCCATGACTTTACCTTCACCATCTCTACCCCGTCTTTTACCTTTGACTACTGTGACGGGTAGACTTCCACCACCTTCACCTTCTAACCTCCTTGACTTCACCCCTACCATTTCTAGGAAACGGAAGAGGTCTTCCTCTACTGTTAGGGAAGTCGGTGAGAGGTCTACACCTACATAGGCCGAACACACACCCGCGTCCGCGTCCACGCCCACGCCCACACCTACACCAACACCCTCTGTCTCTCAGCCGACTGTACCGGCTAATTTTATTGCAGCTCCTACTTTTGAGGCGCCTGAGGTCATGGACCAAGGGCGTCGTGATGGTTTGTTGTTGGATATATGCAGGAGAGTGGCTTGTATGGAGCAGGATCAGGCTCTTGCCTTATTCCCTCTTTACGAGTACCACATGATGCGAGGTCGTCCTGTTCCAGCTAGCTAGCCACACCCTTCCTTCTACTGGTACCCGGCGGAGGGGTACCCTCAGCCTGAGAGGGAGGAGGACTCGACAGAGAGAGAGAGAGAGAGAGAGGAGAGACTCTGAGCTGAGTTAGACGCGAGAGGTCGCCAGAGGAGGAGAGGAGAGGAGGAGGAGGAGGACCTCACCTACCAGGTGGTTGACGAGGACGGTGGTGACGCGTAGTGTATTGGCTACTCACTTCCCCAATTTGCTGACTGGTTTGGGGAAGTTCGTTTTGTGAGTATTTTTGCTCTTTATTTCTTTTTATCTCCTTTCATTTTTATTTATTTTGTTTTGCATTCGGTTGTATTTTTTCCTTTCCCCTATTATTCTGCTGGTGTATGCTGGAGGACATTTGGGCATTGTCCGTTTTGGTTTGGGGAGGATAATGCATCCTTTGAATCTGCATTTGCATTTGTTTTGCATTCACGTTTATTGCATTTTTGTTTGTATTGTCTCTTATTTTCAAAAAAAATTCAAAATTCAAAAAAAATTGAAAATTCGAAAAAATAAAAAAAATTCACATTTACTTTTGTATATAGGTTGAGTCAGAACGGTATATTTCGATGATGAAATTGCACTACTTTTAGTCGTTTTTGGCTAAGCCTTGCATAAACTAATATTCTTTTTAGCAATGTCATTTTGCATAATCTACGAGTTAATGTGGGAATTTAGCTGAACGAATAGACTTGACCTGATATTTTGGCAACCTACTCATATTTTCTAAGGATTTAGAACCGTATAAACTTGTGTCATTCATGACCAGTTCATGTAGAATTGTGAGTAGTTACTCCATGTATAGCATGTATCAATAATTTGCATAAGTATGAAATTCAATTGCTTATTGCCTGCATACATTCGGGTTAGTGGTTTGTGTCACACGCAGGGAGGCGCTTATTTTCCCTTTTCTTTCATTTTTACCCATAAACTCCACGTTTAGCAAAATTTGCCTTTTGACCCTTAACTACATCCAAATTTAGCCTGCCTTGTTAAGCTAGTTTAGTGATTGTTTTGAGGTATATATTTATCATGCCAATTTGGTTTGTATTGATAATAAGGAGTTGGTAATATGGAGAAGGAGGATGATTATGATGAAAAAAAAAAAGTTGAAAAAGAAAAAAAAAGGAAAAATAAAAAAAAACGAGAAAAATAAATGAAAAAGAAAAATGAAAGAATTTGATGAAACAGTTTTTGCTCCTATATTCTTACTCTATATCTTATGAGGAGTTATTTGATACTTGGTTAGTGAGTTTGTATGCCGAATTAAGGGCATTATGCTTAATTTTGATGGATTAAGAAGCGGATGAGTTCTATTTGGTTTTGTTTAGGTAGCTAGCTTGGCTATTACCCTCACATTCCCAAAAATGTTTTGCCTTTCTTACCCATTACTTCACTTTTCCATATTTTTGTAAGCCCTCAGCTGTGATGAGACCTTGTTTAGTTGGAATGTATTTGCACGGTAGCTAGAATTGTCTATCATAATATATTGCATGCATGTTTATGTCGGTCGTAGTTTAGGTGAGCGACTGTATTTCTTACTCTCTTACACTTAATTGCTTACCCTTTGCTTCATGAGAGAAGAGTGACCCGTGAGAGTCCATTATCGAATGTCTTGTAAGGTCGACGGTTCAACTTTGTTATAAACATCATACAACTCGTTTGCATTTGACAGTTTTTGCTATAAGTATTAGTTTACTTGCATTAAAATGGTTTGAGTAGACTATTTGTAGCCGGCTCTGAGTTTTATTCCGTTCCATTAGTTAGTTGCATACAATTTGCTTGGGGACAAGCAAATGTTTTATTTGGGGAGATTTGATACGTGCATTTTATATAGTCTTTTTGAACCTCTTATGCACGTATTTATATGTAATTCCCTTAGTGTTAAGCTACAAATATCCTCCGAATATCCTACTTTGGTTCGATTGGCTTTAATTGCAAGAACGGACCTGAAAGAAGCAGAATCAAGCCTTTTACTGTCCCGTTTGCTTGCATTTAGGAGATAGAAGAATCGGAGCGGAAATATCACTGTCTCGGGATGAGTGAAGTCGCCTTGGATGAAAGATCATACGTCCCTTGGCCAATTTCAGTAGCAGTTTACTTGATCGAGTGATTTTGTTGGCTAAGTTACTCGATCGAGAGCATTAGGATGGATAGAAGACCTTGATCGAGACCCTGCTGTGCTCGATCGAGAGGTGGCTTAATGGAGGTCCTCGATCGAGAGGAGGAAGTTCTCGATCAAGAGGTTTGGCTGGATGTTTCCTCGATCGAGAGCATTGAAGATACTCGATCGAGCACTTTGCTAGCTGATGCGAGATTTTCTCGCATAATCTTATTTATCTTAGGTTACGTGTTTAATAAATATCTTTCCTATATAAAGGAAAGACGTCATTAGGTTTAGTTTATCTAATTTGCATCTCATCTTGACCTTAAAGATTCAGTTTAAATTAGCTTAATCTTGTTTGACGTTGGTTTGCTTTCACTTTGCCGGATCTCAAACTTTTGTAATCTCTCTTTACTCTCTTTATTTAATTTAATTCTCCTTTACATACTTTATATTGTTGTCTTTAATTTCTATTTTTATTAGTATTGTTATTTAGTTTATGCAATTTCTCTCTATACATCTTAATACCATGTTTATCATTACTTAATCAATCGTTGTTAGTTTCACTATGAATATGCGTAGCTAAATCCTTTATTGCTAGGATTAGGAGAGCCATGATAGTAAAACAATGATGTTATAATTAGAGTAGGAGGTTTTGAATGTGAGAATTGATTCATAGAAATATAATTGTAATTGTTTAGTTGAGTGCACGCTTCTAAATTTATTAATCCGGTTAAATTCAGACCTAGATCGGAAGATTAGAATAAAAAGACCTGTTATGAACAATAGACTACTCTAATGAGGGCGGAAGCTAAGTTAGTAGTATTTTAGGGCGGATAGCGTACCGGAAGGACATTTCCACTACCTTTCTCACATCAGACCGACTGACCTTACGTTTAGCAGAATTGTGTGATATCATGGTGAAGCGACATCCTAGAATCTTTCTCTCTTTTTGATCACATCCTTTCATCCTTGTTAGTTTTTTATCATTGTCTCTCTCATTGCTTTTTATTTCGGTTTATTAGTTTAGTCAAATCAAATCAAAACACCCCATTTTGTGACCGTGACGGACTAGATAACAAGTAGATACAATAGCCTCCCTATGGAGTACGATACCCGACTTACCTCTGCTATATTAGTTAGAGCCGGTTGGTTTATTTTTGATAGGGTTGTGACAGTCGTGTCATTACTTCCCACATCAACACTTGAATTACACACCCCAACATCCGCCCTCTACCTCAAAGATCCGTCATATGATCAACTACGTGTCTTTGGATGCGCATGCTATCCAAATACGTCTTCCACTCGTCCTCATAAGCTCGCCCCTCATTCTCTTAATGGTGTCTTCCTAGGTTATCTCCCGACTCAGCGCGGCTATCGCTGCCTCGATCTGTCCACTAGTTATGGCTATGTGTCTCACCGTGTCACTTTCGATGAAACTGTTTTCCCGTTACAAAATCGACCACTGTCAACCCGAACTCCTATTCGTTCCTTGACTTGACCCATGACTCCCTCAACCCATTACTCTACGACTCCATAACCTCCCCACAACCAGCCACCACCCAACCCTCCACACCAGACCACCACTCCCATAATTCCCCTCCCAACTCCCTTGCCTCCCCTACCGTTACACCCAATACCCCTCCCTCACCTATTACCTCACCAGCTTCCGCCTCCACCACGAACACCCTAACCCCATCACCATCAATCCACCACCACCACCACCGCCATCTCCTCCTTCTCTCCCCAGTCACCACATAACCACTCGTGCCAAAAACGGCATCTTCAAACCCATGGATCCTGACGCAGCCTATACCGCCACCTTCACAATATCAGCCTTACCCAAATCCCCTCACCTTGCCTTGAAAGACCAAAACTGGAATCGTGCTATCCAGGATGAATTTTACGCATTAAGGGACAATCATACTTGGGACTTGGTCCCTCGCCCGAATGATGCCTCTATTGTCTGTTGTATGTGGTTGTTTCGACATAAATTTCATGCAGATGGCTCCCTTCAGCGCTACAAAGCATGTTTTGTCGTTAATGGTAAGACACTACAAGTCAGAGTCGATTATGACGAAACTTTCAGTCCCGTTGTCAAGCCCACTACTATTCTCACTATACTCAGTCTCGCCGTTTCCAAGTCCTAGCCTATCCAACAATTAGATGTAATTGTGGACATGGGCCACAGGCCGGACTGTGGATTTGGGCCACCTACCGATCTGCGGTCATGGGCCACCTGCACGCCAAGCCAATCCTTGGACATGCAGCGGTCTTTTGAAAGCCACGCTTAGCGGTGTAAAAATGCTTTCGACCGGATCATTTTAGATCGGTCGGTTTCGTCTCAGTAAGGGTCTCGAAACAATTAGAGATGTTCGGAGTCGCCACCAAGTATTTTTGGAATGCTTAGAACCCGTTCGAAATCCACTTTATACCTCGGTCAAACGAAGCACAAAGCAGTGTTTGACATAGGTACTAAAGATAAGGACTCGTCCCCCTTTTAACATTCTATGCCTAAAATGACTCTCGTATGCCCTGGATAAGGCCATCCATTATCCAAAGATTCTGAGTAAGGGGTGAGGGTACGTATTGGGAAGCCCTCTAATCGGAGACCCAATCCCGCCCGCGTTAGCGGATTCTACAGATCGATCGTGGTTGTTTAAGTGCAAGAGTTGATAAAGCGGTGTAAATGCATGAATGCACATCCAAAAGTGTTAACCTAACAGGTGAGCTTTCTAAGTCGGTTTGTTAATCCAAATATCAAGCATAAGATGTCAAGTTGGATTTAATGGTTGATTTGCATGTGAAAACGGAAATTAAACATTCATTTACCAAGTTTGGGTTACGATGCTTAACACGATACATTTATTGAAAAAGGGTGTCAAATGATAAAGTGTAAAAAACGTAAACTTGTCAATCTGATCCGTCACGTATTCGGATAAACCGTAATAGGGATCATCCTAGACAAGTGCTAAAAACGAGGCAGAACAGTGCCAGGCAGCCCTGTTAAGGCGCGAGCCTATTGGCGAGGTAAGGGGCTCTACCCAGGTTTTGAAATATGAAAGCAGAGGACCTCTTGGGGCGCGAGCCATAGGGCGAACCAAGAGGTGCCTCCTGTTTGTTAAAAAGGTTGTTTAAAATCATTTTCTATGAATAAATGATTTGTTAGTATGATTTGCATGACTCGGAATAATTACTATTGTGTTAGTAATATTCGTTGTCGGATTTGCAAGTTTGAGAAGCATAGTTTAAAAATAAAAATGTAAAATGTTTGATTTGAACTAAATATGTTAAGTTCATTTCTTTATAATTTGTCAAGTTTGTCATCGTACTCGGATTAAACCGATATGGTATAAAGAACAAAGGATGATTATGAATTAGGACTAATATATTTACAAATGTAAACAAATGAGAAAAATGGTAAATAAAAAAAATGGTGTTAAAATACTCTTTAAAATGTAATTAACCATAAAGTCATCGAGTCACGGAATAAACCGTCATGGTATAAGGAACTAAGGATGCTTTTTGTAATGGTCAAAATATGTTTATCATAAAAATGAATTAAAATGTTTGAAATGGTAAAAACCGTAAAAGGAAAGAAGTAAAAATAAAAGAAAGTGTTGAAGGAAAGACGAGAACAAGCACGGATGAATCTGACCTGGACACCCACAAGAGGCGCGAGCTTCCATGCATAGCAAGGAGCTTCTGTCTCAGGCCAAAACTCGGTTTTGGCTCGTCTAACCTAAATTTGAATCGTGTTATGCATTGTTCATGTTTATAAACTCATGAAAACAGTAAAGACATGAATAAATTAAGATATTTACACCCTCAAACTTACGTGTATTGATGTTTGCGAATTAGACGACTTTAGAGACGGTTTTCTCATTGTGACTAATCGCGATCAAAGAAGTTTAAAAAGGTGCCTTAAAAAAGGATTTAGTTTTCAAAATATGTTGAAAATATGTTAATTAAAACATGTTGATTGATGAATTGAGTTGGTCAAATAGGTCGGTCGAATGCACGGCGACGGTACCAAACAAAATGTGTAAGGCTTGTATTTACGATCGGTAGGTCATAAACACGTGTCGATTTTGTGACTTAGGAAGTCGGGTCTAGAAATTTAAGGGAGAAGGAGGGGGCGGACTCTCGCATAAATATTATGTTGTGTGATGGTGGTTATTTATAGAGAAATGTGGGATGGTAGGTCGGTTGTGTTTGCTTAGAGGCTAAGCAGACACCTGCTTTAGGCGCGAGCCACCTAGTGATACAAGTAGGTGTATTGTCCCTTTCGCAAATTTGGATTTTGCATTTGTTCTGACCAATGTTTTGTTGGTTATGATTTGTGGTCTTTGAGGTTTGCTTGGCCGTGTAAGCTTCCTCTTGGGTGATAATTGGGGTAGGTATTTTCTGTCTTTGACTCGGGTTTGACCCGTGTGAGTCGGGATTTGAATTTCGAGTCGGCTTTTGGCTCGGTGTCGGTTTTAACTCTAATTAGGGTTATTTAATGGAAATGACATGATGAAGACATTCATGGTATTATTTTCGACATTCAAGATTTGGGTTGACTCAGGTTTACTCGAGTTGCGGGTTTCTGAGTCGGTTTTGGGTCTGAAGACGGTTTTAACTGTAAATAGTGTTATTTTAATGCAAATGAAGTTAGAAAACTTTTGAAATCATTTTTCATATCCGAGTAGTGCATTAAACCGTCTCATGTATAGCCAATCCACGCACGCATATCAAAAACACGTTACAGTCCGATGATCATCGGGTGGTTTTTGGAAGGTGTAGATACTGGGTATCTACAGTAACAAATGCTTTCTTACACGGTAACTTGGAAGAAACAATCTACATGGATCAACCACCGGGTTTTGTGTCAGCCCCACATCATAAGTGCAAACTCCGAAAATCTCTCTATGGTCTAAAACAAGCGCCTCACGTATGGTATCAGCGGTTTGCCACATTTATTTTATCACAGGGTTTTACCAGCAGCAGGCGTGATTCGTCTATATTTATTTTTCAGTCACCTAATGCCATGGCCTATTTGTTCCTATATGTCGACGACATCATTATCACGGTCTCTAGTCCGGTGATCCTACGGTCCCTTATTAAATGTTTATCACAGGAATTTGTTATGACTGACCTTGGTACTCTTCATCATTTTTTGGGCCTTTCCGTAAGTCGTACGGGACACGGCCTCTTCCTATCTTAACAACAATATGCAAAAGACATTGTTCATCGAGCCAAAATAGGGTCTTGTATGCCTTGCACAACACCATTTTAACCTGGTTCTAAATTGAGTGCAGATACCGAACCTAAAGTTGAGGACCCTGCCCTATATCGCAGCCTTGCCGGTGCCCTTCAATACTTGACAATCACTCGTCCCGACATTGCTTATGTTGTTCAACAGGTGTGTCTTTTTATGCATGACCCTCGGTCCTCTCATTTGCAATTTTTGAAGCGTATTATACGTTATGTTCACGGTACTCTAGATCATGGTTTAACTATTTGTCCCTCTCGCTCCTTTGCTCTTACCGCTTATTCTGATGCCGATTTGGCCGGATGCCCTGACTCTCGTCGCTCTACTTCCGGGTACTGTGTATTTTTGGGTGATAATTTGGTACCCTGGTCGTCCAAACGACAAACGACAATATCACGATCTAGTGCCGAGGCCGAATATCAGGGCATAGTAAACGCCGTCGCAGAAACAAGTTGGCTTCGTAACTTATTACTTGAGCTTCATGTTCCTTTACATCGATGCACACTTGTTTACTGTGATAACATTTCAGCCGTGTACTTATCTGGCAACCCGGTCCAACATCAGCGAACCAAGCATGTGGAAATTGATATTCATTTTGTTCGCGATAAAGTTAAGCTTGGTGAAGTCCGTGTCTTACATGTGCCTTCCGAATATCAGTACGCCGACATCTTCACCAAAGGCCTCCCTCGTCATTTATTCACTCGGTTTCGTTCCAGTTTGAGCGTTCGGTCTCCTACCGCTCCAACTGCGGGGGTGTGTTAGACAAATATCTAGGATATTTGTTAGTCAACTATTGTGTAAATATTATGTTCATATTAGCTCTTTATTTTTAGGCTAACAATCTCCCTATTCTTAGCACTGTATATTGACTAACAATATTGTAATCTCCTATATATATGATATGAAATGAACATCCCAAATCAGGGATTATCACAATTAATAATCACACATTCACACTGCAGTATTTTATGATACATGTATAATACACATACACTGCTAACTCTTTTTTTTTTGTTCTTTAACCATATATACACTTCGTACCTATTTTTTTTTTATAGTTGGTTTGTTTATAAGTTATGATTACGGATTTATGGTATTAACACTAATAATTTTACTTTTGATTTCTCTTAAGTCATTACGATGATGAACCATCTGCATTAATGCATGGGTTGATGAATGACGAATTGACGACCATTGAAATTATGTCTTGACTGGTACTCCATCTCCGTATGTATGGAGTATATAGTCCATTTATGTACAAATTTCATATCTATGTAATTATGTAAAATAATTATTGCAATGAGTTTAACTATTTAGTTGACATAATATATGAGTGGGGTTGATTCAATGAGTAATATACTCACAAAAAATCTCAATAGCCGTCATCTTCGTTTACTCCAAATGGTATTACTCCGTACGTACTATTTAACTATATGAAATTAAGAGTATTCCGTCTTATATTACTCTTATTAACTTAGAATCACAAAAATATAAAACAATAAGAAATAACGAAGGTGGTGATAAAAACCTGATAATGTACCGCTTAAAAAATACCACGTACACCTTTTTTAATGCAATTTAGGGGTCGTTTGGTTCATGGGGGAATTTATTTCATGTGGGAAGTAGAAATTCACATGAATTGAGTTCCTACATGTAATTCATGGGAAATGCCCAAAACTTGTTTGGTTGCCATCCAGGAATTGACACTTCCCATGAAATAAATTCCTGTATGTTGTTTGGTTGGATAACTCAATTCCTATGATTTTTTGTTGTAAATACTATTTTACCCTTTTGCTAAAATTTATTACTTCACCCTTAATTCATATATATGACATACAAAATTTGATCTTAGCTTACAAGATTTAACAACATGAAAAAAATGATTGTCCGGATGTTCCCATTTATTATCAGAAAATCTAATAAAAATAAATTAAAGTAGCATAAATTATAAAAAACTATGTTCCAAATAGTATCCGTCACAAGCTTGTGACGGATATCGTCGTCACAAAAGAGATTTTATGAATTAAACAAGGAGGAAAAAAAAATTGTGTGAAGAAGATGACGGCTGATAGAAGAGTTAAATAGTTGTGTTTTTAATAGGGGTAGAATAGTAAAATATTACTTTAGAAAACACAGGAATTGGGAATGACCAAGGGGGGGCTTGGTCACCACTTTCCTACTACGATGTAGGAATTAGAGTTCCTATGGAACTCTAGATTCCTCCATTTTGAAAAAAAATGGGTAACCAAACAAGAGCCTTAAATCCCAATTCATGGGATTTTGGAATTCCTGTGTTTTTCTGAGGCAACCAAACAACCCCTTAGAGTTGGGTATTTCAGAGTTTACATTGAAAGTATAATAAATGTAGTGTTTACTGTTTGCGACTATTGACAATTGAAGATTAGTACGTGAAAAATCAAACCCGAAATATCAATTTTTTAATCTTCTTCTACATCTCAGCGAGTGATCTTATACATTTGTTAAGAAGTTAAATAAAATATGGCTACCTTGAATTTGGGTAGACATATGATTTTAGTAAGTAAATTTAGTTGGCAAATGGCAATCAAATTAGGAGACCGTATTAGTATGACGTTGGTTAGTAATGGGATTCTTTGATAAATTAGCTAATGAACTTTAAAAAAAAATGAAGACTAAATGGGGTTCAATCAATCAATATCAATCAATATATCTATCTATCTATATTATTAAAGGAAGCTTTTTTCGAGCGTTGTAAGAGACTCCAACTTTGTCGAAATACTTTCAAGCCATATGGATAGATTTATTAAAATAATTAGATAGAATTTATGTTAGATCCCACGATCTATGTAAAAGATGAATAACTACTCCTATGATAAGATAAAATTTAATTTGTGTTTTTATGCAACTATGAATCTGATATAGACAATAACAAGTATACATTGACCGTAACCCTTCTTATATAAAGCCAATTTCTTACTCTCTTAATTTGCATATTCTAGATCTTCCATATTTTTTGTTTTATACGGAGTAGTGATTGTTTATTCCGTTATTTAATTTCTTGACATGCATAATTTATTTAGCAATTTAATATACAATTTTACTTCTTTAATGTTATTAATTTAGTGAAATTCATATGTTTGATTACAGGAAAGTTGAATTGATGCCCACATCAATATACTCAACTATTAAGGTTTGTTCCCTTATTCATGATTATGACACCTTTTTCAATTGTCTAAACAGTTGTTTCTCATGAAATTATTATAGCGTATTACACAATAAGACGGTCTATTTTTTTTTTTTTAAAAAAAAACACGATTCATTTAATACTATTAAATGAGTTTTCATTCTCGCAATGAGATTGTCTTACCGGGTGAGACCGTCTCACACTATAACTATTGTTGTTTTTCAGGATTAATTAACTGTGTACTTATTTTTGATACAAGTAGGTTGGATGGATGGAAGGAGTAACACTCAATATGATGATGCACAATAAACAAATGAAATTATACTAAAATACGGATTGGCCATGATCTTGAGAATTATTTGAGATATACAAGGAGTCCAAAAAAATCATATTATTGCAAACAACAAAAGAATCCAACTACAATCCTAACTACACTATAAACTCGAGAATTATATTGATAGCAAACCAATGTTAAGAGTTGTACACAAATCAAGAGTTTTCTCCAGTTTAGATGTTGAATCCTCAGTGGCACTAGGTTTAATTTTAAGCAATATGAAGAAAATAACTTGCAAGTATAATGATCAAGTTTAGATAAGTACGAGTAGCAGGATTCTAAAACTTTCTCCTTGATAAAGCCAAATTGCTATTCCGCTAAACCATCAAATGGAAATTAATATTGGATGACTTTATTCTTAACTAATAATAACCAGATTACTATCAATATTGAATGCATTTGTCTAGGACAAGAAAACTTATAAAGTGGGTTTATCGAGTTAATTCCCTTAAGATCAAATACTATTTTACAACAATTTCTAAAGTAAAAAGGTAAAATTTAGCTCTTTAGCCCATGATTTAGAGAGAAAGTACATGATTATAAAAGATATGATAGATTGTATTTGCTGGAATATATGAATTGTGTTGTTTCTCTCGAGGTAAGTGATTTTATCATCAAATGATGAAATAAAAATACATAAAGAGGTACGATAAAGTAGTGATCTATCGTGTACGATAAAGCTAGGAATATAATAGTAATAGTGTCTGTAGATTCTATTGTCAGTCATACAGGAAATTAAACGAAACGATATTATTTCTAGGCCCGTACATCGTACGGGCATTAAATTTAGTATATACTTAAAAGAGGAACTTTTTGAGAGATATTATTGGTTCAGGTTTTGTGAATTATTTAAGTTATAAATTATTCAAATAAGATAAATATTGAAATAAGATACAATTCAAATACTATTTGTGTGATTATTTAATTAAGATGATTAGCATTTTACAAGTAATGAATCTAACATATGATGGTCTTTGGTTAATATTATGATACCGGTTATGCTGTTTTATTCACAAAATCTCATTATAGACAGGCAATTATCCGTCTATAACTAAAGACGGGTTATTGGTTCAGGTTTTGTGAATTATTTAAGTTATAAATTATTCAAATAAGATAAATATTGAAATAAGATACAATTCAAATACTATTTGTGTGATTATTTAATTAAGATGATTAGCATTTTACAACTAATGAATCTAACATATGATGGTCTTTGGTTAATATTATGATACCGGTTATGCTGTTTTATTCACAAAATTTCATCATAGACAGGCAACTATCCGTCTATAACAAAAGACGGGTCAAGTAACATACCACATTATGCATAAGACAAACAACAACTTGTATGGTGGGGCCCAAAAATGTCACCACTTTAAGGATATTTAACCCGTCTCTTGCTATAGACGGATATATCCGTCTATAGCAAGACTTGCTGTATTTTATTAGATTATTAACTATATGCAAACACAACTACTCTATATATAATGCGTTATTATTGCCCCATGTTTACTAAACTATGCTTATTGCGCTAGAGTGCTATTCTTTCATCTTACTCTTTTTTCCTGTTTTCTAATAGTATGCCATTTTATTTTGTTTTGCAGGAAAAATGCATTAATGTATAAATCATGATTACAATTAGCATACACGAAGAACAACAAACTTGCAAACGGACGAATGGTCTGGTGATTATTGGTTATGAATAAGTATTTTGCATTGTTTAATACATGATATATGATATTTTGCTACTGCACGTTGAAGATTAGATTGCATGAAGGAGAATATTTTTTTTCTTGAGTAAGATTTCGTGAAGGAGAATATTTTTTTCTCTACCACCTTTATTCTTGATTATAGTGAATTGTTACTTACTTTCTCTTTTCTACCTTCTTCCCTCACATCGTCAATCATTTAATAATTAGTGTTTATTAGCTATCAATTAGTGTTTAATGTTGATTAGAAAACTCATTAGATATAATTATGTAATTGTGCGAGCAATATAAGTACAATGACGTATATTGTTGTAGCCATCCATTATGTTATTGTGGCAATTTTTGTACCTTTTATTTTCTTTGTTCTTATACATTAATTTGCTTATTATTTTTGTTGTTTCGTTTCTTTCCAATCTATCTCACTCACATTACTTTCCTTATTAAGTTGTTCGGATGATAGTTTATTTGATTTGTTTAAACTGACCCATTCTAAAACTTCGCATTTTGAAATTTATCCACCTCAAAATGACCTCTATAATAGAACATGTATATTACTACGACTACAGCACTCCAAGTCAGTAATTCCTCCTAAAACAGCCTACCTAATTAAATAACAATAGAAAAACTAAATTATGTACATAATATAATGAAAACAAATTAAAAAAAATATAACTTTTGGAGCGATATTATTGGTTCAGATTTTGTGAATTATTTAAGTTATAAAATATTGAAATAAGATAAAATTCAAATACTATTACTATTTGTGTGATTATTTAATTAAGATGATTAACATTAGACAACTAATGAATCTAATATATGATTGTCTTTGGTTAATATTCTGATACCGGTTATTTTATAAGATTATTACTTATAAGCAAACACAACGACTCTATATATAATGCGTTATTATTGCCCCATGTTTACTAAACTATGCTTATTCCGCTTGAGTGCTATTCTTTCATCTTACTCTTTTTTATATTATGCATAATGCTGACACGGGCTTTGGCTTAAAGGGTGGGTTACACACCAAGCAATCAAACCCCGATTTGCGAGAGGGATATCAATCTAAACAAAATGTGTAAGGAGGGTGCCCTAGCCTCGTGCTCGAAAGTGATGAAAGCTCTTTGACGAAATAGAAATGTGTAACGTCAATGGTATGCTTGACTCAATCGGGATTCGAAACGCGGGGATGAGAAAACTCACGCTGACGGGACGAGCCAATTGCTAGATAAAGGTTAGGTTATGGGCCCGGACAAGGAACCCGACTTATGACAGTAAAATCAATTAATGCACTTTAACCACGACCTCGTTCGAGTTTCACTAAGGATCACAAAGACACAAGTGTCCTAGTTTTCCCCAGCGGAGTCGCCAATCTGTGGACATGGGCCACAGGCCGGTCTGTGGATTTGGGCCACCTACCGATCTGCGGTCACGGGCCACCTGCACGCCAAGCCAATCCGTGGAGATGTAGCGGTCTTTAGAAAGCCACACTCGGCGGCGTAAAAATGCTTTCGACCAGATCGTTTTAGATCGGTCGGTTTCGTCTCGGTAAGGGTCTCGAAACGATTAGAGATGTTCGGAGTCGCCACCAAGCATTTTTGGGATGCTTGGAACCCGTTCGAAATCCACTTTATACCTCGGTCAAACGAGGCACAAAGCAGTGTTTGACATAGGTACTAAAGATAAGGACTCGTCCTCCTTTTAGCATTCTATGCTTAAAATGACTTTCGTACGCCCTGGATAAGGCCATCCACTATCCAAAGGTTCTGAGTAAGGGGTGAGGGTACGTATTGGGAAGCCCTCTAATCGGACATCCAATCCCGCCCGCGTTAGCGGCCTCTACTGATCGATCATGGTTGTTTAAGTGCAAGAGTTGATAAAGCGGTGTAAATGCATGAATTCACATCCAAAAGTGTTAACCTAACAGGTGAGCTTTCTTAGTCGGTTTGTTAATCCAAATATCAAGCATAAGATGTCAAGTTGGATTTAATGGTTGATTTGCATGTGAAAACGGAAATTAAACATCCATTTTCAAGTTCGGGTTACGATGCTTAACACGATCCATTTATTGAAAAAGGGTGTCAAATGACATAGTGTAAAAAACGTAAACTTGTCAATCTAATCCGTCACGTATTCGGATAAACCGTAATCGGGATCGTCCTAGACAAGTGCTAAAAACGAGGCAGAACAGTGACAGGCAGCCCTATTAAGGCGCGAGCCTATTGGCGAGGTAAGGGGCTCTACCCAGGTTTTGAAATATGAAAGCAGAGGGCCTCTTGGGGCGCGAGCCATGGGGCGAACCAAGAGGTGCCTCCTAGTTGTTAAAAAGGTTGTTTAAAACCGTTTTTTGTAATAAATGATTTGTTAGTATGATTTGCATGACTCGGAATAATTACTATTGTGTTATTAATATTGGTTGTCGGATTTGCAAGTTTGAGAAGCATAGTTTACAAATAAAAATGTAAAATGTTTGATTTGAACTAAATATGTTAAGTTCATTTCTTTCTAATTAGTCAAGTTTGTCATCGTACTCGGATTAAAGCGACATGGTATAAAGAACCAAGGATGATTATGAATTATGACTAATATATTTACAAATATAAACAAATGAGAAAAATGGTAAATAAAAAAAAAGGTGTTAAAATACCCATTAAAATGTAATTAACCATAAAGTCATCGAGTCAGGGAATAAACCGTCATGGTATAAGGAACCAAGGATTATTTTTGTAATGGTCAAAATATGTTTATCATAAAAATGAATTAAAATGTTTGAAATGGTAAAAACCGTAAAAGGAAAAAAGTAAAAATAAAAGAAAGTGTTGAAGGAAAGACAAGAACAAGCACGGATGAGTCTGACCTGGACACCCACAAGAGGCGCGAGCTTCCATGCATAGCAATGAGCTTTTGTCTCAGGCCAAAACTCGGTTTTGGCTTGTCTAACCTAAATTTGAATCATTTTATGCATTGCTCATACTTATAAACTCATCAAAAAAATAAAGACATGAATTAAAGTGAGATATTTACACCCTCAAACTTACGTGTATTGATGTTTGTGAAGTAGACGACTTTAGAGACGGTTTTCTCGTCGTGACTAATCGCGATCAAAGAAGTTTAAAAAGGTGCCTTAAAAAAGGATTTAGTTTTGTAAATATGTTAATTAAAACATTTTGATTGATGAATTGAGTTGGTCAAATAGGTCGGTCGAATGCACGGCGACGGTAACAAACAAAATGCGTAAGGCTTGTGTTTACGATCGGTAGGTCGTAAACACGTGTCGATTTGTGACTTAGAAAGTCGGGTCTAGAAGTTTAAGGGAGAAGGAGGGGGCGGACTCTCGCGTAAAGATTATGTTGTGTGATGGTGGGTATTTATAGAGAAATATGGGATTGTAGGTCGGTTGTGTTTGCTTAAAGGCTAAGCAGACACCTGCTTTAGGCGCGAGCCACCTAGTGATACAAGTGGGTGTATTGTCCTTTTCGCAAATTTGGATTTTGCATTTGTTCTAACCAATGTTTTTTTGGTTGTGATTTGTGGTCTTTGAGGTTTGCTTAGCCATGTAAGCTTCCTCTTGGGTGATATTCGGGGTAGGTATTTTGTGTCTTTGACTCGGGTTTAACCCGTGTGAGTTGGGATTTGAATTTCGAGTCGGTTTTTGGCTCGGTGTCGGTTTTGACTAATTAGGGTCATTTTAATGGAAATGACATGATGAAGACATTAATGGCATTATTTTAGACATTCGATATTTGGGTTGACTCGGGTTGACTCAGGTTGACTCGAGTTGCGGGTTTCTGAGTCGGTTTTGGGTCTGAAGACGGTTTTAACTCTAAATAGTGTTATTTTAATGCAAATGAAGTTATAAAACTTTTGAAATCATTTTTCATATCCGAGTAGTGCATTAAACCGTCTTATGTATAGCCAATCCACGCACGCATATCAAAAACACGTTACAGTCCGATCATCCTCGGGTGGTTTTTTGAAGGTGCAGATACTGGGTATCTACAGAGCCCCCACTTTGACTGAGGCTTGGACATGGAGAAAGTTAAAGTATGATCTCCAGGTCAATCGAAGATTATAACCTGAAGACCATTGCGACGTCGAGGCGACTCAAAAGGGTTTGAGCCAAGGACCTGCCGTCGGGAAGGGCGACGTTGAGGCGACTCGGGGATTCGAGTCAAGGACCTGCCGTCGGGAACATTGTAGAGTTTGTCGACTTCCGATGCGGGTCGTTTAAAGTCCATTAGACTACGTATAAAGGCTCGCCAGCCACAAGAAGGAGTCATACTTAAGGCATCTTCGGGATATGTCCTTGAATTTTTTGCGCGCAAAGGCTCGCCAGCCGGTGTTGAAGGTGGTGCGTTTTGAGGCTTGCCAGCCCCAGAAAGGAGTCATACCTGAGGAATCTTCAAGATATGTCCTTGAATTGTTTCTTGTGTGCGTGAAAAGGCTCGCCAGCTGTGATGAGGAGTCGTACCCGAGGCATCTTCGAGATACGTCCTTGAGTTCTACCTTGTTTGTGGACAAAGGCTTGCCAGCTATGTTGAAGGTGCGTTTTAAGGCTCGCCAGCCATGGTGCGATGTTAGGCTGTGGAAAATAGCATGTGTGACATCCATTTAAAAATTAGCACTCGCTGGGGAGTTAGAAACTTCTCAGGACTCGTCGGGGATATGAGTTTCTGCTCGCTGGGAGGTAGCGTAAGCCATGTAATCGGCGGGGTTAAAGCTCTTGCACTTGATGGACCGCCGTTTGTTGGCAAGAACCCAGTACTCAGTTGGGGTGAGTTCTTCTTCTCCAGATTACCTGCATGGTTAGTGACCACACAAATCCGCAGTCGCATAGACAAGCACGTTGAATGCAAGCATATAAGTACGTAAGCACATAAGCATATGAGTAGTTAGCATATAAGCAACTAGCACGTAAGCATATAAGCACGTAAGCACATAAGCATGTGGGCAGTTAGCATATAAGCAACTATCATGTAATATCTCATGCGAAGGGAGATAGAAGTTTTGAAAAGTAGTGAGATTTTATGTTGAGTCTTGCTGGTGGTAGACCCAAAATTTGATGGATAGAAGACATGTGACCATTGCGACATTGACTCACACGGAAGCATACTGACAAACTGACAAACAGACGGTCGTGAACGTGATACAGACTTACTATCGACACGACACGGGGTGACTCTAACAGACTTTGCTCATGTGTGTGCAACTCCTTAGCCAAAAGAGGGTGACAACACGCATCAGATCATCGGAGTAGAAGATCCGCTCGGCTGGGGAACATGAACTGATTATCTTCTCCAGACATATTTGCCTTCGCTTGCTTGTTTGAGATCCCTTCTCGAGTTTTGATGATTCGGAGAGCGGAACCAAGACCTGGTCATCGTCCGAACCAAGCACTAGGCTAAAGGCGGTTTTATTTTGAACTGTAGTTGAGACTCAAAGGATGTTTGAGGATAAAGGATGGGTGGCGTCTCGAAAGAGAAGCCCCTAGAGTGAGAAGACTGGAATTTGGCAAAAGGAGGAATGGGCGACGTCTTAAGGAAGAAGCCCCCAGTAAAGAGGTTTAATTTTTGTACTTGGGTGGGCTATTTTTGAGGATTGATGTTGATGGTTGAGATTGAATTGGTGTGCGGTTGTGTCCTTGTTGGGGGACTGCCTACGTATTCGCGTGTTTGCGAAATCAAACCAGATCGTAGTTCTGAGCTGTGTGTGCAATGGGTTGCAAATTGAAGGTGTGAAAATTGAATGTGTGTGGGGGTGTGGTTGTGCCCTTGAAGGACTGCCTACGTATTCACATGGTGTGAAATCAAACCAGATTGTAGTTCTGAATGTGTTTGTGCGCCTAAGCTGACTGTTAGGACCTTGAAGTGATTTTGAGGTATATGGTTGCGCCCATAAAGGACTGCCTACGTATTCACGTGAAGTGAAATCAAACCAGATCGTCGTTCTGAATGTGTGTGCCTAAGCGAGTTTTTAGGACCTTAAAGTGATTTTGAGGTGTATGGTTGTGTCCTTGAAGGACTGCCTACGTATTCACGTGAAGTGAAATCAAACCAGATCGTAGTTCTGAATGTGTGTGTGCCTAAGCAAGATGTTAGGACCTTTAAGTGTGAGGGCCACAACGGTAAATTCCGTTTGGTGACTCATCTGAATGTGTGCCTAAGCGAGTTGTTAGGACCTTAATGTGAGAGGGTCACGATGGTAAATTCCGTTTGGTGACTCGAAAAATTGATTTGAGAGAATTCCCCTCGATCATGAATCGAAGAGGTCTAATATGTAAAAATCTTCCTTATTATGTGAGTGCACTAAAAAGTGGACCCTAAGGGTAGATTGGGTATGTCCCGTTCTCGGTAGCAAAGCATTCGAGGACTCCGTATCTGGGTCAGGGTGAAAATGGCTTCGAGATTATGGAATGTGGAGCTTGGTAATAATAGGTTCGTTTGATAGATAAAAATCTGGAGCTGAGGGTCACAACGGTAGATTCCGTTTGGTGACTCTAAGGTTGATTGGAGAGATATCCCTCTTGATCATGAATCGAAGAGGCATAGTTTGTGAAAATATTTCTTGCTACGTGAGCACACTAAAAAGTTGACTCTAAGAATGAAATGGGCATGTCCCGTTCCGGGGAGCAATGTTTTTGAAGGCTCCGTATCCGGGTCAGGGTGAAAATGGCTTCGACATTATGGAATGTGGAGCCTTGTAATAATATGTTTGTTTAACAGATAAAAATCTGGAGTTTGTATTTTGTGGTGTTTAGGCCGATGGGTTACGACTTGTAATGTGGTGCGGAATGGGGTCTCAAGCTTGATATGGCCTGAGCACGACATGGTTGGTAATCAAATGGGGGATCAGAATCCCATGTCTGGACCTTAAAAGTTAAGGTGTGATATGACGAGCTTGAGGGGAATCCTCAGAAGCCTGGATAGTTCTCCCTATAACAGTCTCTAGAAGGACTTAAGGGTGAAGTGATGTTGGGTTTGTTGTTAATTGACGAGTCTTGAGCTCTTGTTTTAGCTCTTTGACATTAGGTTTTGGTATTTTTGTGTTTTGTACTTGTTGGTCCGGGTTTTGGTGTGTTGGACTTCGTTGGTCATGGGCCTTGGACTTCGTTGGTCCTGGGCTTTGGACTTGCTGGTCCTGGACGTGGTATTTTGTACTCACTTGTCCAGGATTTTGTGTGTTGGACGCTTTCTTTGGATTTTGACCTTTTTGAGAAAAGTGTTTCAATCTTGTTTTGTTTTGATTTCGGTTTGGGTCTTGGCCTTGACGTTGGGTGAGTAGCCTTTGGCTTTGGCTTTGGCTTTGGCTTTTGCTTTGAGTGAATTGACTTTGGTTATTACTTTGACTTTGACTTTGGATTTGGCCTTGAGTGAATTGGCGATTGGCTTGGGCCTTTGATTTTGGCCTTGGCTTTGGTCTTGGGGTGAATGGCTATTGGCTTGGGCCTTTGATTTTAGCCTTTTGCTTTGGCTTTGGGTGAGTGGCTATTGGCTTTGGCCTTTGATTTTGGCCTTTCGCTTTAACTTTGGGTGAATGGCTATTGGCTTGGGCCTTTGATTTTGACCTTTCACTTTGGCTTTGGGTGAATGGATATTGGCTTGGGCCTTTGATTTTGGCCTTGAGCTTTAGCTTCGGGTGAATGGCTATTGGCTTGGATCTTTGATTTTGGCCTTTCGCTTTGGCTTTGGATGAATGGATATTGGCTTGGGCCTTTGATTTTGGCCTTTTGCCTTGACTTTGGGTGAATGGCTATTGGCTTGGGCTTTGGTTTTGGCCTTTCGCTTTGGTTTTGCTTTGGATATATTGGTTTTTTGCTGTCCTTCGTTCGAGGATGGTGAAGGTGCAAGCAGGGATGTACCCGTTAGTGAGAGGGTGACATTTGGTGATGGGATGTTTTTGTGGGGAATGGGCTTGCCTTCCATCATTGATCATGAACAAGGAGATGTTCTAGTTTCCTATCTGGGTTCGTCGTAGAATCCCTTTGATAAGAGCTCGTTCAAAATCGGATGCTAATGAAAGGATTCTATTGCCAGACATAGAATAGATAAAGAAAATGGACACGGAGTTTCGAGTCCTCTGCTTACTCGGTACGGAACATCACTCGAGTGTACTCACATTGAATTGGAACATGTTGTTTGTTTTAAATCAATTCTCAAATCAATTCTCGTTGTCAACATGAAATGGTAAAGAGGAGAATATATGATAGCTGGAAATTGTGCTTTTATTTAGATAAATAGGATGTTAGCACAGGCTCGATGGATACATGTGACTCGTAGGGACAGCCCCCAGTTGTTATTTAGGAATAAAAGGATATACGCTAGGATAGATATGAGAAAGCCTAAGACTCGGACTCGGACTCAATCGTAGATACGAACTCCTAATCGTCACTTTCCTCCTCGAAGGTCTCTTTCGCAGCATCCAGCGGCTTGAATGTCTGGTTTTCAGAATTGACCCACTTGAGCACTTCATTCTCGTTGTTTGGGACGCCGGAAGGATAAGATCCTAGAAGGTTGTCCTGTTTTTGAGGAGTAAGGCGTCCATGAGGACCATTCTTTTCCATCAAATGATTCAGGGTTGATAAAGACAACCTGCCACCATCGAGCATGTTTTGGATGATATGTTTGAGCTTCCAACACATCTCTATGTTGTGCCCATTACCCCTATGGAATATGCAATATTGGGAACCGTCCCAAAATCGGCCTCTTTTCTTGGGTGTAAGATCTGGAGTGGGGCCAATCGGTTGGATTAGTCCTTCAGAGACAAGTACTCTAAAAGCAATGGCATAAGGCATACCTAAGTCTGAAAATTGTCTTTGCGGGTGTGTGGCTATTTCTGGCGAAGGCTCCACAAATTTTACTTCGGTAATGCGGAAGACTTGCTTTTCGGGAGGGGTCGCAGATGTTGAACCTCCTTTAATGATTTCATCGATGCGATAAATTTCTGTTGATAGGTCCTCGACGCTCGTGATGTTACAACCCTTCAAACGGGATGCATAATTTGGCTGAAGGTAGTCAATGACATGTTTAACTAAAGCCTCATCTCCTTGATGATAGGATGGTGTTGAGCCTCCCTTTCTCCTTTTTACCAAATGATCGGCAGAATACTCATCTTCTCGATCACCCAAATTGATGAATTTCCTATTAGGCCGCCCAGGTTCTTTGTCTGGAGTGGTTAAGAGTAAGGTGGAAAACCTGCAATCCTCAATTCCATCTTGTATGGCATGCTTGAGCTCGTAGCACGCTTCAGTTTTATGCCCCTTGCCTCTGTGATATCGACAATATGCGTAGCCATTCCAAAATTGGGTTATGTTTTCGGGTTTTGGATCCGGAGTGGGACCAATAGGTTGGAGTAATCCTTCTGAAGAAAGTATCCTCAGAGCGGTGCCATATGTTATTCCCAGATCTGTTAATACCCTTTGATGTTTTCCCCTGATTCCAACATTGGTGTTTTTTGGGATGTTTTTGTGAGTTTTGTTTTTGTCAATCCTAGGCGGAAGTAGGATTTGGTTGTTGTTAACGGGAAGTTTTGGGGATGTTGTTTGATATTTTAAAGGGTATTTTGGTGAGGCAATTTCATGTTCTTTGTTAGTGGGTTCTTGGGTTTGGGAACCATAAGACGGTTCCTGGTTTTCAGCATTTGGCTGTTTGGGAAATGGGTGTTGGTCTTCTCCCTGGTGGTCAGGTTTATTTTTGGCATTACCAAACCTTTTCCCCAAATTAGCTACCTGAGTGTTCAAATCATCGATAGCCACTTGCAGCTTTAAGAATATGTTGTTGACGGAGACGGAGATCATAGGTATACCGTTTTGTAGTTCGTCTTCACTCATTGCACGGATTTTTTCATTGTTAGGAAGGATGAGATGAGAGCAATCCAAGAAAAGATCCTGACTGTGTCCAATAGGGTTTTCTAGAGGGTTGTTTTTGTTGTTGGCAAGTAGTCGGCTTTCAAGGAGCTTAACCTTTTGCTCAATATTAGAAGAGGGGAAATTCCCGGTTATCAGTTTGTCCTCAACTTGGGAGAGACGAGTGCTCAAGTTTTCCATGGTAGCTAGGAGTCGAAGGACCATGTTGTTAGTTTCAGCAGAAGTCATGACGGATGAAGGTTGATCAGCTTCTTGAGTCTCTTCTTGATGATCAACGACACCCAAGGGATTCCTATTTGACATAACGATAAGCGTTATAACTTGTCTTGGCAGGGGATTGCACAGACAAAGGCAAGTACGACACATATGTACAAAAGGCAGTTTTGTTGTGAAGACGCGACGGCGTGTCTAGGTTATGAGTTCATTAAAGATCGTGAATGACCTCTTGTGTTTTAACTCTGGGTGCAAGACGTTGAACTTAGACTCGAGTGTCGACTTTGGCATAGTGATGCCTCTACAGACAACTTCTGACTCAGTTTGGATGTGTGTTGATGGCGTGACACCG
The DNA here is from genome assembly GCF_048544455.1 of Silene latifolia. Classification (NCBI taxonomy): domain Eukaryota; kingdom Viridiplantae; phylum Streptophyta; class Magnoliopsida; order Caryophyllales; family Caryophyllaceae; genus Silene; species Silene latifolia. The sequence goes on from NC_133538.1 coordinate 287,808,233, forward strand.
TTACACAAGACATGTACACAAACTTGACCTCTGACCCGTAATGTAGGGGAAATGCGGGTTTAATACCCTAGAGGTTTTGACTCTGCTAACGACATTGAAGATGTCTCAACAATTAGGCGACACGACCTAGACCAGAAGGTAGGTACTGGTTTTGGCGGAGACATGATGTTATCTAGACGACTTGACTTGAAATCGACTGGACTCTAATCGACTCAAGGCTGAATCAGAAAGGTGGAATGAAATTTTCGAAAATAGAAATTTTCAAAAAGATTCATTTGTCGTTTTATGGACGGTTTCCGAAGAGTAAAGATCTTTAGAAGGTCGGCCAGTTGAAAGTGTTGTCTTAGGTTTGTTTTCAAATGACGGTTTAAGTTAAGATTGCGGCGGTTATGAAAACAATGTGTTCTTTCCGAAGACGATTTTTGAAGTTCCGAATCACGGATTTGAAAATCGAGAATTGAAGAATTTGGAATCGTCATCACAATGGCCATGAAAACGGTTAAATTTGTTTTCAAAGGATTTAAAATTGGGTTGAAGATTTGAAAACGGTTAAATTTGTTTTCAAAGATTGAGTTTTAATTTGAAATCTGAAAACGGTTAAATTTGTTTTCAGAGATTTGATTTCGAATTGAAATTTGAAAAAAGCTAAATTTGATTTCAAATGATTTGAAGTTGGATTTGAAATTTGAAAACGGTTAAATTTGTTTTTCAATGGTTTGAAATTGGATTTGAAATTTGAAAACGGTTAGATTTTTTTTCAAAGATTTGATTTTGAATTTGAAATTTGAAAACGGTTAAATTTATTTCCAAATGGTTTGATTTTGAATTTGGAATTTGAAAACGGTTAAATTTGTTTTCAAAAAATTGATTTTGATTTAAAATTTGAAAACGGTTAGATTTGATTCCAAATGGTTTGATTTTGAATTTAAAATTTGAAAACGATTAAATTTGTTTTCAAATGATTTAAAATTGGAAATTATGAGGATTGAATTCGTCATTACGACGAGTTAGAAAACCGTTTTAACCTTTGAAAGACGGTATGCAAATCGAAGATTGTGAGAATTGAAATCGTCATTATGACGGCTTAGACAAGCCAAACTTGATTTTGAAATTTGGAAAGTTGCATGGGTTGAAATCATCGTTACGACGGTTTGAAAAATGTTTTTGTTTGAAAATTGATTTCGAATTTTGAAAATTTGAGGGTAGAATTTGTCATTACGACGGCGTAAAAAGGGCGCTTTGAGAATGCAACGGTCAGCGAGAGACTGAGGTTTGAAATGGCCATTACGACGATGTAAAAGAGGGTATTTTGAAATGATTTGTAAAAATCGAGGTTTGAAATCGTCATTACGACGGCATGAAAAGGTGTAATGAAATGGTTATAAAAACCGGGTTTTGAAATGGCCATTATAACGGCATAAAAAGTTGCTTTGAAATGGTTGTAAGAAACCGGGTTTGAAAATTGTCATTACGACGACCTAAAAAGGTGCTTTTGAAATGATTGTAGAAAACCGGATTTGAAAATCATCATTACGATGGCCTAGGAAGGCGTGCAACGGTCGGCGAAAGACCGAGTTTTGAAACGGACAATATAACGGCATAAAAAGGTGTTTTGAAACGGTTGTAAAAGCCGAGTTTGAAAATCGTCATTACGACGGCCTAAAAAGGTGTGCAACGGTCGGCGAAAGACCGAGATTAGAAACAGCCATTATGACGACGTAAAAGGGTATTTTGAAATGGTTTGTGAAAACTGAGTTTGAAATCGTCATTACGACGACACAAAAAGCTATGCAACGGTCGGAGAAAGACCGAGGTTTGAAACGGTTGTGAAAAACCGAGTTTGGAAATCGCCATTACGACGGCCTAAAAAGATGCTTTTAAAACGGTTGAAAAACCGGGTTTTGAAAATCGTCGTTACGACGGCATAAAAGGGTTCCAACGGTCGGCGAAAGACCGAGGTTTGAAATGGGCATTGTAACGGCGCAAAAAGGTGCTTTGAAACGGTTGTGAAAACCGGATTTGGAAAATCGTCATTACGACGGCCTAGACAGGCGTGTTGAAATGGTTGAAGAAAACCGAGTTCGAAAATCGTCATTACGACGGCCTAGAAAGGCGTGTTTTTTGAAATGGTTGTAGACAATCGGGTTTGAAAATCGTCATTACGACGGCCTAAAAATGCGTGCAACGGTCGGCGAAAGACTGAGGTTTGAAATGGCCATTATAACGGCGCGAAAAGGTGTTTTTGAAAGTTTTGAAAATGACACGGAAGGACTTATGATCACAAAACACATAAGCACTCATAGTTCATTATATTATGCATAATGCTGACACGGGTTTTGGCTTTAAGGGTGGGTTACACATCAAGCAATCAAACCCCGATTTGCGAGAGGGATACCAATCCAAACAAAATGTGTAAGGAGGGTGCCCTAGCCTCGTGCTCGAAAGTGATGAAAGCTCTTTGACGAAACAGAAATGCGTAACGTCAATGGTAATCTTGACTCAATCGGGATTCGAAACGCGGGGATGAGAAAACTCACGCCGACGGGACGAGCCAATTGGTCAATAAAGGTTAGGTTATGGGCCCGGACAAGGAACCCGACTTATGACCGTAATATCAATTAAGGCACTTTAACCACGACCTCGTTCGAGTTTCACCTCTAAGGATCACAAAGACACAACTGTCCTAGTTTTCCCGAGCGGAGTCGCCAATCTATGGACATGGGCCACAGGCCGGTCTGTGGATTTGGGCCACCTACCGATCTGCGGTCACGGGCCACCTGCACGCCAAGCCAATCCGTGGACATGCAGCGGTCTTTTGAAAGTCACGCTCGGCGGCGTAAAAATGCTTTTGACCGGATCGTTTTAGATCGGTCGGTTTAGTCTCGGTAAGGGTCTCAAAACGATTAGAGATATTCGGAGTCGCCATCAAGCATTTTTGGGATGCTTGGAACCCATTCGAAATCTACTTTATACCTCGGTCAAACGAAGCACAAAGCAGTGTTTGACATAGGTACTAAAGATAAAAACTCGTCCCCCTTTTAGCATTCTATGCCTAAAATGACTCTCGTACGCCCTGGATAAGGCCATCCACTATCCAAAGATTCTGATTAAGGGGTGAGGGTACGGATTGGGAAGCCCTTTAATCCGACACCCAATCCCGCCCGCGTTAGCGGCCTCTACTGATCGATCGTGGTTGTTTAAGTGCAAGAGTTGATAAAGCAGTGTAAATGCATGAATGCACATCCAAAATTGTTAACCTAACATGTGAGCTTTCTAAGTCGGTTTGTTAATCCAAATATCAGGCATAAGATGTCAATTTGGATTTAATAGTTGATTTGCATGTGAAAACGAAAATTAAACATCCATTTACCTGTGGGATTTATCTTTATGCATCCCTTTAAATTTAAGGGTTATAACGAATAATAAAGTGATGATTACGAGTCATAAAACTAAATTGCATAAACAATAACATAAAGGATTAAGAAACAACCTTCGGTCCTAGCAAATTCGGCCTAAGAACAATATCGCAATGATATTCGCCTATTAGTTGCACCCAAGACGATATGAGAAATGCCCTTAACTTGTTTGCTAGAATCGATCCACCGAAAATTAACTGATTAATTAGGTTTTTGTGTTTTTTAGATGAGAGGCAAAGAAAATGAGTTAGAATGAAATTCGGTTAGAAAAATCACCACTCATCCCTCTTAAACCGTGTATGAGGTAGATTAGGGTAGATTTTTCTTTCTAATTTATTCGGCCCAAATCCCGAAATAGCAAGGAGTATAATCTCCTTATTTTCGGTTATTCCAAAATGAAAAAATGTGTTAAATATAAATTGTCATCAAGTGAGGATCGAACCCATGACCTCTTGGTTTGAGTACCCTCACTATTACTACTATGACACATTGATCTTGTTGATATTAAATATAACCGATTACATTTAATTACGAATTAACATATTAATTTGTCGAAGCTAACATTACATACATTTAATTAAATATAACGTATTATATTCAATTTACGAATTGACAGTTAATTCGTCTCAACTAATATTATTTAATCTTCATTAAATATTTGTCTCATCAACACATTGACTAACTGCTTAGTCATATAAGGCATCAATGACGTGCCCTACATGCTTATCATAATTCAGGAACACGTTTAATTCCCATGGAAATGACGTGCCCTACATGCTTATCATAATTCAACGGTTTGGTGAGAGGATCCGCGATGTTATCATCCGTCGCAATCTTGTCAATCACTATCTCTTCTTGCTCCACGTAATCACGGATCAGGTGAGCTTTCCGAAGTACATGTCTAGATTTGTTGCTAGACTTTGGCTCCTTAGCCTGGAAGATGGCACCTATATTGTCACAATAGATGGTGATCGGGCCATTCGAACTAGGAACTACCGAAAGCCCTTGTAAGAATTGATGCATCCATATCGCTTCCTTTGCTGCCTCCGAAGCGGCATAGTACTCGGATTCAGTAGTAGAATCTGCTACAACACTCTGTTTGGAACTCTTCCGGTGACTGCAGCACCATTAAGAGTGAAGACGAACCCGGACTGAGATTTTGAATCATCTCGATCCGTTTGGAAGCTAGCATCTGCGTAACCGATTGCGCATAGCTTAGTATCTCCTCCATAAGTCAATACCCAATCCTTAGTCCTCCGTAGGTACTTGAGGATATTTTTAACAGCTATCCAGTGTGTTTCACCTGGATTGTCTTGGTAACGACTCGTCATACTCAATGCATATGCCACGTCTGGACGTGTGCATATCATGGCATAAATGAACGATCCTATTGCAGATGCATAAGGAATACGACTCATGCGTTCAACCCCTTCAGGCATCGTGGGTGAATGAGACTTGCTCAACTGCATCCCGGACGTCATTGGAAGGTTCCCCTTCTTGGAGTTGGTCATGCTGAACCTCTCAAGAATCTTATCCAAATAAGACTCCTGACTAAGTGATAACGTCCGTCGTGATCTATCTCGGTAGATACGGATTCCCAAAATGCGCTGTGCCTCACCCAGATCTTTCATCTGGAAATGGTTCTTTAACCATTTTTTAACCGAAGATAGGAGAGGAATGTCATTCTCAATCAAGACTATGTCATCGACATACAATATTAAGAATACAATCTTGCTCCCGCTCGACTTGATGTATAAGCATGGTTCTTCGACCGATCGAGTGAAACCATACTCTTTTATCACCTGGTCGAAACGATGAATCCAACTCCGAGAAGCTTGCTTAAGTCCATAAATGGAACGCTTAAGCTTGCATACTTTCTTAGGATGTTCAGGATCTATGAAACCTTCGGGTTGCACCATGTAAAACTCTTCCTCCAAATAACCGTTTAAGAAGGCAGTTTTCACATCCATTTACCAAATTTCATAATCATGAAAAGCGGCAATCGCTAAGATTATCCGAATGGAACGTAACATGACTACGGGTGCAAAAATTTCATCATAATGCAATCCGTGCACTTGAGTGAACCCTTTTGCCACAAGTCGTGCCTTATAGGTATCTGGTTGCGCGTCTATAGAATGCTTTATTTTGTAAAGCCATTTGCACTATAGAGGTTTTACCTTATTAGGTAAATCAACTAGATCCCATACGTTATTCTCATACATGGAGTCCATCTCGGATTGCATGGCTTCAAGCCATAGCTTTGAGTCGGAACAAGCTATAGCACCTTTATAGGTTACAGGTTCATTACTCTCTAGGAGTAAAACGTCATTCTCCTCGACCATACCAATGTATCTGTCCGGAGGATTAGAGACTCTACCCGACTTCCTAGATTCCTCAGGAATATTAACCGTGTCATCAGTTGGAGGAACAACTTCCTCCATCCGTTCCTCGGTTGTTGGTTCTAGAATCTCCAATAGCTCGAAGGTTCTATTACTCGTCTTGTTCTCGAGAAATTCTTTCTCTAAGAACGTCGCACTAGCCGCAACAAAAAATCTATGTTCGGTAGGCGAATAGAAGTAATGACCAAATGTTCCTTTTGGATAACCTATAAAGTATGTCTTGACCGATCGCGGGCCGAGCTTATCGTCGTGTCTCCACTTGACATAAGCCTCGCAAGCCCAAACCCAAATAAAGGACAAGTTAGGGACCGTTCCCTTCCACATTTCATATGGAGTCTTGTCGACAGCTTTAGCCGGACTGCGGTTAAGTATAAGAGCAGCTGACAAAAGAGAAAAACCCCATAATAAATTAGGCACTACCCTGTGACTCATCATGGATCGAACCATATCAAGTAAGGTTTAATTTCTCCGTTCGGACACACCATTCAATTGAGGTGTTCCAGGTGGAGTTAACTGCAAAACGATTCCACAGTCTTTTAGGTGTTGATCAAACTCATTTGAAAGATATTCGCCACCCCGATCTGAACGGAGTGCTTTAACCTTTCTACCCAGTTGGTTTTGTACCCTATTCTGGTATTCCTTGAATTTCTCAAAGGACTCACTTTTATGCTTCATTAAGTAGACATAACCGTATCTACTTAAATCATCCGTGAAAGTGATAAAATATCTATAGCCATCTCTAGCGGTAATTGACATAGGTCCACAAACATCAGTATGTATGAGTCCTAATTGGTCACTAGCGTGCATTCCAACACCTTTGAAAGAAATTCGAGTCATCTTGCCAATGAGACATGATTCACACGTGCCATATGTAGAAAAATCGAATGCGGGAATAGTCCCATTATCGATGAGTTTCTTCACGCGTTTCTCATTTATGTGTCCCATTCGACAATGCCATAGATAGGTTTGATCTTTGTCACCAACCTTTATTTTCTTATTATTCACGTGTACTACTTCCGTGGTTTGGTCTAAGATGTAAATTCCATTCATGGAAACTGCTTTGCCATAAATCATTTTATTGAAAGAGAAAATACAACTATTATCCTTTATTGAAAATGCAAAACCGTCTTTAGCAAGTACGGAAACTGAAATAATGTTCTTAGACAAACTGGGTACATAGTAACAGTTATATAAAAATAACTCAAAACCACTAGGGAGTTGGATTACGTATGTTCCCTTCGAGACAGCAACAACTCGTGCTCCATTCCCGACTCGCAGGTCCACATCACCCTTTTCGAGAGGTATGATGTTCTTTAGGCCCTGCAAATGATTACACAGATGAGAACCACAACCAGTATCAAGTACCCAAGTTCCAAAACTTGCATGGTTAATCTCAATCATATGAATATAAGATGACATACCAACAGGAACGACGCGGCCTGCTTTGATATCCTCACGGTACACGGGACAATTCCGCCTCCAATGTCCAGTGTTGTTACAATGGTGGCACTCAATGTCACCGCCCTTGCTCTTTGCCTTGCCCTGTGAGCCACTAGTCTCACCAGGCGCACTCTTACCGTTTCCTGGCTTTTTAAACTTTGGCTTACCTACAGCTAGGTCGCCATGAGCCTTGCCCTTACCTTTACCCTTGTTGTAAATCGTGAGAACATCCTGCTTCATGCTCCCACTCAATTTCATATCCTTCTCGGTCTGTACGAGAAGAGAGTGTAGCTCTTGAGGACTCTTTTTCAAGTCATTCATGTAGTAGTTCGCCCAGAAAAGGGCAAAACCATCGTGAAGAGAATGAAGCATTCGGTCTATGACAATGCTCTCACTGATTTTACAATCAAGTGCCTCCAGCTTCTCGACATTCTCAATCATGTGAAGAATGTGTGGGCTAACCGGTTGGCCCTTCTGGAGTTTCGCATCAAAGAAGCGACAGGTATGCTCATAAGTAATGATTCTTGGTGCCTTTGAGAACTCGTTAGTGAGCGTGGTGAAAATCTTGTTTACACCCTGAGCAATGAAGCGTCTCTGTAAATTGGTTTCCATTGCAAAGATGAGTACGTTCTTTATCGCACCCGCTTCCATAACGAAGTCACTATAAGCAATTGACTCGTTGACTCCTGCATTGGGGCCTGGGTTGACCGGTATTGGCTCAGTTAAGTACTTGAGCTTACCGTCAGCAATGGCAGCATTCCGTAGTGCCGCCTCCCAGTCCGCAAAGTTGGACCCATCATTCTTCAGTCGTGTGGACTGATTCATGTGGTCCATAAAAGCGTACAGCCAGGACTCGCGTCCAAGTGTGGCACTAGGCATTGGGATTGCGTTATTTCCAGCCATTTAGTTGTAACAGTATTATCAAAATATACGTGTTCTACACAGCGAGAAGAAGAATAAAAAAAATAAGCATGTGCATCGTTTATGATTTTTAAGTCTAATAAACTACTGTCATAACGCGAAGACTCAAAACATTTATACAATTGACCTCCCTCAAGAATTATATAAATGATCCCAAGACTCAATTATCTGCAAATTGATAAGCTAACCTTTTAGCTAATTCTACCGTTAGAATTCTTGGTCGATAAATTTCTGTAAATACTATCTTTAGTCCATCATTATCACGAGAAACTCTTCGGACTATGATGTTGAGGTAAACTAAGTCAACACAACTATTTACCCAACGTAGAAGGGGTCATATTATGCCTACCGACGAAGAAAGGATTCATAGTTGTTTGCCCTTATAAAGATTAATCTCAATTTCCGTTTTAGAGGAAGATCCCATCAACTTAATTTAGATTCATTTTAAGTGAACTAATATCTAGCATGCGAGAATGAATAAGCTAAGGTGATGGCTTTATAAAGTATGTGACATCTGTGTGTCCATGAAAACTAACATACAATTTATATGAGTCAATTTTCATGCATTTTAGTAGTAGGTGGTTTGGTTTTAGGCGGAATATGATGCATACACTATCATGTGAATGAAAAGCAATATGAATGAAAACGTAAAACAATAAAAGTCCTAGTGTGGCCTATCCTATCAAAATGAACATTAAATACAAGTTTGGAATCCATCCTTGGACCCGAGAAGCTTGTCGTGATGTTCCATCTTGATCCATGTAGTGGGAGTGAGCTCCAATCTCCATCTTTAGTCTTCTTTTGAAAAATACAATAAATAAAATTTACATAATAAACCTATTTATTACATTCTAATTTCAAAACCCAAAACTAAAGAAAAAAATAAAGGAGATTCGAGATCTCATAATTACATAAAAATTATGTTTCCTTCATTACGAAAACATAATTAACTAAGGCCACACTAAGTATTACAAATTACAACCGATTGCAAAAAAAAAATGAGTTAGAATGAAATTCGGTTAGAAAAATCACCACTCATCCCTCTTAAACCGTGTATGAGGTAGATTAGGGTAGATTTTTCTTTCTAATTTATTCGGCCCAAATCCCGAAATAGCAAGGAGTATAATCTCCTTATTTTCGGTTATTCCAAAATGTAAAAATGTGTTAAATATAAATTGTCATCTAGTGAGGATCGAACCCATGACCTCTTGGTTTGAGTACCCTCACTATTACCACTATGACACATTCATCTTGTTGATATTAAATATAACCGATTACATTTAACTACGAATTAACATATTAATTTGTCCAAGCTAACATTACATACATTTAATTAAATATAACGTTCTTGTGGGATTTATCTGCATGCATCCCTTTAAATTTATGGATTATAACAAATAATAAATTGATGATTACGAGTCATAAAACTAAATTGCATAAACAATAGCATAAAGGATTAAGAAATAACCTTCGGTCCTAACAAATTCGGCCTAAGAACAATATCGCAATGATATTCGCCTATTAGTTGCACCCAAGACAATATGAGAAATGCCCTTAACTTGTTTGCTAGAATCGATCCACCAAAAATTAACTGATTAATTAGGTATTTGTGTTTTTTAGATGAGAGGCAAAGAAAATGAGTTAGAATGAAATTCGGTTAGAAAAATCACCACTCATCCCTCTTAAACCGTGTATGAGGTAGATTAGGGTAGATTTTTCTTTCTAATTTATTCGGCCCAAATCCCGAAATAGCAAGGAGTATAATCTCCTTATTTTCGGTTATTCCAAAATGTAAAAATGTGTTAAATATAAATTGTCATCAAGTGAGGATCGAATCCATGACCTCTTGGTTTGAGTACCCTCACTATTACCACTATGACACATTCATCTTGTTGATATTAAATATAACCGATTACATTTAATTACGAATTAACATATTAATTCGTCCAAGCTAACATTACATACATTTAATTAAATATAACGTACTATATTCAATTTACGAATTGACAGTTAATTCGTCTCAACTAATATTATTTAATCTTCATTAAATAATTGTCTCATCAACACATTGACTAACTGTTTAGTCATATAAGGCATCAATGTGATTATATTTCTATAACCACATCTCTCAAACACATCCTATAGGTGTGACCTTTAGGGACCAGTTGATCACCGCCATCTGTATGATAATAACGTCAAACTTTCTAGCAAGCTAACCGTTATTAGGTAATCGTTGGCGGACACAAGCTCCAATATTACCAAGTTCGGATTACGATGCATAACACGATCCATTTATTGAAAAAGGTGTCAAATGACAAAGTGTAAAAAACGTAAACTTGTCAATCTGATCCGTCACGTATTCGGATAAACCGTAATCGGGATCGTCCTAGACAAGTGCTAAAAACGAGGCAGAACAGTGTCAGGCAGCCCTGTAAGGCGCGAGCCTATTGGTGAGGTAAGGGGCTCTACCCAGGTTTTGAAATATGAAAGCAGAGGGCCTCTTGGGGCGCGAGCCATGGGGCGAACCAAGAGGTGCCTCCTGGTTGTTAAAAAGATTGTTTAAAACCGTTTTTTGTGAATAAATGATTTGTTAGTATGATTTGCATGACTCGGAATAATTACTATTGTGTTAGTAATATTCGTTGTCGGAGTTGCAAGTTTGAGAAGCATAATTTACAAATAAAAATGTAAAATGTTTGATTTGAACTAAATATGTTAAGTTCATTTCTTTATAATTAGTCATGTTTGTCATCGTACTCGGATTAAACCGACATGGTATAAAGAACCAAGGATGATTATGAATTATGACTAATATATTTACAAATGTAAACAAATGAGAAAAATGGTAAATAAAAGAAAAGGGTGTTAAAATCCCCATTAAAATGTAATTAACCATAAAGTCATCGAGTCACGGAATAAACCGTCATGGTATAAGGAACCAAGGATGATTTTTGTAATGGTCAAAATATGTTTTATCATAAAAATGAATAAAAATGTTTGAAATGGTAAAAATCGTAAAAGAAAAGAAGTAAAAATAAAAGAAAGTGTTGAAAGAAGGACGAGAACAAGCACGGATGAGTCTGACCTGGACACCCTCAAGAGGCGCGAGCTTCCATGCATAGCAAGGAGCTTCTGTCTCAGGCCAAAACTCGGTTTTGGCTCGTCTAACCTAAATTTGAATCGTGTTATGCATTGTTCATGCTTATAAACTCATCAAAACAGTAAAGACATGAATTAAAGTGAGATATTTACACCCTCAAACTTACGTGTATTGAAGTTTGTGAAGTAGTCGACTTTAGAGACGGTTTTCTCGTTGTGAATAATCGCGATCAAAGAAGTTTAAAAAGGTGCCTTAAAAAAGGATTTAGTTTTGAAAATATGTTGAAAATATGTTAATTAAAACATCTTGATTGATGAATTGAGTTGGTCAAATAGGTCGGTCGAATGCACGGCGACGGTACCAAACAAAATGTGTAAGGCTTGTGTTTACGATCGGTAGGTCATAAACACGTGTCGATTTTGTTACTTAGGAAGTCGGGTCTAGAAGTTTAAGGGAGAAGGAGGGGGCGGACTCTCGCGTGAAGATTATGTTGTGTGATGGTGGGTATTTATAGAGAAATGTGGGATGGTAGGTCGGTTGTGTTTGCTTAGAAGCTAAGCAGACACCTGCTTTAGGTGCGAGCCACCTAGTGATACAAGTGGGTGTATTGTCCCTTTCGCAAATTTGGATTTTGCATTTGTTCTAACCAATGTTTTTTTGGTTATGATTTGTGGTCTTTGAGGTTTGCTTAGCCATGTAAGCTTCCTCTTGGGTGATATTTGGGGTAGGTATTTTGTGTCTTTGACTCGGGTTTGACCCGTGTGAGTCGGGATTTGAATTTCGAGTCGGTTTTTGGCTCGATGTCGGTTTTAACTCTAATTAGGCTCATTTTAATGGAAATGACATGATGAAGACATTCATGGAATTATTTTCGATATTCGAGATTTGGGTTGACTCGGGTTGACTCAGGTTGACTCGAGTTGCGGGTTTCTGAGTCGGTTTTGGGTCTGAAGACGGTTTTAACTCTAAATAGTGTTATTTTAATGCAAATGAAGTTAGAAAACTTTTGAAATAATTTTTCATATCCGAGTAGTGCATTAAACCGTCTCATGTATAGCCAATCCACGCACGCATATCAAAAACACGTTACAGTCCGATCATCATCGGGTGGTTTTTGGAAGGTGCAGATACTGGGTATCTACAGCAATAAATGCTTTCTTACACGGTAACTTGGAAGAAACAGTCTACATGGATCAACCACCGGGTTTTGTTGATCTGTCAGCCCCACATCATATGTGCAAACTCCGAAAATCTCTTTATGGTATAAAACAAGCGCCTCAAGTATGATATCAGCAGTTTGCCACATTTATTTTATCACAGGGTTTTACCAGCAGCAGGTGTGATTCGTCTTTATTTATTTTTGAGTCACCTAATGCCATGGCCTATTTGTTCCTATATGTCGACGACATCATTATCACGGCCTCTAGTCCGGTGATCCTACGGTCCCTTATTAAATGTTTATCATAGGAATTTGTTATGACTGACCTTGGTACTCCTCATCATTTTTTGGGCCTTTCCGTAAGTCGTACGGGACACGGCCTCTTCCTATCTTAACAACAATATGCAAAAGACATTGTTCATCGAGCCAAAATAGGCTCCTGTAACCCTTGCACAACACCAGTTTAACCTGGTTCTAAATTGAGTGCAGATACTAAACCTAAAGTTGAGGACCCTGCCCTATATCGCAGCCTTGCCGGTGCCCTTCAATACTTGACAATCACTCGTCCCGACATTTCTTATGTTGTTCAACAGATGTGTCTTTTTATGCATGACCCTCGCGCCTCTCATTTGTAATTTTTGAAGCGTATTAGACGCTATGTTCAGGGTACTCTAGATCATGGTTTAACTATTTGTCCCTCTCGCTCCTTTGCTCTTACCACTTCTTATGATGCCGATTTGGCCGGATGCCCTGACTCTCGTCGCTCTACTTCCGGGTACTGTGTATTTTTGGGTGATAATTTGGTACCCTGGTCGTCCAAATGACAAGCGACAATATCACGGTCTAGTGCCGAGGCCGAATACCGGGGCGTAGCAAACACCGACGCAGAAACAAGTTGGCTTCGTAACTTATTACTTGAGCTTCATGTTCCTTTACATCGGTGCACACTTGCTTACTGTGATAAAATTTCAGCCGTGTACTTATCCGGCAACCCGGTCTAACATCAGCGAACCAAGCATGTGGAAATTGATATTCATTTTGTTCGCGACAAAGTTAAGCTTGGTGAGGTCCGTGTCTTACATGTGCCTTCCGAATATCAGTACGCCGACATCTTCACCAAAGGCCTCCCTCGCCATTTATTCACTCGGTTTCGTTCCAGTTTGAGCGTTCGGTCTCCTACCGCTCCAACTGCGGGGGTGTGTTAGACAAATATCTAGGATATTTGTTAGTCAACTATTGTGTAAATATTATGTTCATATTAGCTCCTTATTTTTAGGCTAACAATCTCCCTATTCTTAGCACTATATATTGACTAACAATAATGTAATATCCTATATATATGATATGAAATGAACATCCCAAATCAGGGATTATCACAATTAATAATCACACATTCACACAGCAGTATTTTATGATACATGTATAATACACATACACTCCGAATTTTTTTTTTTTTTTGTTCTTTTACCATATATATACTTCGTACCTATTTTTTTTTTATAGTTGGTTTGTTTATAAGTTATGATTACGGATTTATGGTACTAACACTAATAATTTTACTTTTGATTTCTCTTAAGTCATTACGATGATGAACCATCTACATTAATGCATGGGTTGATGAATGACGAACTGACGACCATTGAAATTATGTCTTGACTGGTACTCCATCTCCGTATGTATGGAGTATATAGTCCATTCATGTACAAATTTCATATCTATGTAATTATGTAAAATAATTATTGCAATGAGTTTAACTATTTAGTTGACATAATATATGAGTGGGGTTGATTCAATGAGTAATATACTCATAAAAAATCTCAATAGTCGTCATCTTCGTTTACTCCAAACGGTATTACTCCGTACGTAATATTTAACTATATGAAATTAAGAGTATGCCGTCTTATATTACTCTTATTAACATAGAATCACAAAAATATATAACAAAAAGAAATAACAAAGGTGGTGATAAAAACCTGATAATGTACACTTAAAAAATACCACGTACACCTTTTTTAATGCAATTTAGAGTTGGGTATTTCAGAGTTTACATTGAAAGTATAATTTTCTAGAATTATTTTTGATTCCATACTTAATATAACACTTGGTTTTTTATAAGAGTTATAAAATAAAGAGTAATTAATAAATGTAGTGTTTACTGTTTACGACTATTGACAATTGAAGATTAGTACGTGAAAAATCAAACCCGAAATATCAATTTTTTAATCTTCTTCTACATCTCAGCAAGTGATCTTATACATTTGTTAAGAAGTTAAATAAAATATGGCTACCTTGAATTTGGGTAGACATATGATTTCAGTAAGTAAATTTAGTTGGCAAATGGCAATCAAATTAGGAGTCCGTATTAGTATGACGTTGGTTAGTAATGGGATTCTTTCATGAATTAGTTAATGAACTTTAAAAAAAAATGAAGACTAAATGGGGTTCAATCAATATCAATATCTATCTATCTATCTATATTTTTAAAGGAAACTTTTTTCAAGCGATTATAGAGTCTCCAGCTTTTATGAACTTCTGAAATTTAAATAAATATAAACATTTAACAAAAGATATAGTTTCAAATAAGATATAGTTTCAAATAGTCTTATTAGCATGTTAGACATAGCTTTTTTCAAGCGATTATAGAGGTCTCCAGCTTTTATGAACTTCTGAAATTTAAATAAATATAAAAATTTAACAAAAGATATAGTTTCAAATAAGATATAGTTTCAAATAGTCTTATTAGCATGTTAGACATACAATTGAATTGAAACTCCAACTTCTAATCTAATGCTATTATAATCATCTCATATATATACTCCGTACCTTGCATTGTGGCATCCTCCGTATATCGTTATTAGTAACGGAGTATTTAGTTAGGCGGTGTTATGTTCATTATAGTTTTATTCATAGCTATTGTATTAATGTACACTGCATTATATATATTATATTTTACATAATGAGTATTCTCATAATTTGTTGTTTGATTACAGGTTTTTATGATAGTACACTAAATTCATGGTGCTAAAAGAAAGTTACTTCATCAACTCATCATTAAGGTTGGCTTTTCTATTGTAAACTCCTTAATATTTAATGTGCGCTTCAAAATAGTGCTATATGTCATCGCATATCGATTTTTGATGCCATTATTTCTAATTTCTAGCGCATCAAGAGGTGAATCTAGGGAAGGGTTAACAAGGGAACTTTCTCCTGCTAGAGTGAGAAAATTTTGAGATTTTAATCGTTATTTACGGAGTACGAATTTGTGTGTGTTAGATCTTGATGTGTTTGAATGTGCTTTTTACTTCGATTTAAGAGGTATTTCTAAAATTTACGGTTCACGTATTTATTTAGTTATTGATACGACTCATTTAGTCGTAGTTATTTGGAGCGAATTAGTATGGTTTTGACGGTTTGAAGTAGTGTTATGGAGTTTAATTGCAGGTTATTTGTTAGTGAGCTTTGGTTAGCTATTGGGCCGGTTTTACAAGTTTAGAACGGAGTCCAAGTCCGAGGAGAGATAAGCCCGGATACCTATGGAGATACATGAGACGTGTGCGCTTAAAGTGCGCTATTTGAGCGCGCATAAATCAAAAGAAAAGGGCAGCGGCAGCAGCTATGCGTGACCTGCGTTCAACCTACATTCGAGCCGTGCGCGACTGCATGCGCGATCGAGGCGCGACCTATGCGCGACCAAGACGCGCGCCTGCTTGTGTCCGCGTCAGGCTGTGCGTGATATTAAAGTCTCATGTTTTATTTCCTTATTTGACTCGGTTTGTTCCGATGAATTTTATTATTATTATTATTTTTAGTACTTTATTTCCTACTTTAATTATTTACCTTATTACTATATAACTTATTATTTTAGTTTTAGAAAAGATGGACACAACTTTGAGAAGAGAAACCCTATTATTGTTTTTAGCAGACGATGTGTAACTAATCTTTCTTCTTGGATTCAAGCAATTGAAGCACTCTTAATACGGTTGTGAGTTTGAATGTTTTAATTTCTCTTCTTGATTATTGTGAATTGCTTAGCTCTTAATTATATGAATGTTGATTGATAATTGCTAGATGCGCAACTAGTAGTCGATTTCTTCATTCTATTGTTAGTATTGTTAATTGAATAGGATTTATTGATTAACTCTACGCTAGTAATGTGACTAGGAATTAATATTGAACAGGATACGTTGATATTAGTACTTAGAAGCGATTCACATAAATATCTAAAGTGCAACTGGATTGTATGCACTATTTATTCTCTATCGAGTTCTCTATTTTATATTGCTGTTGTTGAATTAAATCTTGAACTGGATTGTTAAGGTTGTTTAACAGTTAGGGTTGATTAAGAACGGGATTCGTTTTAATTAACTATTCTTAAGGAGAATTGGAATTTGTCATTCACGATAGAGTAATCAAGATTAGTAATTGAAACCGTCTTACAGTGATCAATTGTTATTGAGTGTGGATATATGCTTGGCTCTAAGACCCTTTTAAATCATTTGATACACCGAAAGTCATTAGTTTTATTAATCAATTTGCATTAGCTATTAATCTAGTTTATTAGAAAATCAACTCAAACCTCCCCCCTTTTGTTACTACGATCGTTAATTACATTAAAGATCGACTGTTCCTACGTTATAAATTGCATAAATTGTTAATCTGATTCCCTTGGGTTCGACCCTTATTTCCGCTCTACTACTGTTTAGTATTTGGATTTAAGTGATATAAATTGTTAATTTGAGGCATACGACTTTAGCCTGTCAAATTTTGGCGCCGTTGCCGGGGAATTGGCATTGATTAATTTTTGTGTTTTAGTGTAGGTTTATGCATAATACTCGTATTTCTAACCTGAACCTCGAGCCTTTCGATCAAGAGATTGAGCATACTCTTTTCAGGTTACGAAAGAACAAACGGGGTGCAATAGTGGCTGTTCCTGAAGGCAGTGAGTTTGACGATCTACATTCAGATTCTGAATATTCTGAAATTTCTGAACAACCCGAACCTTTGAATATGGCTAGAGAAACCCGTACTCTAAGGGAGCTCACAGCTCCAAATCTTAACGTTCAACCATTGTGCATCACTTTTCCAGCATTGGATGATGGAGTCACTTTTGAACTAAAATCTGGTTTGATACATCAGTTACCAAGTTTCAGTGGTATGAGCATTGAGGATCCGAATAAGCATCTTTCAGACTTTCATATTGTGTGCACTGGTATGAAGCCACCTGCTATTACTGACGAGCAGTTGAAATTGAGAGCATTTCCTTTCACCTTGAAGGACAATGCGAGAGATTGGTTAAACTATCTCCCACCGGGAAGTATCACTACTTGGGTAGGTATGAAGAAGGCGTTCTTGGAGAAATATTTTCCTCCTTCTCGATCATCTCAGCTGAAAAGAGCCATCGTAATGTTGAACTTGACAAGAAGACGGGAAACTATGTATGAGTATCTTGAGAAATTTAAGAAGCTCTGTGCTAGTTGCCCTTACCATGGTTACTCTGATCAGGATCTCATTATGTATTTTTGTGGTGGACTGAACCAAGATGACCGTCGCATGATTCACTCTGCTTGTGGAGGAAATATAGCCAACAAAAATCCAGATGAGGCTTGGGAGGTTATTTCAGAGCTAGCTGAGACCTCTAGACAGTTTGAGAGGAAACCATCACGAAGAGGACTGAATGCTATGGGTGTTAGTCCTGGTTTAGAGGAAAAGGTTGATAATATTGTTTCCACTCTCCGTGACATGTTATCTGGGAGACAGATGGCTACTGTTTGTGGCATATGCGCTACTGAGGGTCACCCTAATGATTTGTGTCCCTACTTGCGAGAAAGTGGCCAAGAAGTGGTGAATGGTGTTTGGGAGAGTACTACAAATAACAGGAAATGGGATCCATATTCCAAGACCTATAATGAAGGATGGAAGGCTCACCCTAACTTTCGTTGGGGAAATTCTCAAGCTGGTCCATCGTCTGACCCTCCTAGAGGTCAGTTTCTCCAAAGACCACAAGGACAACAATTTAATCAACAAGTACCTCAACAAGCAGCTGAGCAAGCACCACCGAGTTCATCAATGTCCACGGAGGATATGATTCGAGCTCTTACTCTCAGTGTTACTCAAGATAGAGCATATAATAAGCAAAATTTTAAGAATCTTGAAAATCAGGTTAGTCAGCTGGCTACCGCCATTAATCGGTTGGAAGCTAGAGATTCTAATGCACTACCATCTCAAACGGTGGTGAATCCAAAGAATGTGAGCGCAGTCTCTTTGAGAAATGGGAGACAACTAGTGGAGGCTGAGAAAGTGAAAAGAAAAGAGAAGCAACCTATGATTCAAGAAGAAGAGGAAGAGATAGTGATCGAGGAAGGTGAAAAAGCTTCTATTGTTAAGGAGAAGGAGCCGATTATTTCTTCTATACCGGTGGTGGAACCGGATGTACCTTTCCCCGACGCACTGAGAAGAACCCAACACTTTGAGCATGACAAAGACATTTATGAGGTATTTCAAAAGTGCGAGGTAAATATCCCTCTTCTTAATATTTTAAAGAGTATTCCTAAATATGCTAAATTTTTAAAAGAATTATGCACCATTAAAAGGAATAACAAATTGAAAGGGATGAAGATAGTCAAGGGTAAAGGTCCTAAGGGGAAGATTAATGAATATGTGTCTGCTCTATTTCAAAAGAAATTACCCCCTAAATGTGGTGACCCTGGTATGTTTGCTATCCCTTGTACAATAGGAGACCTTAGGTTTGAGAAGGCCATGTTAGATTTAGGGGCGTCTATTAATGTCATCCCTTTTGCTATTTATGAGACTCTGAAACTTGGGCCTTTAAAAGACACTAGTGTTGTAGTTCAGCTGGCTGATAGGTCTAGTGTCTATCCTAAGGGGGTTGTGGAGAATGTCATGGTTGGTGTTGGTAAGTTAGTCTTTCCGGCTGACTTTTATGTTTTGGACATGAAAAATGAGGCAGGTGCTATACCAGTCTTGTTAGGGAGACCATTCTTGAAGACCGCAGGTACTAAGATTGATGTCTCAAAAGGGTCTCTTACCATGGAATTTGATGGGACTGTTGTTAAATTTGAAATCAATAAACCCAACTCCCACTCTCCTGCGGTTCATTCTTTGTGTGCTATAGACACTTTTGTTAATCATGTGTTACCGAAGTGCCGGAAATCTCCTATTCCGAGCAATGTGTCTTTTGTTTTGCAGGGATCCCCTCATAAGGAACAAAGGTGTGTTATCTTATGGGATTGTCGGGACGATGCAGAGGCATTTAGAGGCAAAAATGAGGCTTGGTTTGATAAGTTAATTCGCCGGAAGGGCTCCGGGAAAGGTTTGCAAACTATCCATATAAAATCTCGTCATCATTCTTCCTCTTGCAAACCTGTTGGTAAGTTAAGGTAGTTTACTTCTTCCCATCTTGATCGGGTGGTTACCATTCGGAGATGTCGAGCCAACGACGTTAAACAAAAGCGCTCACGGGAGGCAACCCGGGTTTTGTATCCTTTTCTTTTGCAATTCTTTTAATTTTGGGTCATAGTTATAGTTATAAATTTATTTTGCTTTAATTAAGAATTAGAAATTTTAGTGTCTTTATTTTCGTTACACACTTTAATTGAAATGCAATTTCGTTACTCGTTTTAATTAATTTTATTTTGACGGTATGCTATATGTACTAGGAACGAAGAATGATATTTCAAGACGGAGGAAAAGAGTCTCGATTTGCGTGTCATAGGGGTGCACTTAGGGCGCACTATTTGCGCGCACATACATCCTAAATTACGTCAAGAAGGCAGCAGCGAGCAGAATGTCGCGCGTTCGAGACTCACGAGGCGCGCGTTCGATATTCACCCAAGGTTCACCACACATTCACGTGAATGTCGTGCATCAGGTATGGGAAGTACTCATCTCTATCGATCTCCTTCGACTCATTCACCTCCTTACCCCTCCCTTTCCTAAAAATCAAACCAGAATCACAAAAATCCTTCTTATTTCCAATTTCTTTTCCTCAAATTGTTGCTCAAACTCACGAAAATATCACACAAATAGCAACGTTCTTTGTTTCATCCCGACTCCATCTCCATATATCTGCAATTGGTTCGAAAAATTGGGTTTTTGTAACCCTATTTTCTGAAAAAAAATTGGGGATTATAGTTGCAATTCCCATATCGTGTTCATTCACTATGATTTCAACAACAAAATCGTCCCTTTAATGCTGAAATTTGTCTTATTGTTGCTGAATTTGGTCCGAAAATTTGGGGGTTCTCTAACCCTAATTTTGGAATTGAAACAATTAAACAATTTCTGCCCCAATTCGTTTTTGAGCGCTTAATCTGGGTATTGTGTGTTGAATTCGAACTGCTCAGTCCCTAATTTGTGAGTTCGATCCATTGTTGCTGAAATTTCGTCCTGTACTGCTGAATTTGGGGCGGAAATCTGGGTTTCATACCCTTAATTTATGAACTCGAAAATTGATACCTGGGTGGAAGCGATTTTGAGGCCTGAATTGGGTTTGTTGTCTCTATTTTTGCGAGTTTCAAGTTCTTAACAATTGCAGTTGGTCTGTAAGTGCTTATGCTTAATTTCAATTTCTCTGCTGGGCACTGTTACTGAATTGAAGGCTGTCGTAAGGTTTAGGTGTCGGGTTTTGTCGCGAGTGAGGTAGTGGCTGTCGTGAGTTGTTGTTGGAGTTGCTGAGTGTATTTCTTGAGTTGCTGTGGTGTTGTTGAGATTGCCGGTGTTGTCGAGTTGCTGCTGTTTTGTTGTTGTTGTTATTGGTTATTGCTGTGTTGTTGTTAGATGGCCCCAAAACGAAAAAAATCCACCCCGAAAAGATGCAGAATCTACCTCAAAAGTTGTCGTAAGTTGTTGGAGTTGCTGTGTTGGGATGTAGCTTGAATGAGAGGCTGACGGGTTGGGCGAACCGGAGAGTGCTGAGGAAGAGGAGGGGGCTGATGATGGTGAGGGTACTAGTGGTGGAGCGGCTATTGATGATTCCTCTTGGCGAGGCTGTGTAGCGATTGAGCTGAGTAATTGAGAGATGAGTGACATGTTCAAGGACATGAATCCGGGGCCTTACAAAAACCCCGTGGATTCCATGTATGGAGAGTTGGCAGAGGGGCTCGTGCAAGAGTCCGGCAGACCCGTCGCTTCGGGTCTCCTTCTTCCTAGCTAGTGGTATGCCCTTTCCCTTTTCTTTTGTGTTCCCGTACAACATTGGGGACAATGTTGAGTTCAAGCATGGGGAGGGGTATATGCACTATTGTACATATTTTAGTCCGTCACTTGTAATTTATTTTGCTTTATTAAAAAAATAAAAAAAAAAAAAAAAAAAAAAAAAAAACAGAAAAAAAAAAGAAAAAAAAATGAAAAAACAAAAAGAGAAGTACCCGGCTAGGTGAAAACCCGAAAGGGCGCCTAGGCAAAAATGGGAAAAGTGGCCGAGGACGGAGTGAAAACCCGAAAGGGGCGCTCCGGGTAAAATGAAGAATTGAGATGCGTGCCACGAGAGTAGTGTGAGGAAAATAGCTAGAGTGAAAACCCGCAAGGGCGGGCGCTCTAGGCAAAATGAGAGATTTAGGAAAAAAAATCCATTTCACACTAATTTTTGTGTCCTGTTTTTGGTGTGGCGTCATAAGAAGGGTGCTAAAGAAGGTCGGTTGGGTAGGACTAGTGGCTAAGGTGAGGAGAACCGCGGTGCTATGTTGTTGTTGGTTGCACCTTGCTATGGCGGTTGTTGGTTTTGTGCTAGTGAGTGGAGTAGAGGTGTCTAGGATTATACACATGGCTAGTTGGTTTTTGTTGTGAGCCATGTGAATTTTTGGTTAGGATGGAGCGATAAGGGGCGTAGCATTGTTTTCTATTGCTGTTTTGTGGTGACTACCGTCACTAATTATTGTTACTTTGCTCTTTTATCTTTTGAGGATGTGGGTTTGTTACTCTTTGCTAGGCGGTGGAAATGATTACACTTTTGAGGGTGTTTTGGAGGGCGTGAGAGGGAAGTGAGCATTCTTGTTGTCGGTCATTTTTCTACCATGTGCTGGGTTTGAGCTGGTGTTGTTATACTTTTTCATGGTGTCCTTTGGTTTTACATCGAGGACGAGTAAAAGTTCAAGCATGGGGAATTTGATACGACTCATTTAGTCGTAGTTATTTGGAGCGAATTAGTATGGTTTTGACGGTTTGAAGTAGTGTTATGGAGTTTAATTGCAGGTTATTTGTTAGTGAGCTTTGGTTAGCTATTGGGCCGGTTTTACAAGTTTAGAACGGAGTCCAAGTCCGAGGAGAGATAAGCCCGGATACCTATGGAGATACATGAGACGTGTGCGCTTAAAGTGCGCTATTTGAGCGCGCATAAATCAAAAGAAAAGGGCGCGGCAGCGAGCTATCGTGACTGCGTTCAACCTACATTCGAGTGCGCGACACATGCGCGATCGAGGCGCGACCTATGCGCGACCAAGACGCGCGCCGCTTGTGTCCGCGTCGGTCGTGCGTGATATTAAAGTCTCATGTTTTATTTCCTTATTTGACTCGGTTTGTTCCGATGAATTTTATTATTATTATTATTTTTAGTACTTTATTTCCTACTTTAATTATTTACCTTATTACTATATAACTTATTATTTTAGTTTTAGAAAAGATGGACACAACTTTGAGAAGAGAAACCCTATTATTGTTTTTAGCAGACGATGTGTAACTAATCTTTCTTCTTGGATTCAAGCAATTGAAGCACTCTTAATACGGTTGTGAGTTTGAATGTTTTAATTTCTCTTCTTGATTATTGTGAATTGCTTAGCTCTTAATTATATGAATGTTGATTGATAATTGCTAGATGCGCAACTAGTAGTCGATTTCTTCATTCTATTGTTAGTATTGTTAATTGAATAGGATTTATTGATTAACTCTACGCTAGTAACAGCTAGGAATTAATATTGAACGGGATACGTTGATATTAGTACTTAGAAGCGATTCACATAAATATCTAAAGTGCAACTGGATTGTATGCACTATTTATTCTCTATCGAGTTCTCTATTTTATATTGCTGTTGTTGAATTAAATCTTGAACTGGATTGTTAAGGTTGTTTAACAGTTAGGGTTGATTAAGAACGGGATTCGTTTTAATTAACTATTCTTAAGGAGAATTGGAATTTGTCATTCACGATAGAGTAATCAAGATTAGTAATTGAAACCGTCTTACAGTGATCAATTGTTATTGAGTGTGGATATATGCTTGGCTCTAAGACCCTTTTAAATCATTTGATACACCGAAAGTCATTAGTTTTATTAATCAATTTGCATTAGCTATTAATCTAGTTTATTAGAAAATCAACTCAAACCTCCCCCCTTTTGTTACTACGATCGTTAATTACATTAAAGATCGACTGTTCCTACATTATAAATTGCATAAATTGTTAATCTGATTCCCTTGGGTTCGACCCTTATTTCCGCTCTACTACTGTTTAGTATTTGGATTTAAGTGATATAAATTGTTAATTTGAGGCATACGACTTTAGCCTGTCAGTTATTTATTTGTGTCATACCGGCCCAAAAGTGTAGGTTTGCCTCGAAAGAAGCCGGCAGAATCGCTTTCAGGATTAGAATCAAGCTCAGGTGCGGGAGCGTACAATTCTCTACGTAAATGCTAAAATATATGAACTACGAAGTATTGTGCATGTCATATATTATATCGCTATTTGTGTATCCTAAGTAACAATTGATTTTGACGTGAGAACTGGGGTATATGCTTCAAAGAAGGAAGTAGTAACAAAAGATAAAGGGTGGGTAACAAGTCAGGGTGGAGATCTGGTGAATAAAAAGAATGCACAATTTGTCTCGGTGTGTTCAGTGTTGTTTCTTTCAAGTCTTCTTAGTTGGGAAATTTATCAGAATATTTGAAGAGGGTGTTTGATTTGCACTTTAAAGTAGTTAATTGATCATATTATACCCTGACCAATTATGCTAATCATGGTTTTCTATTTTATCTTGTCATCGACCGATCATCTTTATTGTTTAGCCAAGTCTTACTTTAAAGTGTGTTGTGGTAAGCAAGCACATGGTAAGATTTGATCATGTTGCAAGACAAGTCTTACCTCTATGGTTGTTAGCTTAAAATATTGACAAGTCTTACTTCTATGGTTGTTAGCTTAAAATATTACTTCCTCCGTTGTCATTTGTTGTTCTTTAGTTTTGGCACAAAGACCAAGAAAAGAGGAGATGATCAATTATTAAATAACAAGTGGACCAAGTTGAGTGTGTAGTATCAAATTACTCATCAAATGCAATCCTAAAATAAAAATGACAACAATTGACTGAGATACCCAAAATTAAAAAAGGACAACAAATAATCGAGCCGGAGGGAGTAAAATACAATTAGAATTATTATTATTATTATTATTATTATTATTATTATTATTATTATTATTATTATTATTATTATTCCTTTTCCTAATACAGAGTAATTTGATTGTTATACTCATCCTTACAAAATTCTACACAAAACACCATAGTTTGATTGGACTTTGGTAAATTAATAAGTATTGTTAGGTTATAAGCATATTGTTTAAAAACATTCCATATATAATACTCCCTCCTATTCATTTTAACCTTCCCTATTTCCATTTCCATCTATTCATACAACCTTCCCCATTTCCTTTTTTGGACACCTTTTTCCTTATAAAATGACCTAACTACCCTTACTACTTTTCTATTATTACCAAACTAACCTACCCTAACCCAGCCCACTAACCTAACAATTAACCCTAAACTAACCCAGCCCACTTAACTAACCCCTCCCGCCTTATATTAATACCCACCCAGAAACCCTAATTACTCCCCCTCTCTCTCTTCCGCCTATAATCCCCCTCTCTCTCTCTTCCGCCTATAATCCCCCTCTCATCTTCATCTGCCCCATCTCATCCTTTTCCCTCTAATCTTCATCACTTCCGCCTACACCTTCATCTACCCCTTCTCATCTTCATCTTTTTCCGCCTCTAATCTTCATCATTTCCGCCAGATCCTTTCCATTTCTCTCTGAAATAATGGGAAAACCCAAATCTGATGTTCCTGAGATTGATCTTCGTTATATGGAGAAGCTTTATGAAGATGCTTATGTGGGTGATTCTGAGTATGAGGGAGAAGGTGAGGCTGAGATGGAGATGAAAGTTGAAGAAGTTGTTGCATGTTCTTCAACTGTTGCTCCTTTGATATCTGTGGACGAGGAGAGGGAGGGGAAGGCTAAGAGGTGGTTAGCCTGTCATCAAACATTAGATCGAAGAGTTTTTATGGAGTTGCTCTGTAAATATTGGCCTCAATTTGGGATTTTTCTGGAGTACGAGGTTGAACAAAATGCTAGGGAAGGCAGATCTGATGTTGCATGTCCCATTTCTGTTGTTGATCTTCACCCGGAAGATGAATTAGACGCGATTAGCATTCGTAGGAGCCCATTGATAACCAGATGGTTTATTGGGGAGATTTCTAAGTACTGGCCTGGTTTTGGGGAAGTTGATTTCTGAGTATTTGCCTTTACGGAGGTTGATTTCTTTTACTTGACCTTTTTTTATTGTTTTTAATTTTTTTTTTGTTAAAAATGGACTAGTGATGATAAACCTGGTTTAAAAACGCATAATTATCATTAAACTTAATCTACCCAGTGATGATTTTGTTGAGGGTAGTTGGTTGGCTTCAAAGTTGATGTACATGCACAATTCCACCACCATTGTTCTGTGACGAGGCTGTGTGTGTACAACAACCTTGACATTATTGTCAAATAGTGCTGCTTTTCACTGAAATTTTAATGTTTAATGTTCATATCCATGCTGCCAAAGACTGAATATTACAAAAGTTGTGCAAAGTTCTAATTAATTAACCATCAGAGACTACAAAATGAAACAACATCCTGATCTACTACATTTTTTGGTCTTGTTTGTCTTTGGTCTCTCTGCTGTGTACCTTGACATTCCTTGGATATGCATTCTCAAAATATTGGCATCATTAGATCACTCAGTAATGTGACCAACAGGGGTATTGTTCCCTGTTGGGTCATTACTACCATCACCGTTGGCAGTTATGTGACCAACAGGGACATTGTCCTCTGTTGGGTCATAACTGGTTCCACTTGTGCTTGCAATATCACCTGAACTCTCTGTTAAACTCAGTAATTCATTAACCAATGAACTTATACTTCCTGCATCACCAACATTCTGTACATATTGTATGCAATCTTTGACCATTTCAATGTTAGCACTAAGATACTCAGGCAGTAAACCAGCATTAGCTAGTTTGGATTTGTGCATATGTGGAATAGGATAATCAATGCCACCCTTTTTTTTCATTATTTCAAGCATATATGCCTGCAATGTTATCCATACGTACTTGAGTTTTAGAGGATCTTGTTCTTCATATGCAGTGATAGTGTTTGATATGATTTCTGTTGGGAAATGTGTCCTCAACAATAGTGCGATCACATGATTTAAATATCATATATATATATAAATCTCATATAAAGAATACATGAGGGATGATTATTTATAAAGTCGACTGACCGTCATTAATCGGTAATGATTGGCTGACTAGAGTTTGATATTACGTCGTGTGACGGTGGTGGTCGATTGATCCCTTAAGGTCACACCTAAAGGACAATTCCCTTAATGGATAAATTGATTAATTGTATGACGATACGAGGTAATCAATTCCTTAAAAGTGAACAATTTACTTGTGAGAGAGAAATTAATATCTTATTGTAATGGGATTAAATAAGATTCTTTTTAGTAATAAAAGGCTTTATTACTAAAATAGCTTATTGTTTGAGAAACAATAGAGATAAGAATGAATGGTTAATTATAATTACAAGATGTTGTGAATTATAATTTTGTGACCCATTTTATTTATGTGATCAAGTATCACTAGTCAATTTATTGTATGTAATTTAATTAATTCGTGAAATGATATTTATGGGATAAATATGCATTAAATTAATTAATAACATGTAAAATACTACATGTGACATATTGTGTGACAAATGACAAATTGACAAAATAAAATGGTAGTCCATTTTAAGAATCAAATGGACCGTATGGAGCTAATGATAATAGTATGTGATTGATTTATTTTATGATAAATAAATCATGGTTTTTGTTTTTAACAAACACACCCATACTAATTTGTTTATTCCTTTGCATTGAGTAGCACAAAAGGATGATGGGCATGCTCTTTGATCTTGGCAAAGGCACGGCTCCCTCTACATCACAAACCGTGAGCATGCTCTTAGGAGTATTGGGCTATGAACTCTTGTCCCCTAAAGGACACGGTTTACCTCTTCAAACCGTGTAATACTACAAGGCTTGGCTATTGTTGTTTTTACACAATGATATTCATTCATTTTTCATACGTGACTTGCTCCTAATTTTCTCTCTACCATTCTCCAACAAGTTTTGGAGATTCACATGATAATGTTCATCAATTCTAATATTAAACATCATTACTAAGTGTAGTAGTAATAATTATATTAGGATGTTTTAAGGGTACTTGTATATTAATCTAGTTAATTAGTATACTAGTTTAAGGGTATGTCTTGGGTGCAATCTAAGGAGGATTTCTATACTTGGGATCTTGGAGGATCATCCATCATTATAAGCTCAAGAACAAGAGAGAAAGGTGATCTCTCTTGTGCCCATTTGAACCGAAATTAAATGGTGAGAATACAATTTCTTCTCTAATTTCTTTATTGTTTGCATGCATAAGATTTGTTATTAATTTTATGACTAAATTAATTTGGAACATATATGAATATGTTAAAATTGAAATAAAGATTTCCAACAAGTGGTATCAGAGCACAAGGTTGGTTGCATGCAAATCGGTTATTGTTTTTCCGAGTTAAAAGGTTAACATATAAAACTAAAAATTTGTGATTTATAAGAATAAGCCACGAAATAATTATGCATGTTATATATTCTGGTCCTAAAATATTTTTAGGTCATTCTTATGATTCACGGAAATTAATGCTCATTTTTAAGGATTTTTGGTCATTTTATTACATTTTTATGACTAAAATGGGAATTAAAATGCTAAAAATAGTTAATTTTCGTTTCTGACCTTGGAAAAATTATATGACCTCACAT
Organism: Silene latifolia; assembly: GCF_048544455.1. Taxonomy (NCBI): domain Eukaryota; kingdom Viridiplantae; phylum Streptophyta; class Magnoliopsida; order Caryophyllales; family Caryophyllaceae; genus Silene; species Silene latifolia. The sequence continues at coordinate 287,836,781 of NC_133538.1, forward strand.
GCATATTTTACAAGTTGTATGTAAAAGGACGAGTTAATGTGATTAATTTTGCATGATTTATGATTTTTATGAGATAAAAATGGATTAAAAGAGGTAAAATGGTTAAAAATAGTTAAATTTCGAATTAAGCTATGATCTTTTAATATGATGTCACATGATATATTTACAGAGAGTATGTAAATTTCCAGATTTAAATATCTTCTTTAGCATGATTTATGGATTTTTGAGTAAAAATGGCATAAATAGTGACTATTTTAGCAAAAATTAGCTAAAACGTATATAAAGGCTTGAGAAAATTATTTTAAGTTGCATTAATATCCCTAATATCAGAACTAAAGTTGTAAAAATTATTGGAGTAATTTTCGAGTACTTTATGTATTTTATGAGATAAAACTGATAAAATGCAACTATATTTTCTCAAAATTAATTCGAAATTTTTAACCATGTTTTTTTTGTCATTATGAGGGTCATGGAATTATTCCAGAATGTTCAAAATTTTAAAATTCAAATTTTGAAACTTTTATGAGTTAATTTGGATTTATATCATATATATTGAGTTTTTAAGGTCAAAAATGAGCATAAAATTAAATCAAGTTGAATTATTGTCAAAAATTTAGTGAAGACTGATTTTTGAGTCCTAAAATGTGTTAGGATAATTAACTTGAGCTTAGATGTGATTTAAGTGTTAATTAGTGATTTTAAAAGGTTATTATCACGCATTTCCATGAAACCTGGTTATATGTACGACATAAGTTAAATAGGGCGATTTGGCACATAATGTTGCATGATAGGTACATATTATAATGCTGCATATTTCAATTGTTGAATGTCTTTTATTTATATAATTTTGAATTATGTAATTTTTCTTAGTATGGCCTTAGTTTTAAATTAATATTACCCGTAATGAAAGGGAATATTGATTCGGTTGTAATTTTATGTGATCTCGTATCACTTTTATTTTATTTCATTAGTTTTTTCCATTTTACAAATGTATAATAGGAATAGCTTTGTATTTTTATTATTATTTGTAATTATGGAGCATCTTCAAAGACGGTGCCATTCGGAAGGGTGATCCGACAAAGACGGTGTCTTGGGAGGCGTGCCAATTGAAGATTCAAGGGACCAATGGAGTTGGTTTCCGAATATGTAATAGATTATTTGATTTTCTATTTTAGGAAGGCCATACTAGGAATTTTATTTATTGCATTGCATTTCTTTCAATATGTTACATGCATTGCCAAATCGCCATAACTAAACATGCATTATCATTTCTAATCGTGTATATCGACCGTGTCAATTATAATTATCGTAGTTCACCGCTTTAGTTCACTTAAAACGTGATAGATAATAAATTGACATGACCTCTCGCTAAAATAATTAATTGAGACATAGCCTTACCAAATAGTAGAAACCATGAAAACCTATTTCATGAGGGAGTGCACTCGGCCTATCCCGGGGTACAAACCTTGTTACGTAGGGGAAGTGGGTGATAAATGTCAATCCACCGAATTCATGTTGATGAGGGTTCCATCGGCTATCCCGTGCCCAAGTTGATGTGGATTTGGATCATGGACACGTTTATTCGAAATTTGGATTGACCTCAACGGAAGTATTGTTGACCGTAGTCTCATGTGTTCCGGGCTAAAGATAAGATTTAAGAGTAATTTTATCGACCGAGAGTTCTAAAAGTAGAATCGATTAAAGAGTTAATCCACCGAGTTATATTGATAAGGGTTCCATCGGCTATCCCGTGCCCAAGTTAATATGAATTTGGATCTCGGAATCATTTATCTAGTTGGGTAGAGGTCACTAGAAAAATGCTTTAAACTTGTTATCTACAAGTATGATTTAAAACGATAAATGTTAAGTTTTCCACCATTAAGTTATTATATTGTTCTATTTCTTTACACAATTCATATACGATATCATTTCGATTTTTCCAAAATCTCCATCAAAACATCGTAACTAAAGACAAATATGAATTTGCTTCTAAAACCTCGAATTAACCATTGCTAAGGATCTCTTGCAAAGAGTATAGATTAAAGTTATTCATTACCAAACAGGTTTTTGATTCTTGACTAACACATCTACTTAGAATGGATTGTTTTCATGTACTTAAAAGAATTAAGTACTTTGAAATGATTGTTTTGGTAATTGGTTTTGTCAGAATTCGTAATTGACCAAAATAACGCAACCACCTCAATGAGAGTTTTTAAGACTAAGACGAACAAATGAAGTATGATCTTCATGAATTCAATTTTGCTTCTCAAAGCAAAGACTCATTGAAATGAGTGGGAGCATTCTCTTAAACCGTTAAGATGAGGACGAGGTTCAACAAGTAAAGATTATAATGGAATTGATACAAGGTAATGTTAAAAGTAAAGTTGTTGAGAATGACGATACTAAACCTATCAATCCCGACCGATAAAGTTTCCATTGTCTCAAATGTTGGACACGAGAAAGGAAACTACCCCAAATTATTGAAGAATCAACAAGTAAGTTGTGGGACATCTAATGGGATCTTCTTCTTTAAATGTTTATTTGATTAAACATAAATTTTGCTAGTACCACTTCGTCAATATTAGAAATCAGTGGTGGTTTTCATCATTATGTTTGATACATAGGATGATTAGAATATGACGACTAGCAACAATGAAGTCGAGAGAGAGAGTCATTGTGTACTAAATCTAGTTTTTGGGTTTGGAGTTGTACTTAATTGTGACTATTAAGTACAAAAACTCTAAATAAGAATACAAACTTGTTAAGATACAAAGAAGGTTTCACTTTTGTGACCCCATACACCACGATTTGATGTATGTCTAGCCCATTATCAAGGTGATAATATTCTAAACCAAACTGGAATGATAAATCATAAAGATGATGCAAGACTCAAATTGGTAACCCAAGATCAAACCTTAAATTCTGGAATGATGAACGCAAAGAGTTATCGAGTACTCTTGAAACCATTAGATCTTATGGTTTATGCGTATCTTGTATTCAAAGCAAGATGTCTCGTGCCTTTTGGTTGAAAAGGAGATCGAGATTGTAATTCATTGATCCAAAATAGGTTGATCATTTTCTTTTACCAACGATTTAGGTTGACACTAATGTGTTCACTTAATAAGGTATATGGAGAAATATTTGAAGAAGTTCAAAGTGTTCAAAGAATCATGATTTAGTCATGATGGGATTATCAAAGTGAAGACTTTGATATCAACCAAAGGAAATGTGATATGGTATCACAAGTTAATCTCTCTTAGCACGCATTATGGAATAATGTGTAGTTGAATAAGAATTCAAACACTATTCAATATGATTTGGACTTCAATCAAGTTACTTTGAGTAAATTGATCCTTTTGGGGATTTTATCATTTTTGTCGAAAAAATTTTCCACTAAATAGAATCATATGAGATATGAAATGGTATGGGTACCATGTTTGTAAGTTTTCACAAGAAACAAATGCTCATTTTTCCTTTCAATTATCACGAGTACGACGGGTTTGTGGCTCGTGAAGCTGTCTTTCTAAAATACAAGTTTATTTTTGAAGACAGAGTGGGAGAAATTATTCAAGAGCCACAAAGAATGTCATGTTGCAAGAAACAGGTCTTTCTTGGCTACATGAGACGTGTTGTGTAAGACGTTGTTTCTTTAAAACCTAGGAGGTTAAATTCGTCACTTGTTAAGTATGATGAATTCAAGCTACTTTTAAGAAAGTAAAGAGCTTATAACTTACAAAAGAAATTGTTTGATTCAAGTTAATTACTTCTAGAAAGTAATGAACATATGACTTACATAAGAGTGTTTAAGTCACAACTCAATACAAGGCTTAGAGCCATGAAAATCCGAAACAAAAGGACTTGATTAGTGACAAAGGGTTTTGCACTAAAGAGAGATTTCAAAGCAGATTGGTTGCAAAGGGTTTTGCACCAATTGAAATTCTTAAGTCTATTTGGATCTTCTTAGGGATTATGTTTCATTATTATGAAATACATAGCGAGTGAATCTAAAACTCACTTCTTTAATAGAAGGAATGTATTCAATACATGTCTTGAGTTCAGGAGATTCTTGCAATCCTAAGATAATGTGAAACTTAAGAGAGGGTCTTAAGTAGGACATCAATGAGTTAGAATCAATGTTTTTGATCATGTTATAAAACTTTTCTCGATAAGACGAGAAGTTGTGTTTATACATGTAGTTTAGTGGGAGTTACGGAAATTTTAATTAGTCCGATATGTGGATGACATATTGATCATTGAGAATGATTTAAGACTTTTGGAGTAATATAATACATCTTGAATATCTGGTTTTATGAAGATAAATCCACTCATGATATTAGCGTCAATAAGAAGTCTTATGTTGATAAGATTCATGACTAGTTCAATTAAATCGAACATATTTGATTGATTCCATTTGCTTCATTTGCGGATCAATTAAATGAGCAATGATGTATAACACTTCATATACTTTGAGTATGATGAATTGTTTTCAAAATCGAATTTAAGAAATCTTTATCAAGTAAGCCATGAAGATTACCCTTAAGTGCTTAGGACGCATTAAGGAAGTAAAGCAAAGTGTTTATGATGCAATTTTGTGTAAGGGTGTTACACAAGTGACAATTGACAATTGAGATTGCGCATGGTTTCCGACAAAACCATAATCAAAACACAATAGAGTGGTTAAGAGACCATTATGGCTATGATAATTAAGAAGTAGATTTGCTAGAATCGTTCTAGGCAATAAAGAACAATGAGAAATTTTTATAACGGAAATTGAGTACACTTGCAATCATGAGATGTGCAAGAAGGATGAATACCGCACACTGTGAAAACAGTGGGAGCTATTCTAAGGCTAGAGGGCCTATGTCTTGATTGGATCTCGACATGTACTCAGAAAGTTTTGTAATGCAAATGTGTACATTGCAAAGGAAAACGAGTATGTAGTAAGGTTGAGTAAGGTACAAGAAGTTGATAAAACCTACTAACCAAAGCCTTATCAAAGGCTAAACATGATGAGTCATGTCATTTCAATTGAATTGAAATGAACAACTACGTACAAGATCAAATTAGATTATAGAATATGAAATAGTAATCAGGCATTGACTATTCATATGTGATAATCGCATTTGTCGTTCGAGTTTTTCTTTAAAACTCTTTTATTATACTTTGTTACATCCAAACGGGTTGTAGAGACAATTGAACCCCGTTAAAGTGAACACGGATTAACATAGTATTCGCCCATAGTCACTTGTATGAGGTGACGTCTCGAAGTGACTAGAGTGTGATGCGATTGATGGCAAGTTCAAGTGTCATAGAGTCATATGGGATGACTAGTCGATCACATAGGCGGATTGTATGGGACACTCGTCGGGCAAAGTGACCGCTTATAGAGTTCTGGTAATTCATAAAGCCTGGTCGTGGCAAGAGCTACTATAGTATTCTTATGAGTCAATTCTTTTGACTAGAGACTATTCGCCCAAGTTGGCACAACTTCTGATTAGCTTTGATTTATACTCTACGATTTCGTAAATGAGGTCAAACTGGGTATATTTTGGGTTATGATGGACTGTGGCTGAACGAAGGGAATAGGGCGATAGGAATTGTCCACCCCCTTGTCAGGGTTAAAACAAATCTCAAGGCCACTCGAGGAGTAGTTAACTGGAAATGCGTGGCCACGCTCGGAAGGTATCTATGGTAGATAAATCCGGTCAATCAGTTATTCTCCAGATCGAGGAAACCACTCTCGATATGATCACTTGCAAGTACGACCCGAAAGACACCTTGCATTGAGTGGGAGATAGTAATAGGACAAGAGAATTGGTGACGCACACTTGTCGAGGACAAGTGGGAGATTGTTGGGAAATGTGTCCTCAACAATAGTGCGATCACATGATTTAAATATCATATATATATATAAATCTCATATAAAGAATACATGAGGGATGATTATTTATAAAGTCGACTGACCGTCATTAATCGGTAATGATTGGCTGACTAGAGTTTGATATTACTGTCGTGTGACGGTGGTGGTCAGTTGATCCCTTAAGGTCACACCTAAAGGACAATTCCCTTAATGGATAAATTGATTAATTGTATGACGATACGAGGTAATCAATTCCTTAAAAGTGAACAATTTACTTGTGAGAGAGAAATTAATATCTTATTGTAATGGGATTAAATAAGATTCTTTTTAGTAATAAAAGGCTTTATTACTAAAATAGCTTATTGTTTGAGAAACAATAGAGATAAGAATGAATGGTTAATTATAATTACAAGATGTTGTGAATTATAATTTTGTGACCCATTTTATTTATGTGATCAAGTATCACTAGTCAATTTATTGTATGTAATTTAATTAATTCGTGAAATGATATTTATGGGATAAATATGCATTAAATTAATTAATAACATGTAAAATACTACATGTGACATATTGTGTGACAAATGACAAATTGACAAAATAAAATGGTAGTCCATTTTAAGAATCAAATGGACCGTATGGAGCTAATGATAATAGTATGTGATTGATTTATTTTATGATAAATAAATCATGGTTTTTGTTTTTAACAAACACACCCATACTAATTTGTTTATTCCTTTGCATTGAGTAGCACAAAAGGATGATGGGCATGCTCTTTGATCTTGGCAAAGGCACGGCTCCCTCTACATCACAAACCGTGAGCATGCTCTTAGGAGTATTGGGCTATGAACTCTTGTCCCCTAAAGGACACGGTTTACCTCTTCAAACCGTGTAATACTACAAGGCTTGGCTATTGTTGTTTTTACACAATGATATTCATTCATTTTTCATACGTGACTTGCTCCTAATTTTCTCTCTACCATTCTCCAACAAGTTTTGGAGATTCACATGATAATGTTCATCAATTCTAATATTAAACATCATTACTAAGTGTAGTAGTAATAATTATATTAGGATGTTTTAAGGGTACTTGTATATTAATCTAGTAGTTAATTAGTATACTAGTTTAAGGGTATGTCTTGGGTGCAATCTAAGGAGGATTTCTATACTTGGGATCTTGGAGGATCATCCATCATTATAAGCTCAAGAACAAGAGAGAAAGGTGATCTCTCTTGTGCCCATTTGAACCGAAATTAAATGGTGAGAATACAATTTCTTCTCTAATTTCTTTATTGTTTGCATGCATAAGATTTGTTATTAATTTTATGACTAAATTAATTTGGAACATATATGAATATGTTAAAATTGAAATAAAGATTTCCAACAAGATCCAACCTGAGTGCTTTTTTTTTGTTGGAGAGATTGGATTGACCTAAAAAAACCCAAATCCAAGACATTTAAGTCTGGTGAATTGGATGTTTGATAAGCCAATTCAATTTGCCATCCATCTGCTGTTGCATGTTTTTTGAATTCTGGATCATCATTGCTAAAATGTGGACGTGCATTGTCTTGTTGAATTATTATGCGTTTACTCAAATTTGACGGCCATTTAGACTTAATTGCTGGTAAAACCTGATTTATAATCATCTCTCTAGTTACATGCTTGTTTATAGACTCTATGCATTTTGTTTCTAATGTTCCTGCTACTCTATTTTTTGAGTTTCTTTGTGCTGGAACTTGGCAAACAAATGGCCAAATTCCAATCTTGCCATCAAAAACAACTTCCCCATTAGACCCATACTGTGGTCTTGCTACTGCACACATGAACATAACTTTTTCTATGAAACTCTTTGACTGAACACATCTATGTGGTTCAGTTTCTCCTTTGGCCAAATAAAACCTTGTGGTAGGTTTTGTTTTAGAAAACCATTTTTCATCTAAATGAATGATATTGCTTTGATCTTTGAAAATCACTTGTTTAGTTATTTCATGACATTGTAAATGTTGTAGACTGAAAATTAATCTAGCAAGTTTATTTTTGTCGGTCAAACCTGGTTTGAGTGCATTTGTATGACCTCTGATTTGTTTTGACATCACCCATCTTGAAACCGTGGACTGACTTACCCCTAAATTTTCAGCAACTCCATGTTGTGTGGACCTTTTGAGCAGCTCAATAGACTTGAGCTTCTCCTCATCTAACTGAGCAGACCCCTTCCTCTTGCAACCCATCTTTTTGCTTCTAACATCTACTGGAATTGATGCCAACCTTTGTGATTTTGATAGATTCCACAGTGTAGTTATTGTTTTTCTACAAACTGAGAATTGACTTGCTACTTTTTCCATGATACCATAATTTGGCTTTCCATTTTTTCTTGTTTTGTAAAAGAATCTCAAGGATTTTTGATTTTTCTAGGTTTGTTAAATTCTTCATTGATCAGAATCGATTCTTTTTGTTTGAAAGTGTTTATGAGAAAGGTAGTTTTTGTACATTAGCTACTAAATGAACCCTCATAAAGATCCCATCTATTTATAGCACAAGAACTTTGCACAATTTAAAAATTTGGCTTTTGGCACCTAATTTACAAATCTGAAAATTTTGGCTCCAAATTTGAAATTTGGTGCCAATTTCAGATGGGATTAGAAGGATGTGTAACATTTCATTGATTTTTTGGGTTAAGTTTGCTTATGGACAGTTTAATGGGCCAATCAAGTTTTATGATGAAGGAAAGCATTGGTTAATCTGAAGTCCATCATCTTTTTCTTCTTCGATTTGTGGAAATAATCAAGTCCGTCTTTCGGTTTAGTTATAAGGAGGACTGTGTAATTTTGTTGTTGTTTATTGTGTAATTTTATTATGGTAGTAGAATTTGTAATAATTGTAAAACAATGTAATTTTATTTTTACGCAAAACCGTCATGTATCGAAACTGGAACTATTATTGTAAGGAAATTTTATTTTCACAGTGTGTTTGTTAACTAAGTGGGAAATGAAATCCCCTCTAAAAAGGGAGGGAGTAATTAGCTTCTTAAGCTATTCCATTAACTCTCTAATTCATAACAACCTCACTCCACTCTACTACCCCTACTACTTTACTTTACATTACTTTTCATTATAATAACCCTCCCCTTAATTCTTGTGCAATTCTCAATAGGGAAGGTTAAAATGAATAGGAGGGAGTATCATTTTATTAGTTAATTGTATCATCCTTCGTTTCTTTAAAAAAATGATTGATGACGAGATCACAAAGTTTCACTATGCTTCAATAAACATATACATACTACGTCTCTTTCAAGGCTCTGATCCATATTTATGCCTTAATAGATCTTAATATGCAAAAGTGGGAATTAAGCCCTTTAACTCTGTTCAATTGTGAAATCAGACCCCCATAAGTTTTATTTGGAGCAATCAAGCCCCTTAAGTTTCACCAAAAGTGAAATTCAACCCCATTTTCAAATTTTCACAAGAATTTTAATTAAAAATATTTTATATTAGTATTAAACAATTTATTAAATAACTAAAAATTACTAACTGCAACTTTACGAATTTCTACATAATTTATTAATCGTTGAAGAACACTTTTACATATATTTAGTAAATTGTTTATTATATAATATTCATACATATATAATAAATTGTCTATATACTATAAAATTCTAAATAAAACAATTCTCAATATTTAATATAAATATAAAAGTTCTAAAATTATAAAGCAAAATATTTTATATTTGATAAAATGTATTAAAAGTTATTTTTATATAGGAAATTGGTGAAAATTATGAAATCGGGTTGAATTTCACTTTCGGTGGATGAACAAGGATTCAAGTAGAGAATCCCTCCCAAGGTTTTATACCCAAGATAACAACTTAATAAAATTAATATTATTATTACTAGAACAATATTAATTTTTATATAAAAATTTACCCAAAATATTATTTGGTCTCTCAATAATTCGGTTAAGAGAGAGGGAGGAGGAGGAAGATTTTTATCTCTCTAAAATTCTTATATTTTAGGTTAAGGAATGAATAATACACTAAAATGTTTAGGTAGTGTATATTAGGTAAAAATGAAAGAATGAATAATACACTAAAATGGTTTTCTCCTCTCAAAAACCGGGTGGAATGGGGAAGGAAAGAAGGCCAATGCAT